>NW_005357559.1:1500245-1576606 GCF_000412655.1 Myotis brandtii
ATATACATACATACATACATACATACAGTGGGGCCTTGACTTACGAGTGTCCCGACTAATGAGTTTTTCGAGATACGAGCCGTCTCTCGGCCGATTTTTTGCTTTGAGTTGCGAGCTAAAATTTGGGTTACAAGCCAGCTTCAGATACCCCACCGCTAGTTGGCGCAGCGAACGTCACAGTGAACGCCACAATATCAGCCCAGCATCACTTGTCTCACTCGTTCACTGTTGATTTGACATACGAGTAATTTGAGTTATGAGCTCCATCACGGAACGAATTAAACTCGTAAGTCAAGGCCCCACTATATATATATATATATCTCACACACACACACACACACACACACACACACACACTCACATGCATGTCCTTCTGCAAGTAATAATTCCTAACTTCCTGTAAATGTACAGTGAGCCCCAGAAGAAAATCTTAAGAGTCTACTACAGTCATGTCTTGGTAATAGGGCTAAAAATTATAGATTCTCTCTCCTCTGCTAATTCCTGTTTCTTACCCATTCAAAATGCAGTTCAAAATGAAAACAGATTCCTCCACTACTCTAAAGTACCCTCAGAACTTAAGAGGGTTGTTTGAGGTTATTTCGTATTGTTAAATATGATGGTCTTCTGAGTCTGCTCTGAATTCTAATTTTAGTTCCCATACTAGCTTGATTTGTGAATTGGACTACTAATTTAAACTATCAGAACTTCTGTTTTTTTTTTCATTTATAAAATTATAATAATATTCCAAGGATTAATATGAGGGTTGTGTAAAAAACAGCTTGTTTAAAAATCTGCCCCAGTTCCAGTCACAGTAAATTATAGTGTTATTTTTTTTAATACCTGCAATGGCTTTGTGTTGTATCAACTTTACTAAGCTGAACTATATTCACCAGATCATCCTTCTAGTATGTTCTCAGATAGACTGAGCTATAAGAGATTTTTTTTTTATCAGAAGAGTTGGAGGATGGAAGGGAAGTAAAAGCTCTTTTGTAATAAAAACATACCTTCTCCAAGAATTGAATCAGACTCTAGGTATTGCTGTGAAGGTATTTTATTGATATAATTAAAGTTCCTAATCAGTTGACTTTAAATTAGAGAGATTATCATGGTGAGCCTGACTTAGTTGGAAGCCCTTTAAAAGATAACTGAGAGAGAGAGAGAGAGAGAGAGAGAGAGATAGAGAGAGAGAGACCCCCTATGAAAAACAAACTTTAGTTTGTGCCCATGGGGTTCCAGTCTACTCATGATCTTCCTTTCCCAACTGCCCTGTGGACTTTGGGCTTCATAGTCAGTCCCCAAAATTATTTGCATAAGCCAATGGCCAATGTATTGTCAGATGATAGATAGATGATAGATAGATAGATAGATAGATAGATAGATAGATAGATAGACTGACCATTGGTTCTGTTTCTCTGGTTGAACTTTGACTGATACAATACCTGATTTTATGACTATGCTTTTCATTTTATTTAGATATCATTACTATTCCAGGGATATAGGGGCAGTGCTCAATGGAAGAAAAAACACAATAAATGTAAATTCAAGATAAGAGAATGTCCCATAACAGCGCATCACCTTTAGCAGTGTGGAAACACATCCAATAATTTAATCTCACATGTGCAAATGTGAATGAAATTGTCACCACATTATTCACTGCATCATAAAGACTAAGGAAATGTTACACCCTGTTCCTTCTCTCCCTCCATATCACAAGAGTTAAGAGAAATAAAATGAACTATGGTGTGCATTTCATTTTATTAATTTAAGGACTACTTCTTTAGAGCTTACTATGTGCCAACTACTATTAAAATGATTTGCAAACATTAACTCATTTAATCCAGATAACAATCCTATGAAGGAGATGATACCATAACCATCTCCATTTCACAGATGAAGAAACTGCCTTAGGTCACACAGGCAGTAGCTTAGAACCCAGGAGGTCCAGTATTTCATTTTATTAATTTAAGGACTACTTCTTTAGAGCTTACTATGTGCCAACTACTATTAAAATGATTTGCAAACATTAACTCATTTAATCCAGATAACAATCCTATGAAGGAGATGATACCATAACCATCTCCATTTCACAGATGAAGAAACTGCCTTAGGTCACACAGGCAGTAGCTTAGAACCCAGGAGGTCTGGCTTTGGAGTCAATACTTTTGGCCGTTATATTATATTATGTATGTGAAAACAACCTTAAATTCATAAAAGGCTAAGTGCAATAAAATTTAAAATATCACCATGTCAGTTGCAAGGGCTTCCATAACAAAATAGTATACACTGGATGACTTAAACAACATAAAGTTATTTTTCTCACAGTTTTAGAGGCTAGAAGACCAAGATCAAGGTGTCAGCAGGTACAGTTTCTCCTGAGGCCTCTCTCCTTGGATTACAGATGGCCACCTTTTCACGATGTCCTCACATGATCATTCTTCTGTGTGTATGCACCCCTTGTGCCACTTTGTGTGACCATATTTTTTTCTCTTCTTATGGGGATACTGGTCAGATTGGTGTAGGGCCCACATTAACATCCTTGTTTTCATTTAATTACCTCTTTAAAGGCAATAGTATCTCTAAATAATCACTTTTTGAAGGACTGAGGATTAGGCCTTCAACAATCCTTCCCATAACAGTTATTATTGCTAGCATTCATATTACTGCTAGAATAATAACCTGCTTACATTAGGTACTGAGTGTACAGTGAGCAATTTAGAAAATAAATGAATGTGGAGTAGCTCATCTTGAGCTTTGCTAGGGCATCCAATCATTTTCTAGGTTCTGAATCATTGAGAACTATATAGGTCATTCTGTTATTTCTTACCTAATCAATATCATATCTTATGTGGTAAAGATTTAGGAAAGTGCAAAACTGGTTCTTTACTGATTTGACTTTAAATTCTGCTGCATTAATAGCCAAAGTGTTGTTTTTTTTTTAGCCCAAAAAAAAATATGCTCTACATGAACCTATAAGTTTCAAAGTTGTCATAAGAGAAATGAGTGCCTTAAGGAACCTTAGAAATTTTCTCATTAGCAAGTGAGAAGTAAGGCAATGATAAACAAGAAGAAAGCACCCAGAAGGATTTTCAAAATGTGTTTGAAGCTGGGACAATAGCTTGTGGGTAGGCAGGGTAGCTTACAACTTCGATAACTAGGAGACCATATGGATTCATAACTGCTCTACGGAAAGGAGACTCTCCGTCAGCCTTGGAGTTCCTGAGCCTAATACTCAAAGGAAAGCGCCAGCTAACGTCAGCAAATGACCCTCTGTAGTGCAGGTGAGCAGCACGGGTGTAAGGGCTATTTTCTCCCATATTCTAAGAGTTGTTTTGCTTAACAGGTGTGTGCTGAGCAGAGGATCTTTTGCTGAACTGTAGTTGTGCAACTTGTTCTAACTTTGAAGGGAGATAGAAAGGAGTCTTCTCACTCTGCCATGCTGCTGATGTCCCTGTTTTGCTTAACATTCAGAAGAGAACCACGCAGAGTTACTTTAGTACCCAATGAAAGAGGGGGGAAAAAGAATCTTCTACTTACCCAGTCACTGTGTTTTTCACAGATTTTCTCTCATCACTATAAGAAGCTTATAAGGTAGGTGCTATTATAATCCTCATTTTATGGATGAGGAAAGGTGGATAATATTGCCTTATGTCACACAGCTACCAAATCACAGAGCCAGATGGAATTCCAGATCTTTATAACTCCAAAATATTTTCCAGAGATTACCATGTTGCCTTTCTCTCTGGTTCTCTCAGGATGGGTGATAGAGGAAGATAACAGCCATATTAAAGCATTACCTCATTCTGTGGCTAAGAAAGCACTATATCCTAAGTAAATGGGTATTCTGACTAGAATATTTATAAAGGTTAACAAGAAACAAAATAAACTGAAAACCAGCTGGGAAATATTCCTCACTGTAAATACCAAATTTATGCATTTCTAATTATGTAAGAAAATACCCCAAGCCAAAAATGTTGTCAGACGCAGGTGTATCAGCTGAATAACATTTTCACCATTTGCTATCTCTTTACTTTGAGGTTACATTGAAAACATCATTCTACTCAATAGAATGTTGCTGGATTATGATAGAGGGGCTCAAAAGGGGAACTGAAGGTTCAAATCCTAGATAAAGATACTTCTTATAAAATCAAAGAAGATAAATTGTGATTTCCCCCATCTTTCGCCATTAAAATTATAAAAGTGTATTTTTTTATCAGAAGGTGGAAAAGTGGTAAAAGAGAAGAAGTAGATTGTGCCTTTAAAAAAAAAGAAATAGGTTTTGGAAAGCTGACAACATACATCTGATAGAGGCCTCCTTCTCAGCTCGGGTATTAATGATTCATGAGGCGCAGGCCCCAGTGGCTTCTAAGAGCATCAACTTGGGCAGCCTTGATGGTCACGGTAACAGCAGATTTCCACTTTGGGTGAAAGACCACAGTCAAATAACAAGATTAATCCAAAATGAGTAGAGAATCCAGGGCAAATTCCCTTGGCCCACGAGAAACCTCTCAACAGGTTCCAAATCACTTTATACCTGCCACGGATCGCATCAATCTATTAAGCTAGCTTCTACTAAAACTAGTTCTCTCTTATACTGACAAGGAAAATGAAAACCAGAGGGGGTCAGATAATAACTTGCCCTAGGTCACAGAGCTAGCAACTAACTGAATTCCTTGTCTGTCAGACTAATGGCAACTTCTTTGTTGGCCATATCTGCCCTTATTACAACTACCTGCTTACTAGACCCAGGAGGCTCCACAGTGTGCAAAATACCTTAAAACACATCCAATGTCACCGTCTTTCTCCCCTTGCCTCCCTGTGGCATTCATCATCCTGCCTTCCCTATTTCTGTCAATGTCATCAACTTTTTTCCCCAATCATGCAGACACAGAATCCTTGAGTCATGTTCAATTCCCCTCCTCATCAAGGCCTGCTAATTCTGCTTCCACAACATCTCTGAAAGTTGTTCCATTCTAAGCATCCCAGATGCCAACATTAAGTATAGCACTCCATCACCTACCTCTCATTGACACTATAACAATGGCTTCCTAATCTCTCTCCTTTTTTTCCAGTCACCTTGCATTCTAACCCATCCTTCCTAAATATATCTTTATGCCACATCCAAATTAAGCATCCTAACCTGTCACCATGTGACTCCCCTGATCAAAAACATGTTATCCCAAATTATCTTAAGTGATTTCTAGAGTATCCTACCTCCTTTTAGAAGCCATATATCCAGTCTTCCATAAATATAGTCCATGTCATATAAGTTGAGTGTGATCCTTTAAATTCATTAGTGTTTGTAAATTTTAGGTGGTACAGGTTATTTCTCTTAATTTTCGTATCCCTACCCTACTTCTATGCTAATTTCAGCTGGGTCCAACCTAACCAAATGGGCTGTAATTAAATTCTCAAGGCCTGCCTAGTGCTAACCTCTCAAGTTTAAGTGAAAGAAAACAAATCCATAAGAAGACTAACACACTACATATTATTGCACATCTATTAACTGCTAGGCACTCAGTTAGTGTCTAGGAAGAAGAGAGAGAGACCACACATATGAATCCTGCTCTCGGCAGTATCCACTCAGTGGGGAAATATGTAAGGAGATGACTATTAGACAAGGTAGAAATGGTAAGTCATACTCTAGGAAAGAAAACCAAGATGGACTAGAAAAGAGAGATAAATCAATGTGTTGGGAAGAGCCATCTGACTTTCTTTGAGCCAGATCCCTGATAACTGCCCTCCTATTATTTTTTAAGGACCTGGGAATAAATAGTTTTCTATCTAATATTTACTTTTAATATCCTATTATATTTAGATCTAATAACCAGCAAATATCTTCCCCTATGTGTTTTCTTCATGGGAACAATATTTAAAAAATGGTATTCCCACTATCAGTCTAAGCAAAATGCTTTCATCACTCAGGCCCTTGCTAGCAAAAATCCCCGGGCGGGAGTGACAATTTTCTATTGTAGGGACTCTTACCTTTCACAGTTTAATACAGTGAGAGCTTGTGCATAAAGGATAAGAAAGGAAGCACATTACAAAGGCTACAATACTGCAAGTAATTCAAACAGTTGTGTTGAAATGGAAATCACATAAATATTAAACGTGTGCTTTTCCAGTCCAGGCTCCTCGGCAGACCAAGTTGCCAAAGGAAATGAATTTTAATGACTAGTTTATAACCTCTGAGATGCTTGAAAACCTAACACAGTTGTGGTTAAAATGTAATAGTATTAAAGCATCAGTGCAATTAACGATTCTGCAGGGAACATTCCCTGCTGGAACATTCACATTGGGAAACTAAGCTATTTCTGACCATTTAAGATGGACTGTGTCTAATTTATTGATCTGTAAATGTTACCAAAATATTTCACCCCAAATATTGAATCACATTACTAAACAATTCCGTCTCTCCATGGAATAAATGTAAATATCAACATAAAAACTGACATTTATGCTGGTTTACAGTTTCCCGTTTGTATGAACGCAGTCATTTCTTTTTAAATCACTTGGGTCTTGAAGGCACAGTTAGGAAAACATTACAGACCCAAAAGGCAGGTGCCGGTAGAAGCGTTAGGTCACGGAACGGCTGCTTTGCAGCCTAAGTATAGCTTCATTTTCCACGTTCTAACGTGTGGCAGTGAACTCCCTCGGCAGCAGCTCCATTAAAAAGTATGGTTTGGGTAATGGTTTGCTTATTAGGAGGAGAGCAACTCCTGATATTATGAAGACTTATAAAGAGTTAGTCACGACTGCTCTTAACTTTCACTGAGATAAAATACTATAGCTCATAAACCCTTGACAATAGGGAATGAAAAGAAAATGACATTTAAATCCATACCTCAAAATATTCTTTCTTCTTTTTAGAGAACACAAAATCAATGCTTTGTATAAATCAAATCTAATTATCCCTTAAACCCAGGGCTGACCACAGACCCAGGGCTGTCCACACAGAATTTGAAATCCCAAATTCCCACCATTCAGGTTATTCCTTGGTTAAAGCAGTATGTCTTCAAAAGGTCTTTTTAAAAAAACAGCACAAAAAACATTGTCTTTTCATTGGCAAGTCACCCTCTGTACATTAGCATATACATTTTGACGGGTTCGAACCCTGGACCCTTTTGTCCGCAGGCCAACACTCTACCCACTGAACCATGTGGGCCGGGCTAACATATACATTTTGATTTGTTTCTGGTGACTGTCATAGGAGACAGAGAAGGGTTCTGAGAGATAGTCACAGAATAGGCATATCTTGTTTCAGGGCAAAGAGGAAGAAAAATGAGCTGGAACATGACATAGGGGTAGGCCAAGAGCTTAAAGTTTAAAGATTGGGTTAGAACCATTGACAATGTAAGTGATGAACTTGGGGAGTATCTTAAGGAATAATGATTTCCACAGGAAGATGGGGTGCCCCAAATGTACCTATTTGTAATATTGCCTGTAAACAACCCTGCTAACGTCTCCATGAAACCTTAAGAAGCCATGAGGAGTACCATGTACATAAAAGATTAGTTATAGAGCAATCTACCAGAAAAAAAGTCCAATTAATGTGTTTAGCATTGTTCCTAGAACCCAGTGTTGGGAGAGGAAAGACTGCCATGAGCCTGGAGCTCTGAGCCCTGAGTCCTAAGCTCTGAACCCTGAGCCTGAAGCCCTGAGCCCTGCACCTACTGCTGGGTATGCCACGAATGCAAAACCCGAATGCTCCTCACACAGGCATCTCTCAGAGTTGTATTTGCAGAGGGCAACCATGAAGGATGAAGGAATGCCCCCTCTAGTTCTAAGAGCATACTTGTTCACTTTTAGCCACAAAATGGTGAGTCTCCCAGAGGAGATGTTCCTTAGCTGCAATGAAATCTGACTAAGTGCTCAGCATCCATGGCGGCCCTTATCACATTGCCCCCACATTAAGAATTTTTGTGAGGCAGGTGGACAAGAACTGCCACATGCTGATGCTCATGATGCTTGCTGTCCTTTTCCTCTGAGCCAGCAATCTTGTTTGTGTCTTCTCAGCATCCATAAACAGACAAAGTTATCAGCTACAAGTAGTGTTAAATCCAAGAAATGACACCTAGGAATTGCTCAACAAAAGTAGCCATTACTATGAATAAAAAGTATGCAGTTCAACAGCTATCTCAGGAGAAGACAATATGGAAGAACTAGTGATGCATTCCAAGATTTGAAATAATGGGTGAAGGTTTTCAAACACAATGATGACACTACAGTAGAGTACAGTGCGATCAAGTAATCAATGACTAAACATCATTCCTTCTTCTGATCAGTCTAAAAAGACAAAAGGAAGTTTATCTTTAGAATAAATTTCATGCATAACCCTTATACAATTCAGGACTCTAAAATTTTACTTCTTTTATTAGCATAGATAGGATTTCTTGCCATTCTTAGAAATAATAACAAAAATAAACACTACTATGGTGCCCAATACTTCTAAGCACTGTGTAAATATTAATAATTTAATCCGTACAGCAATTCTATTTTACCGACAAAGAAACTGAGATACAAAGAGGTTAAATAACTCGCTCCAAAGTACCTAGTTGGAAAACACCAGAGCAAGGATTTGAACTCAGGTAGTTTAGTTCCCAAGACTGTGCTCTTAACTAGTAAATTAGAAGTCTTTCTAGAGACCAATGGTTAATAATGGGCTGAAAAAAGGAAAGTTAACATTTTAACATCTCTGTTGATAGAAATTCTTGTAAAATTATCTCATATAATCTCCTCCTTAAAGGGAAAATATTGCCACCATTTTTTACAGAATAGGAAACTGGGGCTCAAAGAAGATCTACAATTCTGAACAAGATCTCACAAATAGGAAGATGGAGAAACCAGAATTTGAATTCAGGTTTGATCTATTCCAAATGCTAACTTTCTATTACATGATTGTTCCTTCAAGACACTTAAAGAAAAGGTTATGGGAAAAAGACAAACTTTCCCAAATGAATAATTTTGTCTATGATAAGACCATTTTGACTTTAATGGATAGAAATAAATAGAACATGTTCAAGTGACAAGGTAATCTTGTCACTAGATGCTTTCGGTATTATTTGAAGGTGTTTATTTATTTGTTTGTTTACTATGCCTCATTTTGTATAGAAGAACTCCTTTCCCTGAGTATTTGACAATCACCTTAGCACTGGAGTGGATTCTATGACTACTAAATATCTAAATTATATTGGTACTTTAACCTGTCTGGGACTCACTTAAAATGCCAGAATGGTGGAGCTTGAAGAGATTCCTGATGCAACTTGATCTCTGTTCTTGGAAGAAGGAAGTCAAGGCCCAGAGAGGCAGCTGATCTGCCCCAGATCAAGGGTAGGACTGAGGCTGGCTCACTAAAATAGCTATCTCTAAGGTCTTATGAGCCCTACATTTCTGTACTTTTGTGAACCTGTGATTTACTTTTACATTGTTTATCAAAGATGATCAATTCCAAGTACTGTAGATCTGCAGCAAAAGTAAAAATCAATATTACAAAAACATTTGGAAATTTTTATAGCCTGAGGGCCCAAATCCTCACATTTGGGGGAATCCTATGGATCCTTTCAGGTCTCCCTGACCTACCTAGCCTTACCACATCAATCTCGTGTTAATGACCTTCCTAATGGGTAGGGCCAAAGGTAGAACATGATCTCAGATATTCCTGGAATCACCAACAAAACAATTAGGTATTTCAATTATCTCCATGTGCCCATAGCAGAGTTATCCATATATTTATTTGCCAATGCCCTTTTATGTCAATTATGGATTTTACCCTTTGATATATATGTAGTATTTCCTGAGCTAATCCCCAGTGACCACTAAACTGGCATTTTTCACAATCACTATAAAGCATGTCCAGACATCTCTCGCAGTTTCCCCATCACACCCTCTGATGGAGACACACTGCAATTCTTTTCACTGCAGAGGTCCTGGCATCCCTGAGCCCTTGCACAGGCTGTTCTCTGCACCTGAAAGTCCTTCCTCTCCTTTCTTTAACTGGCTGCCTCCTCTTCCTCTTTCCAGTCCTAGTTTCTCTACCACTTTCTCGTGAAAGACCCCCTAGACTAACCTAAGAATGCCTTAACTTCCTCTCCTTGTTCTCCAGCATTCCATGCCCACGTGTTCCCTTTTTAACCATTTATCTACAATCCTGGCTCTAGCACTAGACCAGGGGTCCTCAAACTACAGCCCGTGGGCCACATGCAAATACAAATATTGTATTTGTTCCCGTTTTGTTTTTTTACTTCAAAATAAGATATGTGCAGTGTGCATAGGAATTTGTTCATAGTTTTTTTTTTTAAAACTATAGTCCGGCCCTCCAACGGTCTGAGGGACAGTGAACTGGCCCCCTGTTTAAAAAGTTTGAGGACCCCTGCACTAGACTGTGAGCCTTCGAGGCCTGGTAAAGACTGTGCCTACTTTCTCATGTACTTCTCTATGGCCAGCACAGTACATAGCACAGAATAAAGCTCAGGGAATCTGTGTTACATGGAAGAATGAACAAATTAATGAATAAATTTGAATTATTTTTGGCTCTAATTAGAAGTACTCTTAGTCCCTTTGGAATGCCTGACCTCTTATTTTATAAATGTAGAATTCCTATAATTAATTCATAAATTTGGTTTTCTTTAAATGCTTCCATATATTCCTTGCCTTCTTAGTTTTCCTTAGTTCTCTTGTTCAGGAAGGAGGCTAGATATTAATTTAAGCCAATTTATTTTTAATCATCTGCAAACTACAAATTTTCCACAGTGCCATAATGCCACTCGAGGGAAGAGAGGTTCCTAACAAGCACAGTCTCTGAGGCACCCAGAAAGAGGCAAAGAAGTGGCTGCTAATCATTTCACGCAACCTCGCTGTTCCTCAGCTAACTTGGCGAAGAATGCCCCATGCTGACCGCTCCTCCTGGGAGGTCACACATGCCCTCTCTACTCTCTGAGCATCTGAGTGCATGCGTGCCTTTGGGGGGAAGTCGACACAGGCCCTAATGAATCAATTTGAGTGAGCGAGGTCTGGCTCCCATCATTTGACTTCAGCCACACTTCATCTTTCATGTATCGCAAGTGAGCTGCACCAGGCTTCTTTGCTTTCTTTTCCAAAGGAATAAAATGCCTGTAACCATTCTGAACAAATCGTTCTCACCAGGCTCCAAAGTGCTCAGCATTCAGCTCATTTCTCATAATCCATAATTAAACCCAAGACCTACTTGGAATGATAAAGAATGATATTTGTACATGCTCAGCCACATTAGGGTGGAAAGAGTACACGGGGAAATTGGATAAGGCAAACAGCTTCTCAAGGTGAATAAACATATGGAACGATTTTTTTCTGGCCAAGCTATTAGAGCCAAGAGCAGTTAAAAAAAACTGGTGACATTTGTCTGGTTTCAAGAAACACTAAAGTTAGAATTAGATGATCTAAATAAAATCATATTTAAGAATAAGTAAATTAGATCCAGCTAATGGCTTCTCCACCACGTTACTCCAGGTAAATTTTCTCAGGATGGATTTCATTAAATAATTGGTGATAGTCATCATCCATTTTAACTAACATTTATTTGGTGACTTCCAAGTGCCAGGTACTATGCAAGTAGTTGTTCTTAGCATTTTATCCATTTACCAATGAAGAAGCAAGTTCAGAAAGATAATTGACTTGCCCCTGATTAAAACCATTTATTATAAGATGATGTCTAACCAAAGTTGATCAAATAACTTGCAGGTATTTGATCAACTTCGGTTAGACATCATCTTATAATTTCTAAGGAAAAAAGATTTTTTCAGGATGGGCAGACACCAAAACAAGAGAGAGAATCCCTGGTAGATATCAACACCTGAATGCATTAATCCATAGAAAGCTGGATGGCTCCCAAGCATCTACCAACACCTATAAACTGACCTTTACCTGCCACCAGCTACATCTCTAGCTGAGTTCTAACTGCTCATAAAACATCTCTGTTTGCATGTTTGCTTATTGCCTGGAGTTTGACATCCTCCACCAGGTGACCTTCTTGACCTCCTCACCCTGGGGAAATAGGTAATCTGTGTATAAAGGATTAACCCAGGAACTTGGGTCAGATGAAGAAAAAAAGTGGATGGGAAACAGGTATTTAAGATGTAAGACCTACTTTTCTGGGCTGGAGAAGTGCCTCTTCAAACCTGCCCTGTTTCTACCATGTATCTAGAAAAGATGACAAGTTTCTTATATTTCCACACTCTGACCTCAAGTGCTTCTGACCTCAGAACTGACACTGCTTTTTTAAAAATATATTTCTTTATTGATTTCAGAGAGGAAGGGAGAAGGAGAGAGAGATAGAAACATCAATGATGAGAGAGAATCATTGATTAGCTGCCTCCTGCACACCCCCTCCTGCACACCCCCTACTGGGGATCGAGCCCGAAACCCAGGCATGTGCCCTTGGCCGGAATCGAACCTGGGACCCATTGGTCCGCAGGCTGACGCTCTGTCCACTGAGCCAAGCCGGGTAGGGCCTGACACTGCTTTTTTGTGTGTTCTAACTATTTCCATCTGCAGTGTCTACATCTACGCTAACACAATGACCTGGGCACGGGTCCTGATGGTTTGCTACCCAGAGAGTTTGTTTTGTTTTGAAGTTCTTCACTTGGACTTCACCCACCTCCAATTAAACCCATTAGGGTATAAATAAATGATTGCTCTTAAGGGTGTCTTATCTGCCAGTCATGCTAAAATATTCATAGGTATTATATACTATACACATTTTATAGGTAATGAAATCAAGATACCAATATGGCCCAGCTGGCATGACTCAGTGATTGAGCATGGGCCTATGAACCAGGAGGTCATGGTTCAATTCCCAGTCAGGGCCCATGCTCGGGTTATGGGCTCAATTCCCTGTGGGGGTATGCAGGAGGCAGCTGATCAAAGACTCTCATCATTGATGTTTCTATCTCTCTCTCTCCCCCTTCCTCTCTGAAATCAATAAAAGTATATTTTTAAAAAATGGTACCAATATGTCAAGTAATGTGCCCAATGTAAATGTAAGTGATAAATCCAAAATTTTAACCTCCTCACACATTCTGCTGCTACAGCTCATGGTCTTAACCACTACACCATAGTATCTTCATTGAGATTAAGTGAAAGACACCAAACCTTCCCTCCTGAAAATTGAAGGCTAGTATAAAATCATTCTTCTGCTTTCCCAGACTAGAACTCTGAGAGATCTATCTTTGAATCACATCTCTTCTGCATCCTTTACAGCCATTTGTCACCCAGTACTATCAATTATTCCATCCAAAACTTCATTTTCTTCCTACTTCCCCTTCCCATCATTATTGCAATAGTATTCCAACCAGTCTCCCCAATTTTAGTTTTTTCTTCCTGCTCTAATCCGTCTTACATATGTTTGCCAAACAAATCTTCTTAATATATTGTATCCATCATAAAACATTGAAGCTTTAAGGTAAGTAGCCTTTAAGAAGTTGTAAGGGGGATGTGATAGATACTTTCAAGCACTTGAAGGACTTTCACCTGAAAAAAAGGATTAAGTTTACTTTGTGTTTCTAAGAACAACATCATGATGGTCCACATAGGATGGGAAGGTGGAATTTTAAATATAATTTTGATATTAAGAAGTAATTTTATCAATTTGAGCCATTCAATAATGGAACCCTTTGTATGCATGTTACATTGTGATTCCCTACTAATGCATTCAAACATAGATTAAATGACCACTTGCCAGAGGTATTGGGGTGCCAAGATGTTGGACTCAGCTCAAATATTTCTTAAAACGTTTGTGTGTGTGTTTTTTTAAAAAAATTCTGTAATGAGTGCCCAATCAAAGGCCAATAATGACTCTCAAATTCATATCTCACTAACCATTTAACTGAATCTCATAATTCCAAGCATGGATCTCCAGTCCAGGTTAGTAAATTAGTAGCCACACACCAAGCTTATTCCCCAACTCAATGCTTTTATTCAAGCAGGTTGACCTAGCCAGAATCCCTGTTTCCAAACCCTCAACCCAATCAAATATTTTTTTTGCTTTATCAGTGTAATACTTCTCTAGGATTTCACCAAAAATATATAGACTGGAGCAAAAGTATGTTTACAGTTGTGAGTACATGAAACAAAGTTTATTCTTGTATTATTATTTATTAATCATTGTATTATTTTTCCATATGAACAACTGTAGACCTACTTTTGCCCCGCCCTGTATATTATCTCATTTTGTGTTCTCTCACTTTCTCTTCATTTGGGTACTAATTCATCTACACAGCCTGCCTTGAAGAAAGTATGTTATATGGAAATATATTTTATCTAGTCATCTGTTGCATGAAGTCAGAACCTTTAAGAGTTTCCCTGAAATCATATTCAAATTTTTATGTGTAAATGTTCATGTGCTATTATCTAGTGGATATAATTGTCCATATATTTGATTAGTGCCTCAAGATAGCTTTGTACCCAAAGAGGTTACAAAAAGTTTTGTTTCCATTTTTAGTTACCCCTCAGATTTTATCACTTTACTGTTCACTTTCATATTTTTCCACTCATATTCTCTCCCAGATTGTAAATCTCTTGAAGATAGAGACCATTTCTTTTGCTTATTTACCATAGGCTGTAAATTCCTTTATAAAGGGATAACATTATGTCTTTATCCCAAGTATCTAATACCTAGTAGATATATTAGAAATGTTTGTGGATAAAATAATTAATATCACACCCCATTCTACAGCAACTTTCAATTTTGTCTGGTATTTCTCAGAATATTCTAAATTAGACCTGGAGATAAGTAAATATAATGTTTTGTCAAATTTGACAATACATCTGAGATATATAAGTAGCTTATAATGTTTTGTCAAATATGTCTGTCTTTTTTTGAGACTCTTTTGCCATGCTAGAGGTAACTGCATCCACTTAATTTCCTGTTTCAAGAAAACATCATTGGGGGGGGGTGGTAAGGGAGGCCAGGGGATTGTCAAGTGCGGGGGAAAAAAAGGAGAAACATGTAATACTCTTTGTAATAATTTAAGCAATAAAAATATATATTTAAAAAAAAATGTGCTTTCAAACAAAATTAAAAAAAAAAAAAAAAAAAAAAAAAAAAAAACTGTTTCAAGAAAACATCATTGATCTACTGCTGATCATTACATGTCTGTCCCTCTCCCATTCTGCAATGAAAGAAGTCAGCTATGAAAGTGTACAAAGACACTACAGAAGGATTTACAATGATCACCCATCAAGACCACAGAAAGAATGTCCTGTAGGCACAGTCCTAGAAGAAAATCATCCGACCACACAATGGCTGATAGGACCAGGATGGCCTTACTTTCACCCTGGATCTGTTCCATGCTCTACTTTCCTGGTTTAAACAATAATAACAATGAAAAGTAATGTTCTCTATTCTTCCATACAAGTATGTGCTCAATGGCAGATCAATTACTAGGCTTGCCCTCACAGCACCTGGGAGATTTCTTAGCACCTATTAGTTTCATTTGTAATGTGGACAATAAACTGAATGGAAACGGGCTCCTTAATATTATCAACGTAGCTCTGGGCTAAGTACACCATCCAATGTTTTAACGTGTGCTTCCTCTTTAGAGAACATTTGAGGCAGTTGAACTCATTTTTAGTAGCAATTCTTTAATAATGGTATCTGTTTCTTAACAAGGAGAGAGAATGGCTGACATTCGTTAAGTGCTGTTTCTCCTTGCAATAGGAGTTACTCTGTTTTAAGTATCTAATACCGACATTCACTGAGCAACAACAGAGAGCTAGAAACTGAATTGCATATAAACACATTCTCCTTCTAGGATTCTGCACTACATTGGTCAACAGTGGAATAATTAAGCAAGTGGCTGACTTGCAAACTGAATTATATAAAAAGACACAGACCTGGGTAAGCTTGGAAATACATAAGAAAAAGCAAATTGTCAAGCATCAAAATGCACATATCTGAGCACTAAACCAATGCCTGGAAACATCCTGGGATTGCCTTCCTTCCTTCCTTCCTTCCTTCCTTCCTTCCTTCCTTCCTTCCTTCCTCTTTCTCTCTCTCTCTCTCTCTCTCTCTCTCTCTCATTTTCAGCATTTGGTACTGACTTTGTATTCAATGCAATATATGCTTGTTGAAGAATTGAAGTCTTGTCTGTTATTTCAGAATGGCAACAAAAACGACTATTATTACCATGAACAAACAACATTATGCTTTTCTATGTATTATGTTATTTAAACTTCCCAATTCTCATTTGAGCTAAGAATTGTTGTAGTTGAGGAATCTTAGGTTCATTAGAAGTAACTTACTGGGGATCACACAATGGCAGAGATGAAAATTCAATGTGGGTCTTATGAGTTCAATTCCTATCCACCTTCTACAACTTTAAGGAGCCTCATGAAGCATATATATGTTGTGAGTCTTGTATGAGCTAGTCACTGATCTTGTTGTTGGGAACAGAAAGGCATAAAATTGGATAATAAATAATGGCTCCTCTCAAGAACCCTAGAATTTAGTAGGAGTAGTAAGAGAAATAAGGCAATGGCCATAAATATCTATGACAGTAGGCAGTATAGAATAAATGACACATGAGCTATTAGAATCAGGTGTCATGTTGATTCAGAAGGAGGTAATGCTTGGCAAAGCCTTCCTGGAGAAGATGCTGGATAAACTAAACAATGTTCAATAAATGAATAAACAAACAGGATAGAAATATAAAACCAAGAAAGTAGTAGGAATCTCAGAAGAATGAAAACATTTTGCCAGCTACTATGGAAAGATGAAAGAAACACATAGAAGTATAATCCCTGTGCTCAAGGAACTTACAATTACATTGATTAGAAAAGAACTACACATTCAAAATAATTGAAGAAGAATCTGGAGCATCGCATATAGAAACTGAGTGGTAAACTGTGTGACGGGGACAACAGAGTACAGATATTCCTCAGAGAACAGGTTTTTCAGGTCTTACGTCAAGTTTGTCCACCAAGAGAAAAGGCATGAAACAAATACTACCAAAAGCAAAGAGAAGAGAGCATGAGAATAGGACTAAAATGCTTTGGGATTATTTGTTTGAATATTTATCGAGTTTTAGGGTACTCAAAGAATACAGGGGTAGGTATACATTTAGATGTCTCAGAGATGGTCGCAAAACTGTAACCAAAGAGAAAACAGTTAGGAAACCATGATGACTGCTAGGCCTAGAAAAAGGAGCCCACACCTTTAAGCTGAGCGGGAAAGCCCTGGAATGGAGGTAGAACTCTACCACTAGTTGATGGCCTTGAGTAACTCATGTAATCTCTGGTTGTCAGTTTTATTATCTATCAAATGGAGTTAATAATGCCTTCCCTGTTTCAATATCAAGTTTGTAGTGAGAATTTCATAAGACTTATTAATGCCATCAGCCAAGTGTCAATAAAGCACTGCCTACATTGCAAATGCAAAGCCAAATGCTGGGTGGAAATGAAGAGATAAATGCACAGGCATCCCAATACATCAGTCATGAATTCAACTAACATTTTTGAGAATCTACTAGATTTTAGACATGCTTCCTAACAGAGAACCTTAAGTCAAAAGAGACAAAATTAGAATAAAACATAGGTTTAAGTCTTCATGACCTTGGATTAGCAATGGTTTCTTAGATATAACACCTAAAGTACAAGCATATAATATCTATAATAATAAAAGGGTAATATGCTAAAGGGCAAAGTGGGGCCCGAGGGAAGCCAGCCCGGGTCCCAGATGCCTGCGGGCAGCCAGAGGGAAGCCAGTCTGGGTTCCGGGTGCCAGAGGGAAGCTGGTGCCAGCAGCCAGGGGAAGGATGGCCTACTCTTGCACAAATTTCGTGCATTGGGCCTATACAAAGTACAAAATAAATGTGGACTGCATTAAAAAAAAGTTTGGTTCTCAAAATAACTCATCATAAAACTGAAAAGACAACACAAAGTATAAAAGACGAGTAACTCAAAGCAAAAAATCGGCTGAGAGACGGCTCGTATCTCGAAAAACTCGTTAGTCAGGAAACTTGTAAGTCAAGGCCCCACTGTATAAAAGAAAATATTTGCAAATCATATATCTAATAAGGCCTAATATTTAAGTATATAATAAACGAATACAACTCAACAATAAAATGACAATTAACCCAATTAAAAATGAGCAAAGGATATGAATAGACATTTCTCTGTAACAGATATAAAAATGGCCAATAGCACATGATAAAATTCTCAACATTATTAGTCGTCACACAAATGCAAGTCAAAACCTCAATGAGATAACACTTCATTCCCACTAAGATGACTATAATAAAAGAGATGGACAATAAAAATTGTTGGCAAGGATGTAGAGAAGTTAGAACCTTTATACATTGATGGTGGGAATGTAAAGTGGCAGAGCCATTTTGGAAAACTGTTTAGTAGTTCCTCAAAAAGTTAAGCAGAGTTATTATAAGACCCAGCAATGCCATTCCTGGGTATACACCCAATTGAACTGAAAACATATATTCACATATAAACATGTACTTGAATGCTCTTAGTAGCATTATTTATAATAGCCAAAATGTGAGGAAAAAGTAAATGTCCACTAATTGATGAATAGATAAACAAAATGTAGATTATATAGCCATTAAAGGGAATAAAATACTGATACATGTTGCAATGAGTGAACTTTGAAATATTATTCAAAGTGACAGAAGCCTATCTATCACAAATGTTCACATATTTTATAGTTCAAATTATGTGAAATATCCAAAATAGTCAAGTCCATAGACACAGAATGTAGATTTGTAGTTGCCGGGGGCTGGAAGGAGGGGCAGATGCAAAATGACTATTAATAGAGATGAGTTCCTTTTTGGGGTGGTGAAAATGTTCTGGAATTATATATATTAGTGGTAGTTGCATAACATTGTAAAAATGTTAAAAGCCACCAAAATGTACACTTTACAAAGATAAATTATAGTTCATGCCTAAAGTCCCCATCCAACACCCTGCCCAAATGATCTTTGTGCCCAGCCTATGCTGTATACTTCCCGAAAGAGGAAACTCAGTATTGACCCAAACAATTTATTCCATCTTCCAATGGCACTGGCTATTTTGAAAGGTCTTCCTTGCATTAAGAGTGCATGCTTCTTAAAAGAAGAAGCTCTCTATTGGTCAGGTTGCCTGCAAGCAGAGCTTGAGGTGGGGGTTTAGGTAGCTGTGATTTATTGACAGAGTGCCTTAAGAATGAACTTGTAAGAGAGGAACGAGAATGGGATAGGGAAGTGGGAATATCCCAGCAGGGATGTGGTCACAGTCAAGTATAATCTTGGCCCTATTTACAGGGTGAGGCTCTTTAGATCATAAACCACAGCACAGAGTTGCCCACCTTGAAGCATCACTCTGTCCTGAGCCACAGTGGTGAGGAGGGATGGGTAACCATGGGCAAGGCAGCCAAGGAAGGGGACTGGGCAACTGCAAGCCACTAGTAGCTAACACATCAGCTAGGGGTTAGGGTGTGCAGGTCTGTTAAAAGGGCTCTGTGTGGGCACCACAGTATCTACTCCACTCCCAGATTGCCTAGCAAAGGGGTCGAACACAGTAGTTGAGGGCAGGGGGCACAGAGGTAAGCCAGTTTTAAAACCTAAAGGAACTCTTAGCCCTCTGTTGCCTACCACCTACTAGCTGTGTGACCTAAGCCCAGTCACTTTTCACCTCTAAGCCTGGTTCTTTAGCTGTGAAATGGGCATAGGGATGTAATGAAATCAAGAGAGCCCTAATTGGTTTGGCTCAGTGGATAGAGCGTCGGCCTGCAGACTGAAGGGCCCCAGGTTTGATTCTGGTCAAGGGCATGTACCTTGGTTGCGGGCACATCCCCAGTAGGGGGTGTGCAGGAGGCAGCTGATCAATGTTTCTCTCTCATCGATGTTTCTAACTCTCTGTCCCTCTACCTTCCTCTCTGTAAAAAATCAATAAAATATATTTTTAAAAAAAAGAAAATCAAGAGAAATGATAAACAAAATGCATTTAGCACTATACTAAGCATGTAATTAGTGCCCAAGCAGATATTACCATAGCAAGTATACATTAATTATTTATTGATATAAAAATTTTGCCCATTTCCTTCCAGAGTGAGGTGAAGGAAGTTGAATTACTTATTTAACCCCCATTAATTTCAAGCCTTACAATTTCTATCCCCTATGATATAATAGCTTAGCATTTTCTCACAATAGTTGGAATTCACACAGAGAATATTTGAATTTTGCCCCCAAATCCTCCTGCTATTCACTGAAGCCATCACCTCCAGAGGAACAGTCACTCTCTCAGTTTTGCCTTGTTGTCCTATCTGAACTACGTTTTCGTCCGGGACTGTCATAAATCCATCAGAGTCTGACTTTTTCCTTTGTGGTGGTGCATACCAAAGTCTGACTCGGAATTCATGTCCTGCTGTAATAATTTCAAAGGCATTCCAGCTTCTAGGGTTATCCCCGTTAAAGGCATTTTTAGAAGAATCTGGTATTTTGCCAGGAAACGGCCTGTGGTCCAGCTGCCAAAACACATGACAACAAGCATCTGACAGAAGTCCAGTGATGGATCTGCTGGCTGACAGACTGGCAGCTCCGTCAGTGATGGTGGAACTGGACAGACTGGAACTTGACCCTGGGCTGGGTAAAAAGAACTGTTGAAATATCATGATTAGTACAGAACACGCTAAAGAAAGCCTTCCCATTCACTAAGGGTAGAAAGGTTCATACCAAAGAGAAAGTAATTGAGTGTGCACAGCATTGTGGGTACACACGTACCACCCTCAAAAGTTGCACTCAGTAACTCTACAGAGATGATGTATAGCAGGATGGTCTTTTTCTCAAAACATCTCCCGCACTCCAAGACACTTTATTTTTTTAATTTATTTTTTAAATACATTTTATTGATTTTTTTTACAGAGAGGAAGGGAGAGGGATAGAGAGCCAGAAACATCAATGAGAGAGAGACATTGGTCAGCTGCCTCTTGCATACCCCCCACTGGGGATGTGCCCGCAACCAAGGTAAATGGCCTTGACCGGAATCGAACCTGGGACCCTTCAGTCCCCAGGCCAACACTCTATCCACTGAGCCAAACCAGTTAGGGCTCCAAGACACTTTAGATGGTGAATTGACTTTGACTCTCCTCTCATCTCCAGCATCTCTCCACTACATACATAGGCCAAGGAGTATGTTCTTCACCCTTGCTCTTCCTATGGAGGCCGGTCATGTTCTTTTGTTCATGCATTCATTCATTCGTGTATTCATTCAGTGACTATTCATTGAGTGCTCAGTGAGTACTAGGTATATATACCAAGTAGAAGATGAACATAGAATAAAAAAGACCAAAGGTAGATGACTGAGTTTAATTCCTGCACACCATAAACTCTGCCTCAACCCTGTAACATGACTATTTAAAAGAAAAATTATGTCAAAGCACACATCAATTGTTTCCATGTCTAGGCCACTGTGAATAACATTGCAACGAACATAGGGGTAGATGTATCTTTACAAATAAATGTTTTCAAACTTTTTTAGATACCCAGAAGGGGGGTTGCTGGGTCATATGGTAACCCTATGCTTAATGTTTTGAGCAATCTCCATACTGCTTTCCATAGTAGCTGTACCAGTTTACATTCCCACCAGCACGGTAGGAAGTGGCTGTCCTTCAATAGATGACTGGATAAAGAAAGTGTGGTACATAGTGTATACAATGGAATACTACTCAACCACAAGAAAAGATGAAATACTGCCACTTGTGACAACATGGGTGGATCTTGAGAATATCATGCTAAGCAAAGTAAGTTAGACAGAAAGTCAAGAACCATATGATTTTACTCATATGTGGGATATAAAACTGAAAGCAACAAATGAACAAAACCTCATAGACACAGACAACAGTATGGTGGTTACCAGAAGGAAAAGGACAGTGAAGGTGGTAGTAAAGGGTCAAGAGGGTCAAATATATGGTGACTGAAGGAGAGTTGACTTTGGGTGGCGAACACACAGTGCAATATACAGATGAGGTGTTATACAATTGTATATTTGAAACCTATGTAATTGTATTAGCCAATGTAATCCCAATAAATTTAATAAAATATTAAAAAATTAAAAATAAATAAAATAAAGAAGAAATTCTGGAAAAAAGCCCCCACTTCAAATATTAATTCAATAATGGTGGAAAATAAACACTTGTATAACTAGACATTCAGGGCTGTCCTGACCCTTCTCACATTATGCCAGGCAGGAAAGCAGCTTGTTATTGCACAACATAGAAAGCAGCTTGAAATCCCAGTGCATGGACTGAAACTTTAGTACCTCTCATCTACATCCAATTTACCCCAGGGAGCCAGTGTTCTGTGAGTCCATCCCCACTCTGTGAAATGGGGATGCTGTCACATCAAGGCTGGCAGACACCTGGGCAGCGGGAAACGCTGCTATTTGCATACCTAATGGCTTTGTTTCACACTGTTAATTTTTCTTGTACATTTGCAATACCCAGGCAATAATAATGAGCTGGGATGTGACAACTAAAACTCTCCAGTTTAGCAAGATTCATTTTGCAAAATCATCACAGAGCATCTGAATCACTGCCTAGCGGAGTAGAACAACATCTGGCAAACAAGAGGTGATGTATTATAATGTTTTAGCACCATATGGCAATGTCTTCAAAGTCACCTGCGGGTTGAAGTGAAAACCCGTTTTGTAACTACCTCAGAAAATGGGGAATGGGGGAGAGGTATCAAGGGGGTACATAGGAAAAAATAATGTATGTGGGCCAAAAGAATGTGCTACTGAATATTAAAATAAATATTGAAATAGCAACACATTTTTAAGAAGTTAAAATAACCCGTTGTCCAAAGCTTTTAATTGCCATAAAGTGTAACAAACCAAAAACTCATCTATTAAGCCACGGTGGTATTACCCAAACTCCATTAAAAGTAATCAACAGTTATTGTGGTCAGCCTTAATCAGGATTCTTGCCCTTTGATATGAGAAATGAAATGGAGAAGCCAGTATCAAATAGAACCTCAAAAGTTAGATGAGTTTTTTTTTTTAATTTTTGTTAGGGAAATAGAGCATTTTCTCCCTTTTGATAAAGAACTACCTTGACCTCCTCTGGGGTGGACAGCACAGCCTCAAGTATCTGGGATCCACCTGCTCCGGCCTCTCCCCAGCACATTCCCCTGAATCTTACTATCTTCCTACGCATTGTTACATTGTTCTAGTTCTCTTTGTCCCAATGTGACCAATGTTACCCTACATCACACCAGTCTGGGTGGGAGCGGGGAGGTGCAGAGGAAAGGGGGGCACAAAACAATAAATAGTATTTCAATGCCTCCTGCCCTAAATTCCTCAAATTCCTCCCTAAAGTTCCCAAAAGTCCTCAGAAAAGTGACTTGCATATGTTCTCAAGTTCTCTCCTAAGCAACCCACCGCCATCCACCACTTTCCTCCCCTTCTCCTCTGAATCCCTGAAGTGACGCTGCTGGAGGAGCCACCTATGTCCATTAAAAAGGAGCCACAGCATCATGTCATATCCCTGTTCCAATGTGGCACAGGTGATGGTGGCTCTGACAGTTGGGCTCCATGCTCAAAGGGCCGCAATAGCCTTCATCTCCAAACGTCCCATCTGTCTGTCCCTGGACCACAATGTTGTGCTCCCCACATATCATGAATTCACTCTTCTAATTTTTAACCATTGTACTCTTGTTACATCTCTCCCAGGTCTCAGGCATGACTTTGTAGTATTGTAATACGTACCAGAAAACACAGCTAACCAATACCTCTGCACCCTGACCCTGGTCCACTGCTTTTAAACCAAGAATACAAATAGTGATAATAATAAAATAATTAATAAAAATGATAAAATAAAAAATAATAATACAGTTGTAATTTATTGATCTTGTTTGTGTCTATCAAGCACTTTCCATACATTATGTTAATTATTGTCTCAATCACTTAGAGAAGGTGCATAGCTTATGAGGGCTAAAAAGTCAAAGATTCAATTCCAGCTCTGACTTTGAAGTTTGTTTTCTTATCTATTATACATACTGACTTTTATTCCTCAGTGCTTTCTTTTCCACATAAATGTTTACATATTCCTGGAAATATATTCTAGAATTCGAAATGTGGCAAGAAATGCATGACTGCCCTAGCTAGTTTAGCTCAATGGATAGAGCATCAGCCTGTGGACTGAAGGGTCCCAGGTTCGATTCCGGTCAAGGGCACATGCCCAGGTTGTGGGCTCAATCCCCAGTAGAGGGTGTACAGGAGTCAGCCGATCAATAATTCTCATCATTGATGATTCTATCTCTCTCTCCCTCTTCCTTCCTCTCTAAAATCAATAAAAGTATATTTAAAAATAATAAAAATGAAATGCATGAGTGAATTCTGGGTGAGCTGCATGGCTTAGTTTTTCAAGTTAGGACTCTCACTTCCATGGAATAATGGTTTTTATGAATGTGTTTCTTCATACTTTACAAAGCCTTACATCACTGGATCCTCACACCAACTCTCAGTTCTGCGAGGAACAAAATAATTATCCCGAACATGCTGAGGGGCAGATCAAACTGCTGAAGCAGAACCTGAGCCCAGGTCTTCTGGGCCCCAGCCCTTCGCTCTTTTCAAGTTCTACATGTTATCCCCATGCCTGTTGGTCAGCAAGTTCATCCAGTGTAGGTCCCAAACCTCGGTTCTCAGGATTTATTCCTGCCGGTTCCCTACACATATCCTCCGTTACAACCAGAGTAGACGCCACCTTCCCTTGTCTCCATACCTTCCCACCTCTGAGCCGATGCTCCTGCTATTCCTTCTTCCCAGAATTCTCTCTGCTCCACTGCAGATCTCAAATCCCACTTGTCATGAATATGAATAAAGTCTCTCCCTGACCCTGTACTATGTAAGGTTCCTTGTTCTATAGGAGGAGGAAGGTTCCTTCTTCTATATACATTGTGTGGACCCGACAGGTGATAATCTTACTGTTCTGGTTATTGTGGTGGTTTGAATACTGCTCTTATCCTACCCCCTGCTTTAGATGTAAGTTCCTTAAGGGAAGGACTTGACCTTATGTCCCATACCTCTTGCTATACGTAAGACAGGGTTCCCTTCCCGGAGTGGGCACTTAATGGGCATTTGCTGAATTAAAATAACTTTAATTTTATTCACAGACTATAATTATGATCAACGACTACACATTCCATTTCCACTTGGGATTCTCCATATTTTCCCCAGAAACAAGGGCACTTTGAAGTCATTCTGAGTTTTTAATTTAATTTTCCCTTAATGGAGTTTGCCTCCAGGTGGCTCAATATAGTCTCTAGAAGTCCATTTCCTTATGGACTTATAGCCTTAAAAACTTTTTTCTGCCTTAAAAATCTCCTGGATTATTTATTGGAGCTGATTCCTATCTAGTGCACTTTATATTGCTTTCTTATCAAAAGGGAATATCCTATTACATTTCAAACACAATATCTTCATTTTCTTTGAGCACCAAGTGATTTACGGTGTATAATGTATATTTGGGAAAAATTAAAGTTTTTTATAGATCAAATATATTGGGCATGACTATTTCATAAGCCCTGCATGTCAGGGTTTTTTTTCTGCTTAGCTTCCATTTTCTATGCTGTGTCCAGCAACAGTAGACTGTGATTCACAGCTAGGATGGCCGTGTGAGCCAAATGGCAAACACCTGCTTCTGCAGGATACTTACCTAAGCCTTACATGGATCCATTGCTTATTCTGTTGAGAGCTCTAGGTTTGCCATAGAAAGAGTTTAGAGAAAGACTGCATTGGGGAAAAGTACAGCCTTTCAAAACCACATTGGCAGAGTTATGTTTTAATGTGTTTTGCTTTTCTTTACAAGTTAATGCATACACAAGGTAATTACTTGCACCAGAGGTATAGGAGTACATGTGTTCCCCTTCCACCTAGCTCCCAGTCCTATACCCCAGGAACAACCACTGTTAGTGTTCTTGGCATATTCTAAGCCAGAGGCTTAAAGAGAAAGCAGGGAAATTACAATCAGACTCAAAGACAGTCGATCGATAGCTATGCACTGAGCACCTGCCAGGCTACAGGCACTGTTCTGGGTGCTGCCCACAGTCCCTCCCTGCTTCACAAGGTTTATATCTATGAGCAGTACATTATGTAAGGACTTAGCACACAGTGTAATCAGGGCTACAATTAAAGAAGTATCAGGTGCTAAGGGAATGGTAAACACACACACACACACACACACACACACACACACACACACACACACACTACTGAACAGCTCCAGTAGAGAGAATTTTGTCAGGCATAGAGAATAACCTACGCAAAACCAGGAGGTATGAGAAAATGCATGTGAAGTTTGTCCATCTGAATGAAGATGTACAAAAAAGAGCCTAGAAAGAAAAACGTAACCCAGTGGCCACTGACCACCTTTCCACTGGTCTTGCTATCATATTGCAGAAAGAATACTGCCTGCCGACGAAATAATAATAATACCTAGTTTCAAATACTTGCTAATGACCTGAGCACCTCAGTTGTCTCATGTGTAATGAAGAGAAGCCAAATCCACCTCACAGGGTGATTGAGAAAATTAAATCAATTATATAATTCATGCACAGTTACCTAGCATAGTGCCAGACAGATACAAACAGTGCAACCCAACAAATGTTAAAGGCAAGGAAAGGAATTATTCTAGGACATGACATTTGTTCTGGTCCAGGTTCATTTGGCAAAGCCTCAAATACAAGGTTCTGAACTGACAGGATACTAATCCAGAGGGAGACTGGCTTCCTACATCACCGGAAATCCCAGACACACTTATCTCCTACCTCCATCTCAGTTCCACCTTGAAGACTGGGCCACTTCCCAAAGCATATTTTAAGACAACACATTAACTGGCTCCTAAGGCCTGATATTACTTATGATGTTACTAATTAAACAAATGCATACACTAATACACTTGTGGGGTGGAAAAAACTCTCTATTGCTTGGAAGACCAATTAACATCTTAGTTATTTATATGACTCTCCTACTTTTCAGGCTAAAATTATAAAAATGGCAAAGGAGTTACTTTTTAAAAGATTGCTTGTACTCTTGCTTATTGGCTTGCTTTTGTGGCCATGGATAAACAGATGTCCTGGCAAAAAGATTATTTTAAAATGCATTATTCTCAGAGGGACAGAACTCAAGTTCTTTCAATGGTGATGCTTGGTTTGTCATCTTCACTGAGAATGTCTATACAGCAATGGTATTGTGCAGAAGACTGAAGAATCACGTAGTTGCATATTTTAACTCCTAATTACTATTTAATTTGCATTTCAGTGCTTGCAAAATGAATGTAAAAATGAATATCTATATATATAAAACCCTAATATGCAAATAGACCAAATGGCAGAACAACCGAACAACCATTCTCTATGACGTGCAGTGACCACCAAGGGGCAAGCGCGGAACATGGCAGGCCTTGGCAGCAGGTGACAGAGCATGGAACATGGCGGGCATCAGCTGTGGTAGGATGGTGGAGCAAGTAAGTGGGGACGAGCAGGTCACTGGGGAGAGCCTCTGGTGGTTACTGAAAATTCTTTGTTCCTGTGTGCCGCGGTCCTGCAGGGCGCTTGCACCTGCTGCCAGAGCCAGCCCTGGCCCCAATTGCTTGGCGCCATCAGCGGGTACAAGTGGCAGCTGCCAGCCCCCATCGCCCCTCCTCCTGCTCCTGAGGGGTGATGGGGGCTGGCAGCCAACACTCACACCCGCTGCTGACGCTGGAGCTTTCGCCCGCACCCACTGATGGCACCGACCCCACTTGCACCTACAGCCGGTGCCAGAGCCACCGCTTGCACCCACTGCCAGTGCCCGGCGCTGGCCCCCAATGGCTCAGCCCTGTCAGCGGGTGCGAGCGGGGCTGGTGCCATTTTTGTGTGGGAGCGGCAGTGGTGGGAGCAGGGATGCCAGCAGACAGGGGACCGGGGACTGCGGTAGGAGGGGCCGGGCAGCCTCGTGGCCCACAGTTCCTTCCAAGGTGCACAAATTCATGCACTGGGCACCTAGTAAAGTAATAATTAGAGGATAAGAGACACAACTTGTGTGATTTCTGACATCCAGCACAGAGTCTCAATAGTAAGGGCAAAATAACTATGACAGCTCAGACATCTGCCCACTTTGGGTCTGGAGCTAGAGCACTTGAAATGCCAGGAGCTATATTTTGAAAGAGTTCAAGAGATCAGGCTTGACAATAGAGTATATGCACCTATGGTCTAGTCCCATGGTCAGCAAACTGCGGCTCGCAAGCCACATGCAGCTCTTTGGCCCCTTGAGTGTGGCTCTTCCTAAGCCTTAGGAGTACCCTAATTAAGTTAATAACAATGTACCTACCTGTATAGTTTAAATTTAAAAAAATTGGCTCTCAAAAGAAATTTCAATCATTGTACTGTTGATATTTGGCTCTGTTGACTAATGAGTTTGCCGACCACTGGTCTAGTCCATAGGTTTCCACTGGTAGAATCCTATACAACTCCTTTAAAGAATTTTGTAGACATTGAAGGAAAATGCAGACTTCTCTCTAATGTAGTGTATGACCTCTAGCATGCTAAAAGTCACTTAGTAATCAATCTTGACCATGCTAAAGATGACAATCCATTCATTATTCAATCAATTCATAAGTATTTCCTGAGCTCCTACTAAAAATCAGGCAAAATACTAGACAATGGAGCTTCAAAGATATATTAAAACATGGTTCCTGACTTTAAGGAACTCATAGTGTAGTATACCAAGTACCACAAAAGAACAATAATCATTACAGAAAATAATTTTTTGCATAGAGCAGGAGATGGTTAAAAATTTATCTGCTATCAGACGAGAAGAAGAAATAAAAGGAGGAAGTAAAACTCTCATTACTTGCAGATGACATGGTATTATACATAGAAAACCCTAAAGACTCCACCAAAAGCTACTAGATTTATTAAATGAATATGGCAATGTAGAAGGATACAAAATCAACACCCAAAAATCTATGCCTTTTTTATACACCAATAATGAATTTTCAGAAAGAGAAACTAAACAAGCAATCCCATTTACTACTGCAACAAAAATATTAAAATACTTAGGAATACACTTAATGGAGGAGGCAAAAGACCTGTAATCAGGAAACTACAGGACATTGAAAAAAGAAATAGAAGAAGATATAAACAAGTGGAAGACTATACCATGTTCATGGACTGGTAGAATCAACATAATTAAACTATCCATACTACCCAAGGCAATCTACAGATTCAATGCAATCCCTATTAAAATACCAACAGCATACTTCACAGATCTAGAACAAATACTCCAAAAATTTATACGGAGCCAAAAAAGACCCCAAATAGCCACAGCAACCTTGAGAAAGAAGAACAAAGTTGGAGGAATCACAATATCAGATTTCAAATTATACTTCAAAGCTACCGTAATCAAAACAGCCTGGTCCTGGCACAAGAACAGGCATATAGATCCATGGAACAGTACAGAGACCCCAGAAATCGACCCAAGCCATTACACTCAATTAATATTTGACAAAGAAGGCAAGAGCATACAATGGAGTCAAGACAGTCTCTTTAATAAATGGTATTGGGAAAATTGGACAGATACATGCAAAAAAAATGAAACTAGACCACCAGCTTACACCAAACACAAGAATAACCTCAATATGGATAAAGGACTTAAACGTAAGACAAGAAACCATAAAAATCTTAGAAAAAATCTATAGGCAGCAAAATCTCAGACTTCATTCATAGCAATATGATTATGGATACATCTCTAGGGCAAAGGAAACTAAGGAGAAAATAAACAAATGGGGCTACATCAAAATAAAAAGCTTCTGCACAGCAAAAGAAACCATCAACAAAACAAAAAGGGAGCCCAGTGTATGGGAGAACATATTTGGCAATGACACATCTGATAAAGGATTAATATCCAAGATATATAAGGAACTCATACAACTTAACAGAAGGAAAACAAACATTCCAATTAAAAAATGGGCAAAGACCTAAATAGACACTTCTTCAAAGTGGACATACAGATGGACAAGCGACATATGGAAAAATTCTCAAAGTGACTGATCATCAGAGAGATGCAAATTAAAACAACAATGAGGTATCACCTCACACCTCTCAAAATGGCTACCATCAACAAATCAACAAATGACAAGTGTTGGTGAGGATGTGGAGAAAAGGAAGCCCTAGTACACTGCTGGTGGGAATGCAACCATTATGGAAGATAGTATGAAGTTTCCTCAAAAAATTAAATATGGTTCTCCCATTTGACCCAGTGATCCCACTTCTAGGAATATAGCCTAAGAAACCCAAAGTACCAACCAGAAAGAATACATGCACCCCTATGTTCATAGCAGCACTTGCATTCATGTGTCGAATCTAAGTAACAAAATAAACTGATGAACAGAGTGGATCCAGAGACATGGAAGCATGGACAGAGTGCAGAATCTCAGAGGGAAAGTGGGGGAGGGTAGGTGGTTGGGAGGTAATCAACCAAGGACCTTGTAGGCATATATGCATGGCCCACAGACACAGACAATGGGACGGTGAGGGCCCATTGTGGTGGATGGGGTGGGCTGAAGGAGGTCAATGCGGGGGGAAAAAGGGGACATATGTAATACTTTCAACAATAAAGAATTATTTAAAAATTTAAAAAATTGATCTGCTGTCAAGGTCAAATCGTTTAGATACACTGCTGGTAGCGTTATAACAGTAAGTAATTGCAACTGCAACTCCTAAAATAAACACGTAGTTACTGTAATTTTGACCCATTTAATTTTTAAAAATCAAGGCTATTTCCCATCTAAGTTGACCAACAGCAAAGAAACAGTCGATTTAGGTGTATTAGTGACTGCTGCAAGTTCAATAACAGGCAACCTTAACTGATCAAGGCAAAACTGTATTTATCCTTTAGGAGACAGTGTTTGGTGTTTAGGATCCAGTATTCAGCTCAACAAAATTGCTTCAACTACAACCCTTTGATCTCTATAACCCAAGGCTGAGTCCTCTATACATATGGCCTTTGCTGAGAGAGGATGCTGCTGATATTCAAAAGCTGAGATGAAAGGAGATGAAGAACACCTGTGCTGAATAAACAGAGTCCTTTGTTTTTGTTTTGTTTTGTCTTAATGCCCGTATGACTGCAAATGAATGTTATCATTTTTTACCCAGGTTACTCACCTGTGATCTTTCTTTGGAATCAGAAAAATGTCTCAGACCCCCAGTAAACATTTCATAATCTGGCAAAACACTAAATCATACTCTGAAAGCAGCACATCTTCCCTTAGATTCACACACACACACACACACACACACACAATTAAAATTCTTCTGACTTATTTTTGTTTAATTTTCTTAGCATAGTTTTAAATTCCAAAAATGCCTTTAAGTACTTTAAGAGTCTCTGAAAGCTCTTTTTCCCACTTTGAATCAGAATACATCTTTTCCCAAGGTAGGAGAAAATTACTACTTCAAAAAAATTTGAAGGTCCAGACCCGACCCTCCTTCTAGAGCACAGGCCTGATTATAGGGATGTATACATGATATGCATTAACCACACATACTCATGAAGTAATCTAGAGACTTGAAGTTGCAACAAATAAGAAAATTTAAACCAAGGGGGGAAAATCAATAATTTGCCCAGGGCCACACATTTAGTTCATAGAAAAGCTAAAACTAGAACTGGGTCTTATGGCTCCTTTCCAAAACACTCCCCCCTATATTTCACATACTTAAAGAATAGTAATGGTTTAGGGATGATATATTTCAAAGCAACCTCTAAATGACCACGCAGTGTTAAAAACCACACACTAGGAAGAAATGTAAGGAGAAAATAATTAATGATCAGGATACTGAAACAAGATTATATAGGAAGATTGTCTTTGTGATTAACCTTAAGAGAACTATAAGGTACGTACTAGTAAAGGCAGGGAGAAGAGTATTCTAGATGAGAACAATTCAATTCCATTCAGCAAACATTTTTTTAGTGCTCTTTTTAAAACATTTATTGATTTCAGAGAGAGATTTGTTGTTCTACTTATTTATGAACCATTGGTTGCTTCTTATATGTGCTCTGACCAAAAATCAAACCCACAACCTTGGTGTATCAGGATGATGCTCTAATCAACTGAACTACCAGGCCAGGGCCCCAAGTGCTCTCATATGCCAGGTAATATGCTACAAACTGGAAATGCATAGACAATTAAGATAAGATCTCTACCTTCAAATTATCTAGCAAGAGATCAACATTTTCTTGAGAAAAGATGGGATGGGAGACAATTCAGGCAATTCTGGAACCACAAAACAGAAATAGGTAAACCAGGTATACAATGAGAAAAGATTTCCTAGAGGCGGTGCTGTTTGAACTAGTATTTGAAGAACAAAGATGGACTAAGATGGCAAGAAGGGAATTCCAGCAGAACACCAAGCATGAAGACACAAAGGTATGAGAAAGCTACACTTTACTGGGGAACCCCAAGAACCTTTGTGCGACTAGAACCAACTGTCTGCACTGGGAGATGGGGGAGTGGGGTTGGAGAGAGACTACAAATGCGGTGATTCATCGGGGAGGCCGAGAGGAGCTCCAGGAGCAAATGGCCATTTGTTTGCAAATCTTTACCTACAAATTTTTCTGTTTCCTCAGATTCTTAGAGGAGTTCAAGACCAAAAACAGCTAACACCCAGTGGAAATCAGGATTGGTGGGGCCAGATCATCCTGAGACATCTGTGCTGAGTTTAAACAAATCTGAAAAGCAGGAGTGGTACTGAAGCATTTGAAGCAGGGAAATGGCATAATGAGATTTGTGTTAGAAACAGCAGTTTGGCAAAAGAGCAGAAGATATATTGTCAGGAAAGCAGACTGGAAATGGCATCTAATCAGTAAACTGTGACAATAATCCAAGTTATCAGTGATTTGGACAGAAAGGAAAGCAGCAGCAATGATAGTGCTGCTGAGATTGGAGAGATAGATGCTACAGGACTCAATGGCTAAGGAAGCGTGGAGTGTGCAGGGAAGGGCGAGGAAGGAGGGGAGAATACACCATCTCTAACTTCCACTGGGAGGAAAGTGCGCTATCCCTGGGGAGTGAGAAGCGAGATTGTATATACATACAATCTATATCATCGCATGGATGGAGTTAATGCCACAGGAGTGGATGGGATCTTCCAAGGACTATTTTGAGTGAGAGGATCGCTGAGTGAGGTGCCCTTAGGAATCAGCTTTAAGAGACAGGATGAGGCTGTGAAGGGAGCTGAAGAAAGAGTTGGGAGGAAAACTAGAAACAAACTACAGAAAACATTAAAAAAAATAGCTAAGTTGGAGCAGAATCCAGGTAAGGCATCTTTTTATTTTTTTATTTTTAACTAATATTAAATAAATAGATTTACAGGTAAGGCATCTTTAATAATAAAAGCATAATATGCAAATCCACTGAACAGCTGAACAGCAGAAGGACCATCCAGACAACCACGCTATGACACCCACTTGTGCCAGGCCAGCCAAGTCAGGTGCGATGCGATTGGTCACCCCTTCTCCCCCCCATTGCCCCATGATCGCCCTGTAGAGGGAGGCCCAGGCCACTGGCCAGCAGGGCAATCAATTGGAGGGAGGGGCTCTGCATTCGCCCCAAAGAGAGAGCCCAGGCTACCTGGCTGTAGCATTGTGGTGGCTGGGCGGGGCCTCCCTCTTCTGGGGGGGAATGGGGGGATGGGGTAATCCATCATGGAGCCCTGGCCGGGTGGGCAGGCCTACCTCTTTGGGGCGACTGATCATGGGGCTCCAGGACCGCAAGAGGGTGCAGGCCGGGCTGAGGGCCACCCTCCCCGCCCCGCCCCCACACTCCCCAGGTAAAAATTTTGTGCACCAGTCCTCTAGTTTGTAATAGTGCCTCATAGAGTCTGGTCAAGAGAATGACTTGGAAGCCTGGGTGAGGAATTTGTGTTTGTTATAGAGAGCATTGTGGGGCTAGTGAGTCAGTGGATTTCATTTGCAGCCGTGATAATAATGTCTTTCTCTTGTGCTTTACACTACGTTCAAAGTTCTTTCACATTCATTAATGTTCTCATTTACTACTCATCTCTTTGAGGGAGATAGGGCAGGACTAATTATCCTACTTTACAGATAAGGAAACCAACTCCAACTCCCAGAAAAGGCTGAGTGATTAGACTTCACTTACATAGCAATTAAAGGCAGGGCTAGGACTGGAATCCTGATTTCTGGTTCCTACATCAAAGACTCTCTCTAATTTGCAATCTCGCCCAGCCTCAGGCCTTTTCAAGCTCAGCAGACTGCATGTGACTGTTTTGGGCCCCAAGGAGAGGAACTTCCCCTCTGAGACTCCCCTGAGTCTTCCGTGGAATTAGGTGAAGCCATAACCCCCACTCGGCATCTTGAGAGAAATCCAAGGGAACCACCACCTTCACTCTGTGCTCCCTCCAGCTGCTCTGGAGCCCTTCCTCACAAGGTTGAGCTAGCAGCCACTGCTGCTGGCTTTCACATCCTGCCTTAGGAATAGCAAACAGCCACTAGACCAGACCTGTGGTGAGCAGGTCTGTTTTAAAGATCACTTCAGGCCAACCCACCATTCTGCCTAGTCCAATTAACAAGGTGAGAACAAAGCTCAGTTCTTTGACGCAATCCTGCTTGTGCCAGTTATCACAGCTCTGCCCTGAGGCCACAGTCTCAAGCCAACCCCTAGTCACTCAAATGCACACCCTTGGTAAGAAAGGTTGACTGGTGAGGGACTGGGGAAAGGTTGCCACATCCATGGAAATCCATTCCCACTCACATAAAAGAAAAGTGGGTACCTCTTTTAAAGTGTCAGAACTTTTGGAAGGAATCCAGAGCTCTCTGCAGTCCACTGCTTGACTTAGGAGCTAAAAGCCCTGAACTGTGCCTTCCCTGTGTTGAAACCACAGTGAGGTAACTCAGAATCTGGCTGAGAGCACTCCAACGTTCAGGTTTCTGCTGCCTGTGATTCAGGGGCTAATAAATCTGGAGAAACAAATGGATTCCATTCCTGACTCTCCAATTAAACCTCTTAATGGCATAAAACTACATGCACTGAGTCCAAGTCAATTTAAAAAAAAAAATAACCCATAAAATACAACCAAAGCTTTGGCTGCAAAGTAAGTGAAATATATACAAAAATATTAGCTGGAAATACAGATGATCTTCGTCTATGCCCTACTTAACCAGAACTGGCCAGATAAGGAAAAGGTTGAATTTGGAAAGTAGGTCCATTGGGCAGGACTGTTTTGAGACCCAGGAACAGTCAGGGGAATAAAACTCAGAGTAACAGCTGAGGCCTAAAAGTAAGAAAGGATGGGGCAGGGTCTGGTAAGGGTGTGAGTCCCATGGAGGTGCCTTAGGAGCCCAATGGAACAGGGTGGCTGACTTCTTCATCTTTCTCAAAAATCAAGGCTGTCTACTACCTGTAGCCCTGTAGCGTTGGTCCCACTGGGTTCCTGGACCAAAGTTAACTAGAAAAACAGCATTTTAGCTACATTAACCTTCCAGACAGAGGGTCAGAAATTGATCTTACAATCATAGACTCACTATCATAATTCAGTTTGCCTGAGGGTAAAACCTGAGTACAAAATCACTAACCAATTCTCAGCATTCACCAGTTATTGCTGGGTTGGTCCAGTCTATATAATGGCTTCTAATTCAATTTCCTGTTTAACATCCAGCTTCCTGTAAGACTAGGAGTTTGCAAACCATGACTCTTGGAACAAATCTCATCCTTAACCTACTGTTGTAAATAAGGTTTATAGGAACCCAGTCATAATTATTTAATTTTGTATTGTCTGTGGCTGCTTTTGAGCTATGATGGGAGCTGAGTCATTGTGATGAAGACGTATGGCCTGTAAAATCTAAACTATTTACTACCTGGCCCTTTGCAGAAAAAGTTTGCCAGCCCCTGCCATAGTGACTAAAACACTATCCTAAGGCCCAGAACACAGAACAAATGTCCTAACCTGCCATGGATTCTCTTCTACACATTCTCTGCCATGATCTGCCTCCCTTTCCTATTAGATATCTAAGACACTCCATGCTCCTTGGTCCATTCAACTAAGGGAAAGCTGAATAGTTTATATATAAGAGGTAATACCAATTACAGGTAGGTGTGTTTTTGAATGTGAAATTCTTAGTGAATAAATTCACAAAGCCTTTGGAATTTGATATGCAACAATTAACTTAATATGCATGTTCCCTCATCCTCATCAGATTGAAAAGCAATCAGAAACAGTCTTCCTTCTCATGGCAAAGATAACAGTATCTGCTTACTATCTTGCCTCAGGGCTATGTCAACTTTCCAGTTCTCCATTATGTAGGTTAAAAGGAACTTTATTATCTTACTAGTAGCCCTGCGCACAAATCTGTGCATGAGTAGCTCACTGCTGCTTGCCTCAGCTGGCCACTCCACCCACCGCTGCTGGTAGCTCTCCGCCATTCGTAGCTCACTGCCCGCCCTCCTGTAGCTTCCCTCCACTTGTAGATCTGTTGTGATATTACAGCATCCTGGCTAATTTGCATATTTATTATTATATTAGACTAGAGGCCCGGCACATGAAATTCGTGCCCTGGGGGGGGGGTGTCATTCAGCCCAGCCTGCACCCCCTCCAATCTGGGAAAGTCGGACACCCCTCTCGCAATCCAGGACTGCTGGTTCCCAACCACTCACCTGCCTGCCAGCCTGATCACCCCCTAATCACTCCCCTGCCAGCCTGATCAATGCCTAACTGCTCCTCTGCCAGCCCGATTGCCCCCAACCGCCCTCCCCTGGCAGCCCAATCACCCCAACTGCTCTCCCCTGCAGACCAGGTCACCCCCAACTGCCCTCCCCTGCAGGCCTGATTTCCCCCAACTGCCCTCCCTACCCTGCAGGCCCCGGCGCTCCTAACTGCCCTCCCCTGCTGGCCATCTTGTGGTGGCCATCTTTGACCACATGGGGGCGGCCATCTTGTGCGACGGCATGAGGGTCAACTTGCATATTACCTCTTTATTATATAGGATTAAGTCACAGAACATCAAGCTGGTCAATCACATCAATAGTATTTTGTGGAAATTACTATACTTCCTGAGTGCCTCTCAGAGATTTCTACCCAAAGCTGAAATACCATAGAGATTCTGATCCAGTAGTCCTAATTCTAGCACTAATCTGTGCTAATGCAATAATCAATCACATAAAATTAGATAGGCTGCCCTGACTGGTTTGGTTCAGTGGATAGAGCACCGGTCTGCGGACTGAAGGGTCCCAGGTTCGATTCCGGTCAAGGGCATGTACCTTGGTTGCGGGCACATCCCCAGTAGGGAGTGTGCAGGAGGCAGCTGATTGATGTTTCTCTCCCATCGATGTTTCTAACTCTCTATTCCTCTCCCTTCCTCTCTGTAAAAAATCAATAAAATATATTCTTAAAAATATTAGATAGGCAACCAAAAATGTTTACTGTATCATGACTCATAAGTGTGAAGCACTGCAAAATCTTAATATTATAAAAGAGAAAATTATTTAAATAAACTGTGGTAGAATTATATTCTGGAGTTCTATACAGACTTGATAGATAGTATAAATATATATTTATTGACCTGGAGATGATTTCTCAATATATCAAATGAAAAAATATGTTATAAAATAGTTTCTATATAATAATAATAATTTGTCATAAACTTTATTTTTTAAAAGTCTATCTCTAGGTGGAAAGATATATATACTAAAATGTTAAAGGTCATTTTAAGGTGGATTATGGGTGATTTTACTTTATACTTTACATTTTCTGTTTTATCTGAACATTTTATGTTAACTGTATTTGACATTTACAATCATTTTAAAAATACCAATTACAATTTAGAAAAACAAAACATCCACTTTCCAGAACTTAAGTCAACATCTGAGAAAGACATGCATCAAAGCTGAGCACGCTGAACCTCGGGGGAATTTTACTGAGCTTTATATAACCTCCCTAACAAAAGATGTAGGCCAATAACTAGGGCTGAACGGAACCTGCAGGTGATGACGATGTGGATCCATCCGGGATTATTGGAGGCATGTAGGGGCAGGGAGGGAGGAAGGCCACTGTAAGTCCTCCCTTTAGAACACTTAAGGTGTTTACATAAGCCAGTGCATCAATAAGGTAAACAGAACTATGAGGAACTGGAAACTCTAAAAGAAATTAAGGAACAAAGATGTGAATCCCTGATTTAATGGCTCATAGTCTCCAAAGAAAGAAAATATAAAGTGATTTCAACCTATGTATGTACCTCATTAAGAATAATTTCATTCTATTATGTGCCAGGCACTGTACTAGATACCAGATATAAAAAGATAAACATAAAGTTCGTAACCTAGAGGAGGACAGTCAGGCAAAGGGGATATTACAATGCACTTTGACATAAAGGGGAAATGAGATGGTTATGAGAGGCATACACCTGCAACATTGTGTTGGATTGAGTAATATCCAGAGAGAGATAACATAGTATGAGATCAGAGGAATAAGGAGGCGTAATCAGCTGAGAGGAGACAAGATATAGAAAGTGATGCTGGGAAGGAAGAGGCGGTGAGTCTTCAAAGCAGAGGGAATTTGGAGTAATCTAGTTAAGGTCGTTTTCTGTTATATGAAGCTTCCTATAAGTGCTTATGCTTGAACATTTTCAGTCCCGGGATATCACTTCTTCCCAAGTCGATTCCATTTTGGACAACTCCAGTTGTTTGAAAGTACTGCTTTAAATAGCCCCCATATTGCCTTTCTATAAATTCTGTTCATTGATCTATTTCTGCACTTAGAAATTATACAAAATAAGTCAAATTACTCTTCCACATAATATTTCTTCCAGTATTTGAAGACCATTATCAAATCTTTTGCTGGCTTCTCCTCTAATAGTTCTTTTCTCTTATTTTTCATGATCTAATTTAAAATTCCTTAACATCCTAGTCATTCTGCTTTAGACATCCTATAAGATGCCAAGGTACCTTGTAAACGTTAAGATATGATAATCCATTCAGCAAACACCTACTGATTATGTTCTACATGACAGGCAATTTTCTAGATTCAGGCAAAAGCACAGAGAATTAAATGGACAAGTCTCTTGACTTTGTGGAGCTTATATTCTAGTGGGGGAAAGGAGAGAACAAGAGAGAGAGAGAAGAGGGATATAGACATCCTATATAATAAACCCCTAATATGCAAATTGACCGAAAGGCAGAACAACTGTTCACTATGATGTGCACTGACCACCAGGGGGCAGACGCTCAATGCAGGAACTGCCCCCTGGTGGTCAGTGTGCTTCCACGGGGGAGCGCCGCTCAGCCAGAAGCCAGGCTCATGGCTGGCAAGTGCAGTGGCGGTGGCAGGAGCCTCTCCCGCCTCCACTGGAGGTGGGTGGTAAGGAGCGAGGAGTCCTGGACTGCAAGAGGGTGCAGGCCAGGCTGTGGGACGCCCCCCTCAGTGCACGCATTTTGTGCACTGGGCCTCTAGTATATTATAAATGAGATAGAGATAGAACTGGAGATAGAGCAAAAGAGAGAGAGAGAGAGAGAGAGAGAGAGAGAATCATAGGATAGATTCCTAAAAACAAATTAGTGGGTCAAACAGTGAGCAGGTTTTTAAGGCTTTCAATACATGTTGCCGAGTTGCCTTACAGAATATTTTTTCCCCAGTTTCATTCTGCATCAATAATGTGCATAATTTCTAATTCCCAGTACCTCAGCCTCCTACTAATTATTTTAAAATATTTCCAATTTGGTTAGTGAATAATTATACCTCATTTTAATTTGCAGTTTTTATTACTAGTGAGCCTAAACATTTTTGCATTTTTGTGAACTGCTTATTTATATTCTTTGACCATTTTTCTGAAAGTGGTTTTCTTTAGGTCAAATACTTGTAAGCACTTCATCATGTAATAAGGATATTAGTCTTTAATGTTTCCTACATGGTAAGAATAGTCTGCCATCATTTCATAATTTCCTTAATGATATAGTTTTTTTAATAGTCAAATCTATTCATCATTTTCTTCATCTTTACTGGTTCGGCTTTGATATAGTTCTTGGGAAATTGGAAAATTCTTTCATACTGTGTCATATAGATCTTCATATATAATGACTTCTGGTCTTTCTATGAATTTTTAAACCTAATAATATTTAGATATCTATAATTAATTTTGGTGAGTGGAGCAAGCTAGTGATCTTTACTGGTTTCCTTTAGAAAAATCCAGTCATCTCAATAACAATATACCCTTATTCATTTTCAAATGGCACTAATCCTTTACCTGCCATTCTACCTGAACAGATCACATATTAATTCATATTTTTTAAAGCATGGAGGACTGGACTCTTATTCCTCCATGGCTCTGAGTAGTGGCTGCTCTTTCAGAGGAAGCATATGCTCTCCAATATGCCAAGTCCATACCTCCAGTTACCATTCTGGGTCCTTATAGGAATATGAGTTTAGAATTTTGCCCTAGGATATTCTCCTATTTGATAAGGCTCATAACTCTATTAAATGTCCATTTAGTGCTCCCCACTTCCCTAATACCTCTGTTTCCTAATAATCCTACTGATGTTAGTAAGAATGACTAAACCTCTGGCAGCAGCAGCAACAACATCTGTAAATCTAGGGAAGAGTACTTCAGGTCTCAGGTCCCACAGCTTGCTTTCATACAGAAGTGGATGCCCAATGTTTAAGACTTCTGAACCAAAGAGAAGGGGCCCACAGCTGCCAAAATGTCAAGCTGCTCTAACATGCAAGTGTCTTGTTTGGGTCTACATGAGAAAATGTAGAGTACTACTTGATAAGAATTGCAAGTTGGCAATGCTTCCCTTTATTTGTTCATGTATTCCCTCTAAGTGTGCATCTTGAGGCTGCTGCTGTGATGGGTTTTTTAACAACCCAGTCATAGAAGAGGCATGCTTGATGCAGGCAAACATTTCTGAAAGGGCGAGGGCTAAGCCCTCCATCTTGCCCCAGGGTAAGGGCTACGCCCTCCATCTTACCTTGGCCACGTGCTTGGCAAGGAGCTTCTTCCCGGAAGTCTAAGCTTCTGCTAGCCACACCCAGGAACAAGACACCGACTTGCTCCTAGCCAATCGGCAGAGCACAGTCCTTTCTCCTCCCCTTACTCCAACCCCCCCCTATAAAACCCGTCTCCACACAGAGTTATCTCTCTCTGCTTCCTGTCGCTGCGTCGGCAAGGTGGGGGAGCCAAGCTAGCTCGAATAAAGACTCTTATGCTTTTGCATCGGACTGGCTGGCTCCCTGATGTGGTTTCTGGGGATCCTGAAATCTGGGCATAACAATTTCCAAGTCCTAGGGAGACCCAGAGAGAAATCAAAGAAAGTTAGATTGTGAAGTACACAGTAATAATAAGCTACCAGTTATGTTGAGAAAATAAATGAGGAAGCAAATGGAAAACCACCCTCTATCTTCAGGATCAACGACCTAGGTATCTCATGTATTTGCTGAGCTAATGGAGTTATGTGAACTAGGCACTGGCCCATATACATCCTCTTTAAGAATAAAATTAACTGCACCCTTAGATTACAGGGAGGGGTTTTTAGAAAAAAAGTTACTCAAAAATCCTATTTCTTGATTTGTCAAAAGGTCAGTTATCAAAGCATGAGAAATACATTATCCAGGAATATCTGGTAAGAGGAGATGATAGTTAATTTTGAATCAACTTTGTATGGTAGCATTTGAATTAGTAAATTTTAAGTAAGCAGATTGTTCTCCATAATGTAAAGAACAATCAGTTGAAGGCCTGAGTAGACGAAAAGACAAGGTTCCCTGAGTAAGATGGAATTCCCCAGCAGACAGCCTTTAGCCATCATCTCCACCATCAGCTCTCCTGAGTCTCAATCTGGCATCCTAAAGACTGGAATTGCACCATTGGCTTATCTGAGTCTCCAGGCTGCCAGCCCACCTTGCAGATTTGGATTTACCAAGCTCCAAAACACATGATCCAATGCCATATACATATATTTGTTTCTGTTTCTCTAGAGAGCCATTATCAATATAAAGTGCCAGGAGCCAATTCCAGCAAGTCAGCAGGGCTGAATCATCTGGAGATGGCTGAGGGCATTTCCCCAAACCTGAAAAGGCTGATTGCTTGCTACCAGACAGCTGAGGGCATTTTAATCTACATGTTATTGTCTCCTACTGGCCAAACACCTGAACAGCCGTAGGCAATTTCCCCCAATCTGACAATGGATTCTGTATAGTAGCCCTGGCCTTTGATGTGTATATCTATCTTGCCTTAGGACAATTTATGTTAACAAAGAGCAAGGGGTCCTGAGACAAGGAGAACTTAGTTCCTTTAGCTAAGCTCCTCTGGCCCACCAAATGCCTTCCAAAATTATGTTTCATCTCTGGACTCTTGATTAATTTGCGCACAGCACTTCTCCAGATTCCTGAACCCTTCTAGATGCTGGAACAAGACCACCAGCAATAAAGGGCAAATTATACTAGGAAAATAAAAAAAGTAATCAGCTCTATAGGTTCTGAAATAATGGTAAATGGTAAACAAGATAAATAAGTTTTGTGGAGAAGACAAAATAACAGGCAATAAAATAAAACTAATATGCACCTAGTACAGATACCTGAACATCTAAAGGGCATCAAGGAACTGATGGGCATGGTCAATGAAAGGGAAGAGGTGAATGAAAACAAGGACACCGAAGGTATACAATTTTGTGTTGTTTGTTCAAGAGCAAGTACTGAAGGTGGTAAATAAGAATCTGAAATGCCTCAGAGGCAAGTGCTGCGGGACTGTGCCAGGGTCCAGTGATAAGTGTTATGTGAGTCACAGACCAGAAACTTCATGGATGTTTGGTTTGTGTTAGAGTGAGACCACTGGACAAGAACAGGATTCCTAAAGAAACTGGGAGAGTGCTCAGGCTTTATGAAATCTTAGTTTTTAAGAAATAGAAAAGGAAAAGTAAGAAAAAGAAATGTTGGGCTCTTTGGTGGAAAGAAATGCACTGAAATTAGAGTAAAAACATGGTTTATGTCATTTGCTGTCAGTGTGACTATGAGCAAATTTCTTCTCTCATCTATATATGACATCAGGAAAATAATTCTTACTCAGATAAATACTATAAATTTATCTAACATTTTAGACTTTAAATAAGCATCAAATTCCTCCTTTTGGTCCTAATGTTAACTATATATCATGGTATTTCCCCTTTGACTAATTTTTAACTTGTTTTCTCTTAGTCTAAGAACAAGTTCATTTTGAGACTTTCAGTAATGAAAGGATTGACCACATTATGCCCTTCCTGGAATGAGCAGTTTGGCATATCTCCAACCCCCACCAACTCAAGGGCACCAACACGACTAGCTAGTAGAAATCAGTTTATAAATATAAATCACTGTTATCTGTCCAGTCCCCTAAGTATAAAAGCCCAAGAAGGTTAATGGTGACTACCCCTATTTGTCACCCATATTTTGTTGGTTAAGTTCTCTGTTACCTCCACTGTGTATCCCACATGTGCCCCCTTCCCCTTTACATCATTTCCAAATTAATTTAGAACTTTATTATCTTTTTTTATGGATTTCAGAGAGGAAGGTAGAGGGAGAGATATATCATCATGATGAGAGAGAATCATTGATAGGCTGCCTCCTGCACACCCCCGACTGGGGATCAAGCCCGCAACCTGGGCATGTACCCTGACTGGGAATCAAACTGTGACCTCCTGGTTCATAGGTCAATGCTCAATCGCTGAGCCATGCTGGTTGGGCCAGGCCTTCATTATATTTTGTCTTGACTATGACTTGACACTAGGGATCCCAAATAAATCTCCGTAAAGCACAGGTGAGATAATGTCACTTTGCTGCTCAGTCTCCTACTCTGTAAAGTGGAGATAATATTGATGCCCACCTCATGGGCTTTTGGGGAGGATTAATTAAGATAATACATGTAAAAGTTCTTAAATTACCACCTTAGTTAGAACTCATGAACAATTAGCTCTCATTTGTGTTATTATTATGGGTACTATCATCATCATGTCATCATTGTGACTGTTATTATGAAGCAGAGAGTAAAATAATGTAGCCTATTATTTGAGGACCTGCAAAGGCTAGTCTCAGCCTATCTTCTTACCCATGAAACTGGAGGCAAGGACCTTCCCAACACCCACCCCTGGGACCAGATACCATTGAGACTCATGCCAAACAGTGTCAGGTATCAGGTAGACCAGAAAGGAGAAAACATAAGTGTCAAAATTTCAGCACTCAGACATGAAATATCTTCTTATTTCTGAATCCAAATTATTAGTCCAGTAAAATGGGGGTGCTGGTGCTATTCTGATGATGTCCTATAATTCAGTCAGAAGAGGAGTTAGGGCAGCCTTCAGAGAGTCTGTACTCCCTTTTTTATTTTTATCCCGAATTGTTTAATACCATCACCTTATGCCTATCTGCACAGGAAGGTAGTAAAGACAGGTACACATAAGCAATTCTATAGCCAAACTGCCTAGATTTGAATCAGTAATATGGGCTTGGACAATTAACCTCACTATGACTTAATTTCATCATTTCTATAGTAACAATACAAACTGTCTCATAGAGTTTGTGAAAAATAAATTGCTCAGTACCTGTATAGAGCATAAAGTAGTACCTGGCACATAGTCAGAGCTAAAAATATAGTAGGTATATTACTAGAAAGATGATAAATATCTAGAAGTGATATGTGGGATCCAATAACATCTGTATTCAACTTTTGATATGTGCTACTAAATTGATGCCCCAAAAATAGTTGTCCCAATTTACATAAACAATGGGTATACGTGTATCATTCCTCAGACCCTTGTTAGTACTAAATTATATCAATTTTTAAAAATTTTATAAATCTGTTAAAAATATAACATTGTTTTAGTCATTCACTTAAGTCGAGGCATTTTTGTGTTTCTAAATGTTTCTTTGTGTGTATTAACTGCTGGAGCTATTTTTTTTACTTACCAAATTTCTGGTTGGTTGTGCTTATTTTTACCCCATAAAGGTGGACTCAGTTCCAGCCCCTCTTCTCTGCCCTTTCCCATCACTGCAGGCTGAGGGAAATGCTGAAAGGACACTCAGAGCATGGGTTCAGACTATTTGTGTGCTGATGGGATAAGAGAAGTCCTCTGGCCCAGGCTACCTAGGCTTGAGGCTGAACTCCAGCTACCAATAGAGCCTTTGTCAGGCCTGAGTACAAGAACCAAACAAGGCAGCAAGACAGTGACTGGAACCAGCCGAGAATTCTAGGTCCTCGCCATCATCTGCTCTTCAATAACACCTAAAAAATGTAGGGTACATGTACTTAAGCAATGCATACTGAAGAAATAAATTGAGTTTACATGCTTATTCAACCAGTTACCTATTGGCTGATTTATTGAGCAAGCTTTTGCCAGCTATGTACTGAAATAACAGTATAGTGTTTGGGATCATTCAAGAAATGAAGGAAGTATGTAAATACAGTACCTACTCTCAAAGGAGATTATAATAGCAACACAGAACGAAACAGTCAGAATATGGGTCTCACTATTACATCCCAGGACAGCGGCCACTGTAGATCCAAACCCTTGCATCTAACTAAACTTCAGGTCATGTGTGACAATGTTGTTTCATGATGTTCTGCCAAAGCATCCGTAAAGGACATGAACTCTATGGAAAGTGTTATTCTGAATGAAATGAAGAAAATATAGTACCAATGTTTAGCTCATGGTCAGGTGACTATAAAAAGCCAGACTTGTGAAAGTTCTCTTTTCTCTTAATTCCCTGCTAGGATTATCACCTATCATTTGACATTTCCTCTTGGATGTCTCAAATATGTTTCAGACTAACATGTTCAAAATCAGACCATTAGCACGTCCCACCCTGCCCCCAACCTTGGCTGCTGGTCACAGTTTCTTGCCTCAAAGGATAATACCATCACCCTGTCAGTCATTATACAAACCAAACAGTACTCATCTTTGATTCTTCTCTCCCTCAACCCACATCCACTCCATCATCCAATTCAGTTCTTGAATTACAGTCATCTAGGTTTTCCTTTGCCAACCTCCACCTCCATCACCCTGTGTTTTAAGCTACCCTCCTCTCCCACACTTCTGCTTCTCTTATTGTTAGAACATTCCAATTTGTATCTCTGCATACATTCAGATCTTTCTCTAATGTGTCTTCCACAAGAGAGTCAGAATTACCTTTTTAAAAGCCAAATCATTCATTGATATTCCTGGAAGCATGGAAAGCTTCCCACTGCTCTTAAGAAGGATTAAGTCAAAACTTAGAATGCACTTCAAGACCCTGCATCATTCATCACCCACACCTACCCCTGGAACCATACTCTGTATAACAGCTCTCTCACTTGCTGCACTCTATCCAAAGAAGCCTTCATGCCCCCTGGGCTCCTCCTTCTAAGGGCCCTCTGCAGAGTTGCTGCCCTCCTTGCTCCTCCTAATTCTCTCTGTGGCTCTCTTGTATACACTTGCCACAGCTGCAATTTTTAATTTCTATGTGTTTGTTTTTCCAACTTATCAGGAATGTTTTTCCATATCAATAAACACTTTCTACATTATATTAAATTACTACCTGGTATTCTAGTACTTGGCTAGATCATAATTTGCTTTTGGAATATTAGAATTTTTTTCTTTTGCACCTAAAAATTCTCTGGTGACAATCATTGAAGCTATAACCTTATGCTATGAATTTGTTAAATCAACATTTGTTAAATGGAGAAGGTGGTGGATGGTGAGCCATGGTTTAACAAAAACCACAAGAGACATTGAAATAGAAAAGTATATTACTCATAGGGCTTGGTAGAGGAACACAACACGCCCCCAGGGGCCACATGGGGAAGTCAAGGCAGGGTGCAGGCACAGAAAGACAGGCAGGGCCTGGGCACAGACCTTTGTTAGGGTCTAGGGATGGAGTACTTTGAGGTTCCCAAGCTAAGGCCAGATTGGTTCATTCAAACCAAAAAAGCAGGGATTTGATAAGCTCCACAGTGGTCCTAAGAGGTACGCAAGGGGATGTCCCTATGAAGTGGGGGACATTATCACCAGTGCTGGTGGAGAAGGCATATCAGGAACAACATTTGCTTCTGACCCTAGAGCTGTCATCTAGGGCATGTGTTTGCATGAGGGGTCTGGTGTCAGTTTAAGGCCCCTGAAGGCACTTGACCAAACAAAATGGATTCCCAGGCAGCAGTACTATGAAGCAGCTTTGCTAAACTCTTGACAACTTATGAACACACAATAAACACACAGCGTTTTCCTTGGAATAAATTTTTATATTTAGAAATTCCTGGTCAAAAGGCATACAAAAATTTTAAGCTTTTTCTTACCCTGACAAAGTGCCCACTAGAAAGGTAGCAATTTATGTCTCTGTCAATATGGCTGAGAACTCATGTGCTATATCCCTTCTACAGTAGTAGATATCATCTGTTTTATTAAAAACCTTTGGCAATTTGACAGATAAATAAATATTGCTTTGTGTTTAATTTGCATTTCTTTGATTATTTGTGGCTAAACATTTTTAAAATTTGTTTCTTGACCATTGGCAATTTTTCTTTTGGGAATTAAATTGATTCTGTTTTTGATGATACAAGGTTGGGTTAAGCATGTGGACTATTTCATGGTGAGGTCTTGGGAGGTGAAAGGGACATGGAGGTTTCTTTCTCTGAATTCTCAATAGTTTATCATTGGCTTTCAGCCTTTCTGCATTTGCTCATTTTAATCTCTCTTAATTTTGTACCAGCTATCACTTCTTGCTACTCTTATATAACTCTAGCTGTTGTACTGTACTTACTTTTTTCATATCTTCTTTCTAATCTTCCATGAATATAAACAAACAAAAAAACAAACAAATAGGGGGGGAAGATAATTAAACTTGTTAGAACTTTGCTAAACAAAATGAAAAATTAACTCTGAAAGTTGCCCTGGCACCCACTGGGTTGCTCAGAGAACTGCGTCCTGCAGATAATGACTATTCCCAGGTAGGTTCATCTGACTGGCTAAGAAACTTCTGCATTTGTACTTTTGTGTTTTTCCTTTCCAATGGGAACTATCTGAGCTCTTACGCACAACAAGCCTCTGGGAAGTTGTGAGTCAGCAATGGATGGGAAACAGGCCTGCTAGAGCCACGAAGTCCTGGGAATCCCCTGACAGCCTGTCCATGAGAACCATCTGGTCAAACCAGGAAAAATCAAAATAACTCCTCCCCGCTTCATCCTGGGCCCAGATTAGCAAAGAAGAGCACTCTCTTCCCCAGGAGGATTTACCTCTAAATTTAGTCCCTGACTCTCAGACACCTCGCTGCATAAATAGGCTAAGACAGATTGTTCCGAGAGCTTCCGAAAAAGTCAGATAAACTGGAACAAGTTTGGAAAGGAGCCAAAATAATTAATAGAAACGGTTCCATTGCTGTCTTGTTTCTCTCCCTAATTAATATTTATACGCACACATTCCAGAGACATCGCTGCTTGCTTAAGAATACACTACTGCAATATTGCTGGCTACAGCTATTTTTGCAGTAAGAGTTCAATGCAGGAGCCTAAAATTGACAGAGTATTACCTGGGTAATTAAATTTCCTAAAGGGGAGGAGCTATTTCTCTCTTCCTAAAAAACGACACAACATGGGTATTATCAACTACAGGTGGAGAAGATCCTAAAACGGCAGAAGGAGTCTTGGAAATCAGAAAGTGTGTTAAGGTTTCCTCTTCAAAGAGGTGTCGCAGATGAAGAATTACCGAACTGTGAGGTCTTGTTCCTAGAGAAGGTGGGGCAGGTGTCTATGGAAAAGCAGAGACTTTTGATGGAGGCAGCGCTTCTATTGGTAGTAAATGCTGCATGTCTTCACAGTGACTTTGCTATGACAGCTCTACTCTGATAAATCACAACCTGAGCAGCTCCTAATCAGGAAGTTTCATTCATGCCAATGAGTCATGTGACATTGTCCCTGCAGCAGGTCAACAGCATGCCCTGGAGTCCAAAACCCCTAATTACAGCACAGTTAAAGAGCACCCGTGAGTCCTCGACATCACCACCAGCCACACGCATGGGGAATGCACTGTGGTTTACAGTGAGGGTCTTAAGTCACTCCAGACTCTTCTTCTTTAAAAAAAAAATAGCGTTTCCAGCTTTCCACTGGCAGGCTAGATTTGGCTGCAATCCTGAAGGAAATTCTAGTACTTTTGTTATTTAGCACATATATAAAACTTACGACCTTCCAAGTGCTTTGCAATCATTGATTAGTTATTAGCCAACTCATGATGGATGAGTGTGCAGTTCCTAAATTATACTCTGCCCCAAAGCAAGCAGCATCTGTCTCTTTCCCTCCCTCCCTAGCTCCCCTCCTCCCAGGTCCACCCTAATTAATCTGGCCAGGGTCCGAGGGGAAGCTCTCCCTCCTAAAAGGCTGGAGCTCCCAAAACCTCTGACCACCTCCCTTCAGCGGCTCCCTGATGCTACACAATAAACTCCCTTTTCATCACCAGGTCTGTCAGTCACACTAAATTGGTAAATCATTTCTCTTGTTGGAGGTTTCGGCTTGGCCTCCCCTGCCCTCCCATACTCTTCCAATCGGGAACAAATAGTACTCTAACCTGTTTATTAATAAAACATTTGCCTCCCCTAACTCAAGCAGTAAGTAATTTGAAGTGACATTGCTGTTATGTTCACAGCTATTTTTCAGTACCTCTGAGAAATGCAGATATTTATCCCTGTTTTGGGAAGCCCAAATTTGCACCTTCAGTTTTTTGTTAAAGGCACATCTCACTTTGTAGTTTGCCTGCTTTTTTTCAGCTGCCTTTTTTTAGTGTTTGTAATGTCTATAGGTTCCTGTTGCTGGGGAGACTCTAGGGAAGCCAAAGAGAAACACTGGGCATTTTTGAAATCCTGCCAAAAGCACTGTGCCATCTTTCACACTCTATTCGAACGGATTGCTTAACTGCATAAAGATGCCAAGTCCTAGTCAAGGTATTATTTTGTTATATACCCCAAATGATCCTTAATCTAATTTTGCTCTTTGTCTAAAATTGTTTTAGTACAGACTGCAGTGCTTATGGCAATACCAAGGAAGCGTATTGGCTCCAACCCGGTCCTCCAGGATCAGCATCCAGCCTGGTCTTAGCACTGTGTCAGGAAGCTGACCTTGTTCCATCTTTTCCTCCTCCAGGTTCCCTGCCCACCCCCAGCCCAACTAGACCTAATACCAGAAACAATTACTGTTTACCAAAGAATCAGACTTTAATCCCTGCCTCACCCCTTTGCTAGAGAACACCAGGAGTTTAATTCACAGTTGCATTCCTACAGTATTCCCACTGCCTCTAATTAATGTGCATCCAGAAGGGTCTTACTTTCTGGCATCCTGACTAATTGCTTATACCCAGTTTCCACTTGGAGCCAGGCCAAAAAAAAGAAGTCCTCTTCATAAGGGAAACTTCATCAATGCTTTGTGTTTGAATCTTGGAGCATACTTGAGGCTTCTAAATGCTCTTTTCCCACAAGGATTCCAGACCAAAGGGATCACCCTTAAAGCAGAGACTAGTTGCATCCATAAGGTTCCCAATAACACATGCATTAACAATGCTGACAACTAATTAGCCAGGGCTGTATGGCAAGACCCACATCTTGTTGCTTCAACTGCACACAGAATAAGCATTTCTTCTGGGAGAAAACTGATTAACCTTTATCTGCCAATTTAAGAGTCAAGAATGATGTTACAAACAATTACTCCTAGAATCAATCATTATTAGTGCATCTGTGTGCAGCAAAGCAATCACTTCCAAATTCTGGTATTTCTGTATATTTAATAATTTGCTAAAAAATATTTATTGAGTCAGAGATGAATTAGAGGCTAGAACTATCACCAATGCATCAAGCAAGGCTACAATGTGGTCTAGAGCTATAGGTTTATGGCCATAGAATCAAATAGAAAGTGTTGACAGGATAATAACTCCCCGCAATTATATGCCCTAATTCCAAGAACCTGTGAATATGCTTTCTTACATGGCAAAAGGAATTTTACTGATGCGATTAAGTTACGATTCTTGAGATGTAGAGATTCTCCTGGGTCCAATCTACTTACTTGGGTCCTTAAACTGAGAACCTTTCCCAGCTGTGGAGAGAGAGATGTGATCATGGAAGCAGGGTCAGAGAGATGCTGGGTTGCTGGCTTTGAAGATGGAGAAGGGAAGCCATAGGTCAAGGAATGCAGGTGGTCTCTGGAAGCTGGGAAAGGCAAGAAAAACCATTCCCCCATGGAGCCTCCAGAAAGAAGGGAAGCTCTGTGGGTACCTTGATCTTAACCCAGCAGGACCCAAGTTGCATTTTTGACCTATCTATAATAATAAGAGTGTAATATGCTAATTAGACTGGACATCCTTCCAGACAACCTTCTGAATGAAGCTGGGGTTGCAAGGGCCAAGCCCCTTGCACAAATTTTGTGCATCGGGCCTCTAGTAACATTATCTATATATATAAAAGCCTAAGCGACCGGCCAACTGTTCGACCATTCGACCAGTGCTATGATGCGCACTGACCACCAGGGGGCAGACACTCAACACACAGGCATGGAAACATGGAACAGACTGATGAATCTCAGAGGGAAGAGGGAAGGGGGGAGGGCGGGAAGAGATTAACCAAAGATCTTATATGCATACTAGAGGCCCAGTGCATGGATTCGTGCACCAGTGGGGTCCCTCAGCCTGGCCTGCGGTGATCGGGCCAAAACCAGCTCTCCAACATTCCCTGAGGGGTGCCAGATTGCAAGAGGTCACAGGCCAGGCCAAGGGACCCCACTGGTGCACAAGTCCATGCACTGGGCTTCTAGTAAGATAATAAACTTCATAGTTTTAAGCCACTAAGTTTGTGTAATTTGCTATGGTAGTGCTAAGAAACCAACATAGGAGTTTGTGTTAAAGTAAAATTGTGACACTTATTAACTGTGTGATTTAACAGTGTTGCATAACCTTCTCAGTGCCTCGGTTTCTTTATCTGGAAAGTAACTATAAGAATACCAATTTACAGGGCAGTGATGAGAAAAACACACAGGTGAAGCCTCTGGCACCATGGGTGTTCAGTGAATAGATGCTGAACATTCTGTTGACACACAACTCTTGAGAGTCATCTCTACCAAGTCATCAAGGGGTTGAATATAACATCCTGCTGGTAGTTTGAGCATCCCATCAGGTCCAAGTAGGCAGCGGAGAAGTGGAGATAATACAGGATGGGAGAAGAGGACCCTATCGTGAGCTCACTGGAGATTATACTTCAACATCCTGCCTGATTAAAACTTATAGTTTTCCTCATCTTACGAAGATCCTAGGGTGTTCTGTTTAGCAAGGAGCACCACTCTTCATCAGAGCGTGCCGTTCACATTTAGCTGCATCCCTGAGCACTAAGTATAGGTAAAGCATATACCTAGCTACATTGTGGTTGCCAGTTTCTCTCCATTCACATTCATTCTGATCAACCGTGAAGATGCAATTGAGGTCACATTCCAAATAGAGAGTCCCACGGTAAAGAAAGAGCTCTGGGTCTCTTGATAGCCCATAAAGATCTCCCAACATTGGTTGATCAGATTACATAGCAAAAGCAGAGAACTGTTGACATAAAAAAATTGAGTCCTGACTGGTTTTGCTCAGTGGTTAGAGTGTCATCCCATGAACTGAAGGGTTTCAGGTTCATTTCTGGTCAAGGGCACATGCCTCTTGCAGGCTTGATCCCTAGCCCCAGTCAGGGCACATGCCTGGGGCAACTAATCAGTGTGTTTCTGTCACATCCATGTTTCTCACCTGCCCTTCCACTCTCTCTAAAAGTCAATGGAAAAAACATCCTCAGGTAAGGATTAACAAAAAAAAAATAATAATACATTTTTTAAAAAAATGAGCACGCTCACAAACTACAGGCTTCCAACTGACCAGAGAGCATTTGAACTGGCAAAGACCTTAGAGGTCACTGGGCTTAACCTCCCCTGAAACATCAGGGAGGTTCATCGTTGTTTGCAGGACACTGGTGATTCTCTAGAGGCACAGATAATGGTAAGGTTTATTAGGGCCTCTTCTTTAAGTAATTTAAAGATTAATAGCAAAACTGAGAAAGTTCATTAATTATGGGTGCCTAGGAAAGTCAAACTTTACTAGAGTATTTTTCAAATGGAATGTATTACTTATAAAGAATAAGAAGTGGAACACTAAAGTGGAAGAAACATTAGAAATAATGCAGAATGCCCTGGCCAGTTTTGCTCAGTGGCTAGAGTGTCCCATGGACCCAAGAGTCAAGGGTTTCATTCCCAATCAAGGGCACCTGTCTATATTGCAGGTTCGATCCCCTGCCCAGTCGGGGCACGTGCAGGAGGCAGCCAATTGATGTGTCTCTCTCAGGTTGATGTTTCTCTCTATTTCCCTCCCTCCCCCTACTTCCTCCCTTCCATTCTCTCTAAAAACAAATGGAAAAAATATCCTTGGGTAAGGATTAACAACAACAAAAAAATAATAATAAAGGAAAAAAAATAATGCAGAAAAGATTCCTGAGTGGTTAAGAGGATCAAAGAAGATGATATCTACGGTAACTTCCAAACCTAGTGCTATGTTGCCTTTAATATATCTTCAGCCATTTACGGTTCTTTACCTAGAAGAAAGCTAATATAAATAAAACATTTAACATAGTGAGATATTTTCTTAAGACACAATATAAAACTTTAAGTAGTCTTTGTAATTCTCTGCTGGTTTAATGTTAAACCCTAAAAGTAAAAGGTGAGTAAATTTCTAATGCTTTGGTGCATTCAAGAGCCCCATCAAAAAAATGTTTATTTCAAGCTCTGTTGCAAATAGAGAAAAATAATCAATATTGGCCAAATAAAACAGTACCTACTTGCTGGAGAAATATCATCACAGAGGCTAGAAAATGTTTAAGGGAGAATAAATAAGCTTTGTTTGCTGTAATGATATTAATTAGGCAGGTCCAATGCTTCAAGTGTATACCTTGTCTTTAGATCAAACATATTTACAAACTGTTTCTATGACCTTCATAAAAGAGCTTCTCTGAAATCTTTCCTTCCAACAGTGCCCCTGCTCCCTGCTTAGACATAAAAGTCTTGTCATGCATTTTTTCAGTTCCTTCTCACTCCAACCTTTTATTCAATTTCACAACCTACAAAATCATTTCTTTTTTCCTAGTGGCAAGATATTACAAATCTTATGACCTTGCTTAAAATAATTCATATCTAAGATTGATATAAAAATAGCTATAATTGGATTGAGTTTTTCTTAATTCTCTCTTTAAATGTTAAAAGGTTCATTCAAAACAGCCTATAAATATATTAGATTTAGTCCATGTGTAATTCAAGTTCCAAAAACTAACAGCTCCCATTGCCTTCCTTGCTGGTAATTAGACACAACTCAAGAATAATTTCCCTGTGTTCTTTTGACCCAACTCCTCTTCCCTTCCTGATGGACCACCATTGATTGGCTTTGCTGCCAGCAACCACTGAGGGCTCACTGCTTTGATGTACATAACAATCCTTGCTGGTTACCATACTGTTACTACCATTATAGCCTCAGGAGAAATGATACAGCTACTTTATTTATTTTTTAAAAAAATTGTCTTTATTGATATTTAGGGAGAGAGGAAGGGAAAAGGATGAGAAACATCTTGGATAAAATCCCACCACCACCACCACCACCACCACCCCCCCGCCACTGGGGATGGAGCCTACAACTTGGGCATGTGCCCTGATGAGGGAATTGAACCTGTGACCTCTTAGTTCCTGGGCCATCTCTCAACTGCTGAGCCACACCAGCCAGGCAGTTTATATTTTACATTGTTCCAAGTATAGAACATACCCTTCCCCTTAATCTTTCTCAAAATATAAAAGATTGTCCTATTACGCTTGCTGAGGGTTAACAGATGGCCCAGGGATAATGGAAGGGCAACAAGGAAGACACAGAATGATTTACAACAAACTGTGTGAACCCAGACAACTCCCAGTGTTCCTTAAAGAGCCATGTCCCTTCCCCGCCATGGCTGCCTCCCTGTAGCCAAGGGCAGATTCCCATCCTCATTGTCAGAAAAGCTTGGGTCATCTCTATGGCTCAGTATCTAAAGACCAAACTGTCTCTCAGCCTCCGGGGAAGGGAAAGCTTTTATTTCATCACAAAATGTGTATCCTAAGTCCTCAATTCCCATGCTGAAATTTACTTTCTTGTAGAATTATTAACAACATAGTATTTTCCTTTGGAACTCCAAAGATAGCCACACCATCATCTCAAATCTGTACATTTACTAAGGTATTAATTATCATGTTTTAAATAATGAAGTTGTTTTAATTCTATCCTTATTACTGGTTTGAAGACTTGGGATCCCTGACTCATACATGCCAGACAGTGTTATCTTAATTTTTATTATTATTATTTTTAATCCTCACTCAAGGATAGTTTTTTCATTGATTTCTAGAGAGAGTGGAAGGGAGGCAAGAGAGGGAGATAAAAAGAGAGGGAAACATCAATGTAAGAGAGACATATTTATTGGTTGCTTCCTGCATGGGCCCCTACTGGGCTGAGGAATCTGCAACTGAGGTACTTGCCCTTGACCAGGAATTGAACTCATGACCCTTTGGTCTGCAGGCTAGTGCTCTAACCACTGAGCAACCGGCCAAAGCACACTGGGTTATCTTGACACATGAGTAAAGATGTAAGTATGACATGGGTTATCCCAGGCTTGTGACCACACTGAGTGGAGAAATCATACTGGGCTTCACAAGTCTGCCAAAGAAAGTATTTCTTTTAATAATATGGAAAGAAGTGCCAAATGGTTTAAAATTATTCTATCTGTACAATGCCAATCACAGATTTGTTTTCATTCTAAAACTTTAAAATTTAGACTTAAAAATTATATGACTTGTCAGAGCAACACAAGTGGGCAAAATATAAGGCAAACTTTTTTTGGTCATAAAACTGAGTAAGTTGGCTTCTAATACCCAGGTTTTTAGTCATTACTCAGCAGCGTGTAGCAGAGGTAGAATGGAGAAGTGGAAAGGAAGTTAATATTTGATGACAGTGAAGGGTGAACATTTTTACATAGGCTATCTCATTTAATCATGACAAACACCCTGAAAGGCAGGGGTTGTTATTTGCATTTAATGAATAAATAAGATGAGATTCATACTTGAGCAATGTCATGCAGCTGGTAAGTAGAAACATTGGAATTTTTATTCAGTTCTCTTTGCCTGCATGCCTGTGGTCTATCTTTTAAAGTGACTTAAATAAAACCTAGTAAGACATGAACTTTAAATGATATATATCTACAGTAGAGGATAACAAATTTAAACTTTTTCAAAACAAACATTGCCGGGGTTCTTGTCCCAGCATCAAGAAGAGTTCAGGAATCTGGAGAAGGCTGTGCGTAGATGACATACGAATCCAGAGACTAATTTTAAAAGGCATTGGGGGTCAAAGGAGCTTAGCTAAAGGAGCTCAATTCTAAGATCTTAAGTCTAAGGCAGTGGTTCTCAACCTTCCTAACACCGCGACCCTTTAATACAGTTCCTCATGTTGTGGTGACCCCCGACCATAAAATTATTTCTGTTGCGACTTCATAACTGTAATTTTGCTACTGTTATGAATCATAATATAAATATCTGATATGCAGGATGTATTTTCATTGTTACAAATTGAACATAATTAAAGCATAGTGATTAATCACAAAAACAATATGTAATTATATATGTGTTTTCTGATGGTCTTAGGCGACCCCTGTGAAAGGGTCATTCGTGACCCACAGGTTAAGAACCGCTGGTCTAAGGTCTTAGGTTCTCTCCTGTCCCTAGGACCCCATGCTTTTTATTAACACAACTTGTCCTGAGGTGAGGCAGAGATATACACTTCAAAGGTTCAGGGTTTGGTACAGAGTCCATTGTCAGGCGTTTGGCCAGTAGGAGGCAATAACATGTAGATTAAGATGCCTTTTAGTTGTCTGGCACCCACAATCAATTTAATGTATCCTATTCCGTTTTGGGGAAATGCCTTCAGCCATTCCCAACTGGTGACTACATGTGTGACTCAACCCTGTTGAGTCCCAGTCTCATCAACCTTTTGATGAAACTCTTGAAATTATGACATGCTGGAATTGGTCTCCGGCAAAACATTTCTTTCTTTAAGAAGCATCCATTGTCAGGCTATGCACAAATAACTTACGACTTGGTCAATATGGGATAGCTGACCGGCTTCGGCTGCCTGAAGGGTGGGCTCTCTCCTAGACAAACTGAGTTAATTGCAAGAAACATTTTTTTGTTGTTAATCATTTCATGAATTAACTCTGGTGAGAAAAGAACCGTTACATCCAGGTTTGCTGAACTGGAAATAAAGAATTACAAATTCTATGTGCTTGCTAAGAGATCCTACCTTAGCTTATACATCCTGCCAGCTAGCCACCTGTGAGGAACGTATGAATGACATCGATGATTTGACTTTTACAGGTGAGAAATCTGTGTCTCAGAGATGTTACACAGCTTGTAAGCAACGAAGCCAAGAATCAAATCCAAGTTTATGTGATTCCGAGTTCGGTACACTTTCCACTGTATCTTACAGAATCAGAAATTTCAGGCAGCGTGCAAAATGTGTTCTGCTGAGCACAGGCTGTATAATGTGCGTCTGAGAGTTCAGTGGTGAAGCCGAGTGACCAGTGGTGCAGTGCTGAGTCAGTGTAGCAGGAATAGATTTCCCAGGAGCATGTTTGATGGGAAGATTTGCTGGTGGGTCAGTTGATGGACCCTGGGGTCATTTATCTTCTTGGAAAGCGGTGGGAAAAGTTTGATGGATAAGAAAGAGATAAAAAGATTTCCATTAAAAATGAAAAAAAATCAGAAATTCATAACTTTTGTTTTTAAATTCCTCTTTGCCAAGAAACTTATGGGCAAATATATAAAGCATTATAATATGAAACAAGAAGTACAAAATTCAAAAAGAGCAACATTCTCTATAAATTTCCAAAAGGAACAGACCAATAGCAAATAAATGCACTGTTTTATGCCTTGAAAGTGAACTGTATAGTTAAGAAGTGTTTGACTTAATATGTTAAAATAAACAGGCATTCTCCTTTTTCAGACATGCCTAACTTGGAGGCTTAAATAGACACTTCAAGTAACTTGTCTGTAGGAAGAACATTTGGCAGTTGATTTAGAAACTAATTTAGATGTCTTCAAATTTCCTTAGTTACATCCTTGATCTAGTGGTAAAAGTAGAATAAGGTATATGAAGAAAAAAATAAATAAAGCAAACTTTATACCAGTGTACATTCAATAATACCATATTAAAGACAGATAAAAAGTACACACACACACACCCACACACACACACACACACACACACACACACTGAAGAAAAGACTTAAAGGAAAGAGCCAGAGGTGGTTCAGAAAAGAATTAGTTCATACAGGTTGACAGTTTTTAAAAGTTTAAAACATTTCTTTTTCGCTTTTATTTCTGTTCTTAACCAATCGCAGTGAACAAAAGAAAATATTTTTTTCCTGTAGCATGTGACAACACATCCTTTTCTGCCTTGGTCTTGAAATGCTCATGTGCAGATCTCTGTCAGAGAGTGTGGATAATTGTGTGATGCGGAAATAAAAGAGAAAGGATCTGAATTAGAAAACAAAATTCATATCAACTGTCAAAAAATCCAGTCAGTCAGTCACAGTTATTTTGGGGCACTGACTATGTGCCATAGACCTACGTCTTTGAACTAACATTGAATTTGCTACCTTGAAACTCAAGGCTCACATATAACAAAGTGACACATGAAGTGGATTTTAATGATATTTTTATATATTGCTATCATAAAAAAATACTATTTACTTGAAGGATTCCCCCTTCCTTCGATGTAGGAATAACTAGTATCAGACTTGACTTTGTGCCATAAATAAACAAAAATTAGACAGAATATATAAGGCTACTATACTCAGACACTGGATAATAGACAATAGTTCCATAGTTCTTGAGAGAATTGAAACAGAAGAGGTGAGCCCTGTGATCTACCCTGATCTCTGCCTGGGTAGATATCATTTCCCAAAGGCAGCAAGAGAAGTACAACCCAAACACTGCCCAGTGGTCCCTTGGAACTGAGGAGGCAAAGATCAGAGAGCAGGGCTCCTGGAAGGAACCCTGGAAGTTGTAGCCCAGATGAGCTGTTCAGTAGGAGGCAACAGGATCCCATGGATGCATGAATGGGGGACAGAGAATTGCTACAGAGTCCTGGGCAAGGACTGGGCAGCACATGTTCAGTGAAGACCCACAAGGTTAATAATGGCATGGAGATATTTTAGGAGCTTTTAAATACTGGCCAAGTCAGAGTGAAAAGACACTGTTCACACCCTGAGCATGGAGCTGAAACACTAGAACGGCCACACCCGCATAGTAAGAATGTCTTAGTGCAAAATTTCTCTAGACCTGCCTTTACAAACACTAAACAAAGCTTCAACAGGATGAAGGAAACCTTCCAATAATCAATTGCTTGCCAGAAAAAAAGCTCAATGATTTTAAAGAAGACAACATAGTCCAAATTTTGCATATTATCCGCAACGCTCAGCATATAATTTTTAAAAATTCTATATATGCAAAGATGTAGGCAAATATGATTCACAATCAAGAAAAATATCAATCAAAGGAAAAACACTGTTAAATTCCCCCAGATATTATAATTAGCAGACAATTACTTGAAAGCAGCTATTAAATAGGTATGAAGGATTTAAACAAAACAAAAAAATGAACTCAAGTCCTGATTAAGAATCTCACCCAAGAAATGAAAATAAAATTTAAAACCCAATAGAAACTCTAACTCTGAAAATTACATTATCTAAAATTTTAAAATATTCACTGCTTAGCATTAAAATAAGATTAGAAACAGCAATAGGAAGAGTCAATAAGCTTAAAGATATATCCATAGAAATTAACCACTCTTACTGAAAAACAGAGAAACAGAATTGAAAAATAGTCTTATGGAAGAGTATATATGTAATTAATCTCATAATAAGAGAAGAGAGAAAATGAGGCCAAAAAAATACTTATAAAATTTTCCCAAATTTGGTAAAAAATATAAATGTACAGACCCAAAAGTTTTACCTAGCTTCCAGGAGGATAAACAACAATGAAATCAAACTTAGTCACATCACAGTAATACTGCTGAAAATCAAAAATAAAGAAAAAGTCCTGGCCAATTTGGCCTGCAGACTGAAGGGTCCCAGGTTCAATTCCAGTCAGCGGCACATGCCCAGGTTGCGGGCTCGATCCCCAGTGGGGTCATGCAGGAGGCAGCCCATCAACAATTCTTTCTTGTTATTGATGTTTCCATCTTTCTCTCCTTCTCCCTTCCTCTTTGAAATCAATAAACATATATTTAAAAAGAAAGAAGAAAGAAAGAAAGAAAGAAAGAAAGAAAGAAAGAAAGAAAGAAAGAAAGAAAGAAAGAAAGAAAGAAAGAAAGGAAGAAAGAAAGGAAGAAAGAAAGAAAGAAAGAAAAAAAGAAAGAAAGAAAGGAAGGAAGGAAGGAAGGAAGGAAGGAAGGAAGGAAGGAAGGAAGGAAGGAAGGAAGGAAGGAAGAAGAAAGAAAGAAAGGGAGGAAGGAAGGAAGGAAGGAAGAAAATAAAGAAAAATGTATCTTTAGAAGCCCCACAGGAACATGTTACATTATATTCAAGAAAACACAATAGTGACAACTGACTCCTCATTTGAAACAATGGAGGCCAGAAGACAAAGAAATAATATCTTAAAGAACTTGAATTTGGGGATGGGGAGTGGACATAGGAAGTGATTGTCTATCAAGAAGTAAATGTCTAGTGAACACATACCACAAAAGTGAGAATAAAATATATTTTCAGAGGAATGAAAGCTGAGAGAATGTGTTGCCAACATATCTGTACCATGGAAATGCTAAAGGAATTTTTCCAGGCTGATAGAAAATGATACAGAATGGAAACCAATCTACAGAAAGCAAAGGAGAGCTCAGAAAAAAGTAATTCATGCCTAAGTAAATTTAAAAAAGAGTAGCACTGGCCAGTGTTGTCACATGAACCAAAAGGTTGCAGGTTCAATTCCAGGTCAGGGCACATGCCCAGATTGTGTGCTCATTCCTCAGTGGGGGGAGTGCAGGAGGCAGCTGATCAATGTTTCTCTCTCTCCCTCGCCCTTTCTCTCTCTGTGAAATCAATAAAGACATAATTTTAAAAAGAGTAGCATTTTTCTTAATTTAATATCTTTAAAAGGCAAATGACTATTTGAAACAATAATAATAGCATTGTAATATGTGTCTATAATGTATAAGGAAGTAAAATATATGGAAAAATAGCATAAAGGATGAGGTAAATGGAATTAAACTACTAGATGTATATATTCATGAAATATGATCCTTGAACAGTGAAGTATAAAGTATTTCAATATAATTTTCTAAGAATACTGTGATAATTTAATATTTTATATTGGGACCTCTAGAGAAACTAACTAAAAATGAATTTTAAAAGCTAGAACAATCCAAATATATTTTGATAGGTGGACAGATTTACAGAAACAACTATGTTATATTCAAACTAGAGGCCTGGTGCACGAGATTCTTGCACTGGTAGGGGGCGTGGCTTATGGAGATTGGCCCGCTGTGGGAGTGCTGCTCATCCTGGTCAGCCAAGTGGCACTCCCACTGTGGGAGCGCACTGACCACCAGGGGACAGCTCCTGCATTGAGCATCTGCCCCCAGTGGTCAGTGCGCATCATAGCGACTGGTCGACCGTTCGTTCTGGTCGCTCTACTGTTTGGTCACTGGGCTTTTATTATACCGTGGGGCCTTGACTTACGAGTTTAATTCGTTCCGTGATGGAGCTCATAACTCAAATTACTCCTATGTCAAATCAAAAAGTGAACAAGTGAGACACGTGATGCTGGGCTGATGTTGTGGCGTTCACTGTGACGTTGGCTGTGCCAACTAGCGGTGGGGTATCTGAAGCTGGCTCGTAACCCGAATTTTAGCTCGCAACTAAAAGCAAAAAATCGTATCTCAAAAAACTCGTCAGTCGGGACACTCATAAGTCAAGGCCCCACTGTATAGGGTAATTGAATTTTAGTTAAAAATTAAAAATAAATAAATTTCTGGTACACAAAACAACATGGATAAATTTTCTAGACATTATTTTGGCCCAAAGAAGCCAAACATAAAATCTGTAATGTCTAAGATGATAGAAATCAGATCAGCCTTAGCATGGGGCAGAGAGAGTGTTTTGATTCCAAAGGGACACAAATGAATATTATCAGATATTTATAGGAGTTATGTTTTCATGGGTTTATACATTTATCAAAATTGACTGAACTATGTATCTAAAATCTCTGCATTTCATTATATGTAAATTGTATCTCAAAAAAGTTCATTTTGAAAATAACACGTTTTAAATGTAGACGAAACTAAGAAAATCACAAAGAAAAAAAGAAAAATTACTCATAAACACATCACCCACAGATAATGATTTAAGTTTTGATGTATCTGTACATATATTTTTTATTTTTCTTTCTACAAATTTTTCACACTATAAATAATATTCTGTGGCTTTCTTTTCATTTTAAACTTTAGCCGTGGTAAAAACATTTCATATGAATAGACATACTATTCCAGTATCTTAAAAATTATTACATAGTGCAAATGTAGCTAGATGAAAGGTTTATAGAGATGTACAAAAATATTAAATAAAGCAGTAAATTTTTTAAAATTTATTTTTCATTGCAAATTTATTTGGATTATTGAGCTCTCATTTCCACTGAGGATTAAATTCGCCAAGTGAATGAATTGCTATCTTCTTACTTAAAAAACTCACTTGAGGATCATTCCTTTGTCTCTCAGGGTTTCTCCCCACGTTTCTTGGATTCCCTTTCCCAAGAAGCTATCTCAGGGCAATGATGGCATCTTGGTAGCATTATATGAGGGGCATCATGGCCTCAGACTGTTTTTTGGGGTCCTTGTAGTATTCACTATAGTGCAGCTGAGCTGAACTGGTCCCTACTTGTCCTTCAACAGTATCTGCTTGGCTATGGCTGGTGTTGTCTTGCCTTTGGGAGTCCTGCTGGTGACTGTGGACCTTGGCCTTAGCTCCACTCTCAGCAATATCGTTGTGCCTTCTAGTCATCAATCCCAAATTCTTCAATTCCATTGGACCTGTTAGAATATCTGCATCTTGCTTAGGGAGCCTGATAATTTCTCAGCTGTACATTCTACTTTATGGAGTGTTCAAGACACTGACATTTCCTCAGCCCCACCTGTCAAGGTTCCTCCATAGCTACTATGTCTTATCATTGTAAGCACTAGTTGGAAAAGGACTGTGTTGAATTGCAAATGCTTCTGAGAAGCTTACATCCTCCCCAGACTATGTCTGTATATTCTTTGAATTCTACAAATCTACTAGTGTTTCTTCTTCCACTACCAAGACTCAACTAAGAAAAAGGAGCCATGAAATTTTCTTCTCTATTTTTGACCTTTCCTTCTTCTCTTTCTTGCTTTTTTCCTGCCCATCCCCAATTCCAGGATGGAATTTTCCTTTAATAATTGGCAAAATTTTCATTTATAGCCCATTGTCCTCCTGGTTATTCTTTAATTTTCTCTATAGCCAACCCTCCAGTGGTTCTCAACCTTCTGGCTCTTTAAATACAGTTCCTCATGTTGTGACCCAACCATAAAATCATTTTTGTTGCTACTTCATAACTGTAATGTTGCTACTGTTATGAATCATAATGTAAATATCTGATATGCAGGATGGTCTTAGGCGACCCCTGTGAAAGGGTCGTTCAACCGCCAAAGGGGTCGCGACCCACAGGTTGAGAACTGCTGCTCTATGTATTGGTTCTCAACATATAAAATCCTACCTATATAAGTTGAAAGTCTATCTACTAATTTTAAAATAGAATTGTTTGAAACTCAAAGCAATGACATCTTATGTCTCTATTTTCTTTCCAGGGACCATAAGCTCAGCCTGAAGGCCTAGTAGTAAATGAAAAAGGGAGGAGCAGAAAAAACCAAGAAGATAAAATGCATTCTGTCATATGTCAAACAGCATCTGTTTTCAATAGTATTCCATTGTATGCATGCACCAAAATGCGTCTCTATTTTCTTTCCAGGGACCATAAGCTCAGCCCGAAGGCCTAGTAGTAAATGAAAAAGGGAGGAGCAAAAAAAACCAAGAAGATAAAATGCATTCTGTCATGTCAAACAGCATCTGTTTTCAATAGTATTCCATTGTATGCATGCACCAAAATGTTGAAAATGTAGGCTTCTATTCATTTTCCATCCTTATTTTTTTAAGTTGAAAAAGAGAATTTTAAGAGGGCTAGAAACCAGGCCTTACAGGGAGATGATAGAGAGATATGGGAAGAAAAGCTAGTGCCACTGCTCAGCCCCCTTTCTCCTCCAGACCACTCACTGTCCTTACTCCTGGAGCCTTCAGAGTAGAAGTATGTTCATCTGGATCCCATCAGAACCTCCTCTAATGAGCTCATCAGTGCTCCTTGTGTGTGCTTGCTTCCTCAGATACAATGCCTGAAATATCTTGGCGGCTTAAGCCAGCAGTTTCCTATCTAGGAGAAACAAATAGATTTTTCCATCCATGTTGACTTACTATTTATAATAAACTAAATGTCAAGCATGAAACCAATAGGCATTTTTGAAGGAATTTCAATCATTTACACTTCTTTTATTGAAAACCCAATTTCTATTGAACAAGCTCTTCCCCTAATCACCACACCTAATCCATCACCAAGTCCTCTAAATTCTACTTTCAAAATCCTTCTCAAATCTTGCCCAGTGCTCCTTATACCCAGTTCCATAATGCGAATGCACATCCGCTTCTTCCCTGGGCTTTTTAGAAGCCTAATGACAGCTTTTATTCTTACTCCCTATAACCTTTCACATAGCTTCTAATGCAAGTGCCATTTCAGGTGTGCCTTTGCTTATAGGTGGGAGAATGAGTCACACATAAAAGGAATAGCATGGTTGAATTCAGCTCCCTAGAAGTGAGTTTTGGGGTCAATGGTGAGAAGATAAGTTTTAAAGACTACAGAGTTAGCCAGATCTTAATGGTCCCAATCTACATTAGTCAGCTCAGGCTGCCCTACAAAATATCATAGACTTGTGGCTTAAACAACAAACATTTATTTTCTCACAGTTGTGGAGGCTAGAAGTCTAAGATTAGGGTATCACCATGATTAGGTTCTGATGAGGGCTCTCTCTGGCTTGCAGTTGGCCACCTTTCTCATTGTGTACTCATATGATCTTTCCATATGTGCAAGCATGGGCATAAGGAGAGAGAGAACAAATCCTGGTCTCTCTTCCTCTTCTCATAAGAACAATATTTCTATCAGATCAGAGATCCATGCATTGGGATTTATGGCTTTAACATGAATTTGTGTTGAATATAATTCAGTCCATAGCATTTCCACCCAGCACCCAAAATCCATGTCTTTATTGCATGTAAAATACATTCATCTTATCCCAGCAGCCCCCAAAGTCTTAAATCATTCCAGTATCAACTCTAGACTAAAGTCCAAAATCTTATCTAAATATCCTTCTAAATCAGGTATGGGTGAGACTGGATGTGCAAAGCAAAATTCTCCATTTGTGAATCCGTGAACCAGACAAATAATGTGTTTTCAAAATACAATGATGGAACAGGCATAGGATAGACATTCCCATTCCAACAGAGAGAAATGGGAAAGATAAAGTGGTAACGAGTCCCAAGAAAGTCCAAAGGCTAACAAGAAAATTCCATTAAATCTTAAGGTTCAAGAATAATCCTCTTTGGCTCAATGTCCCTCATTCCATGCCCACTGGAGTGGCAGCATCACTACCTGCAGCTCTCTGAGGTGGCCTCTCCTCTGAAACCAAGAAGGAAATGGTCTTGTCCCATGGCCCTGTGGTGGGAGTGGAAGCCCTGGTGATATCTGAATCAAATTCTTCACTTTCCTTGAAGAATTCTGCATGTTACAGTAGAATAGGTCAATGATCTGGCCCTGTGCAACCCAAGGGGCAGACAGCTCTCCTTCATTCTCTTCCACTTTTGCTCTTCCCTTTAGTCTAAACTGACAGTGTCTCTGATGGGATAATCCCATTTTTTATCCCTGGTTTCTGCTGAGATGGTTGATGAACATCATGGAAAGTTCTTTAAGGAGTGATTATCCAGTCACATTCTTAGTGTTCTCTACAAAACAAGCTTTTTTTGTTTTATTTTTTTTTTTGCATATGGATATGTGGATAATTTTTCAAATTTTTGAATTCTTTCTTTCTTTGTGCTTAACAATGACCTCTTTGATTCATCTCTCTCCTCTTTTTTACTCTAAGCTATCAGAAGCAAACAAGTCACTCTTTCAACACTTCGTTCATCCAAATATTTGATTTCATTGCTTGCAAGTTCTACCTTCCACAAAACATTAGAGCACAATTCAACCAACTTCTTTGCCACTTTATAACAAGAATCTCTTTTCCTCCAGTTTCCAATAACTTGTTCCTCATTTCCATCTGTGATCTCACCAGAATGGCCTTTAAGATCCACATTTATATAAATATTCTGTTCATAGCAATCTAGGCTTTTTCAGGGAGCATATGTCAAAAACTTCTCCAGTCTCTACTCATTATCCAGTTCCAAAACCCTTTCTATATTTTTAGTTATTTGTTACAGTAGTACCCCACTTCTTGATACCAAAATCTGTCTTAGATGGCTAAGATTGTCACAACAAAATACCACAGACTGGGTGGCTTACACAAATAAAATTTATATCTCACAGTCCTGGAGGCTGGAAAGTGTAAGATCAAAGTGTTGGCCAAGTAGGATTCATTTTGAGCAAGCTCCCATGTCTCTTCTTATAAAGGAAGCAATCTTACTATATTAGGGTCCCACCTATGACTTCATTTAATTTTAATCACACCCTGAAAATCCTATCTCCAAATGCATTCACACTGGAGGTTAGAATTCAAGATATGTTGAGTGTGAATATAATTTGGCCCACAGCACCTTGCTACAGAGTGTTAACATAAAAAAAACAAAACAAAAAAAACAAAACAAAACAAAAAAAAACCTGTAAAGAATTTTTGTGAGTTTATTTGAGCCAAACTTTGGACAATTGCAGGGAAGCAGAATCTCAATGTATTGGGATAATGATCTGGAGAATAGCATTTTTACCTTGTTTTTATGAATTACCATCAAAAGAGGAGACTTAAGTGGGTTACATGAAATCCGTTGGTGATAGATTGTTGGTGATAGATTAGGGAGGTGGGAGAAAGCAAATCGAGGAAACCTCTGGGCATGTTTCTTTACATAGGTGGGCACAGGAGAGTTAACAGTCCACAATTAGCACGATAACAATGAGGGAATTGTGATTGCCACCCTGGTGCCATTTGGTGCATCCTGAGGGGTCCTGAAAATTGGAAGTTACAAGTTACCCAGACATTTCACAGGTATGTTATCTTAGATGCAGAAAGACAATAGGCTCAGTAAAGATCGAAGTTGATCTTTGTCAGGGAATAATTCTGGTCTAGGAAATGACTACCTACTATAAACTGCTTTTAGTTAAATTTTTAATTTCAGACCATCCTTTGTGGTTACTTTAGGCCTTTGAGTTTGCAAGACTGCCATGCAGGCCTTCCCTGAGCTAGTCAAGTTAGCATGTGGCCTTTTTTTTTTTTCTCATCCACAAGAGTGTGCCTTTTATTCTAAGGAAAATAAGAAATTGTTGAAAGATTTTAATATAAGGGCAACAACTGACAATTCTCTTCTTATTCCTTCCCACCAAGGATATAACATTACATATTTTAAAGAGGGTTTCAGTTTAATACCAGAGAAAAGATAAGTCAGCAATGCAATTGAGGGCCCTGTTACCAACTGGAGTGTGAAGTGAAGTTCCCTCCATGGCACCTGTCAGCAGCGCCTTCAGTCACTTAGATTCGGCTTTGGCTCCTCTATAAATATTTTATTGTACCCTCCTCCTAATTGGAATCTGTGTGGTATCTGAGCATTCATCTTGAATTAAATATCATTTCACACACAAAAATGACAACTGATAATAAAGGGAAAGCTACCATTATAAATCACCTGACAATTGTATGTAAGGCAGATACTGGGAGATGATTTTTCCAAATGGGTTGAGTACAAGATTCAGAATTTTTGCCTTGGAGCCACGGAATGATAGTGTGAAATGTGTATACATAAAAAATTATATGTCCTCTGTAAATAATTTGACATATAGTTGAGCTTGTACATATAGAAAAACCTTGAAGTGCTTATTCCTTGTTCTTAATATTCAGTCTATGTAAGAAGCATCCAATTAGCATATGTTTTATGCTCTACAAATTAAAGAAATATCACATTATCAAGAAAATAGCTTGAAAATAATCTGGAAAAAAATCTATATACACAAAGGTTATTAATATCAGGCATTCCCATAGTCAACATAGTCTTTACAGATCACAGATCTCTTTGATGCACCATGATTATAGGTTGGTGCTAGTTGAGAAAAGAAATCACATCATTGGACAGGATTATGAACATTTAATTTATGGAAATTCAATTCAGTTGTAAAGAGGAAGCAATGAAAGACATTAATGAGCTCTGGTTCTCAGGACTGTATTGCAAACTAGAACACAACCATGGAACTACAGAAAAATTCAAACACATTTAACCTCCAAATGTTGCAAAATTTGTGCTTCATCAAAGACCATTCTCTTCCAAGAAGAAGTTCTTGAGAAGCAAGCTGAGTTTCAATAAGGCATGCTCCCAAACTGAACCAATCTGCCTCTGGGTGATCTTGGGGATTTTCTGTGAAAAACTGTTAGTCTCTTGCACTGTTTTTCATGCCAAGTACACAACTTAGTACGTTGAACAAATGTAGATTTGTTGAAAGAGATTGTGTATGCAAAGACTTGATTTTCAAATGTGCACACATAATTAAACAGGGATGTACGTACTGCAGAATTGCCTTGTCCACCCTAAAGTTAAAATGAATGCAGCATTGGTTTAAAGAAAAAGAAATAAATAAATCTGCTGAGACAGGCCTGAAGGGCTCTAACTATACCCAAGGAAGGAGATAAGAACAGTACAAGTTCAAGAACAAGCAGACCTGCCTTTGTTTTCCTGTCAGCATCTTTTCACCAGCTAAAGATTTTTTATTTTTCAATCACCTTGCCTTAACCTTTTCTATTTTTGTCTCTGTGAGTTTCTAAGAATAAGAGTCACAATATAAGTAATGCCATTAAAATTGAATGAAAACTTGCTGTGTGACAACTCTGTGTTAAGGTCACTTAATCCTTAAGACCACACTAACAAGTTGGTGCTAATATTATTGTATTTAACTGAATCTAAGATACCACCTTAAATTAATCTATGTGGCTCTATACGAACCCAGTTGTATTCATCAGGTTGACTGAGTCTCATCTGCTTCCCAAGCCTGGATTGCTTGTCTTGCTTCCAGTTTCAGTGACATCTACAGCAGTTCCCTGGTTATAAAGACATGGCCACCTGGGCCTGGTGCAGCAGGCAGACCAGAAAGTAGATTGGCCTTCTGATGTGCAAACATCTAGCTTCAGTGTGAGCTCCATGGTGTCCACTGTGGTGTGGGCCTCCAGCGTTCCAGCACGCAAGTCCAACACAACCAGATCGTTGCAGGCTCTCTCATACCCAAGGGCAAGGTCAGATAACATACACCAGAAGTGGGGAGAATTAAATCAAACTCTGACCAATGAGCGACAAGAAAAGGGAAGGAAACTGTCCACCATTCCCCCACACATCAAAATGTTCTGATGCACAGTGATTTCATATGGCTTTCCCAGACACATCCTTTCTGACCTGGAACTTGCTGGGTTTGGGGGGGAAGCTATGACCAGCTTGGTAACACATCTCTTATTTTTGCTTTTGCTTCTCTCCTTTCCCTGACTCACTTCCCTTTTCCTATCGCTCTCTAAGACTACAGTCTCCACCTCAAACCCCTCCCCACTCAAAAAGATCACCAGTATATGATCTTGACCTCCGCCTCTGTTTTCTAAGATATTCCAGCTAACAGAGGTGGACCTGCAATTGATTGTGAGGTGCACGCTGAGCTCAGAAACATTAACATGCGCCAATGCTTATGCAGCTAATGCCAGGCGCTATTCTGAGCACCTTGCATAACATGAATCGTTTTACTCCTCACAGTTTCTTTTTGAGGTAGGTACCATCATCCATTTTATAGGACAGGGAGCTGATGCTCAGAGTTTATGTAAGTTTCCTAAGATAGGTCAGTAATTGATGGAGCAAGACAGGAATCCAGTTTTTTTCCTGAGTCCAGAGCAAAAGTCTTTGGTCTCCACATGGCCCTCTCAAAGCTGCATGGGTTCAGCGATGGAAGACAGTGTCAGTGTCTAGACTTTTGTTTTAAGGATCGATTCAATAAATGTATTGATGGTGAGCTCACCCTTCTCTTTTTAAAGTCCCATATCTGTAGCAAAGCTATTCTACCTCACTACACACAAACCTTCCCCTTTTGCGCACTTTAAACAATTACCACATAATGTCATACACTGTCATTTAAAAAGAACATATTTTAAATTTATGGAGTGCTTACTAGGTATTAGGGACTGTCTGAGCATATAGACACATCATTAAATTAATTCTAACAAAAATCCCATTTGGCAGACACTACTATTCCATTTACAGATGAAATAACGGAATCTTGGAGAGGTTAAATAACTTGCTAGGGTCAGAGTGTTAATAAACACCAGCAGTTCCCACTGGCCAGGACATCAATTTATCACTCTTTCTGTTTTCTTGCAGAGTATAAAAACGGGTTTTATATTTTTCTATCTCCGCAATAGTGTCCAGTGCAACATTGCGTATGTGAAAGACCCTCAACAGATGGAGTGATAGATGATTGCGATGTAAGTGTGCCATAAAATACAGCAGTGAAGGAGAAGAAAAGTTATTTTTCTACAGTGGTGATCCTTCTAGTCACATGTTTTCTGGGGCATTTATTTGTTTTAAATCATCTAAAACTTGATCTCTGTGGTCACTTTTCTTGAATAGATAGAAATCCTTGGACAGATTCAGTAGATAGCTGTTTTCGTTATCTTTTAGCCTCCTCTGGAAACTGCTCAAAATTCTTAGGCTTACATGTATGTCAGTCCTTCAGACTCTGGAAAATAATTGCTATATTTATTATTGTACATATGTACACTAGAAAAGGCCCCCAAAAGAAGCATTTATAAGTAACCAATTATCAAAACCAGTCTATGGATGCCAGGGTACAGCTGACAAATGAATTACCTGGATTTTTTTTAGTCAAATCAGAATTGGGGCTCTCAACTTTTTAAATCCTTAAATCTAGTCATCAATTCTTTAAGACAGGCAAGAGCACCAGATCAACCATTTTCAGACCCTCGGGTCTTGGCTACATACACAAAATCCTAAATATACTTTAACCACCAACTGGCATTCAGATGTATGTGCGACGCTGGTGGGCTCACATTTTTTCTCCTACAGAAAATGATCTTTTCTTACCCAGAATAAGGTTATGTTCACATTTATTCAGTAGGGAAATAAAAATTACTTACTGCAGAAAAGATGAATCTGCTTTCTTTTCTGTCATTTTTGCTAACCATTTAGTCATTTCTGTCTTATTAAAAGATTTATGTAGCTGTGAAATGAGATGTCCCAAAATAAAACCCCACAGAGTCTGCAGACCTGTCTCCCAACAACCTAACAACCTTTTTATCACTACAGAAAAATCTAGGAAAGGTGGGCTGTTAAATTGGAGAAAGGGGAATGGTCAGATTAGAATGATAGTGTTTTTTTAAAGAAAAATACTAGATTTATATCTCAAATAATGTGGTACCTGACTTAGTCTTCATAGCCAAAAAATAGCACTAGCTTATTTTGCTTGCCCATTACAAACCCAAATCTAATTTATTATCTGGTAGCAAGACTCCAAGGTCTTTTCCACCATCAGCGCTTTCCAGGTTTTTCTAATCCATCTAATATCTGCATTTCACATTATTGTGCCCCATATGTATCAAGTTGCATTTGCCAAAACTGAATCCCAGTCTATTAGCTCCTACTTCTGTTATTGCCCTTTTCTGGTTCCTTCTTACGACTTTCCCTGATAAAGCGCTCCCTGCACTTCAGCAGGCAGCCCCTATACTTTGTCCTTTTGGATACACTGCAATGTGTTTGTTGAACAGTAACCCTATACACCAGTAAGTATAATGGTCATTCAGCTTCCATACACACTGGAAATAATTCAGGTCCCTGGGCACACATCACATTCAGAAATTCATGCCAGGCAATTTCCTTCTGAAGGCATTCATGGCTTTGCACCCTGGAGTGAATTCTCTGCCAAACCAGAGGGATTGTCAGACATTGCAATGCTCAGTAACAATTACTGACCTTGCAGACACATTCAGCAGAAAAAATAAAAATGACTTTATTATACGTTTCCAAATACTAAAATTAAATATTCTATAACCATCTCAATTCAGTTCTAAAGTATCAGTCAAAGTTTGGGTGTAAATAAGCATTGACTTAAATATTTTCTTCCTAACCAATTATTAACTATCTAACCCCCATATAAACCAAATGATATAATGACTATAATAATTTGTAAGCATAATAGAATGATTCAGGCGATCTGATAGACTGGTATTCTGAGTATCCTGAACACAGCAATTGATGCTGAATTTTCAATGACATTACATAGAGGATATTTCATGATTAGCAGGCCCCTGGCTGGATAGAGACTAGAGACCATCATTAGACGAAAAAGAACACTAGTAGGTTTTAGGAAGTGTGGTTCACATTCCCTCCTCTACTATCTTGAACCTACTATCTTGCAGGGCATGTGAACACTTCTCTGGCTTTTATTTTATAGAGCGGAGCTAGATCATCCTTACAATAGAACATAGTGTGGCATTCTGCAATGTATTCTCAATCTACTGATTTCTACAACAACTCGGGAATACTGAATAATTAATTGTTAGTATAAGTGATCAATGAGAAGTAAAAGCAACTTCAGAAATAGTCTGTTATCCTTAAAAAAAAGAAACGTAGGTCTGCTTTCCTCTTTTAAAAGATTTTTAGCTTTTTCGTTAATCAAATTTTATAATAGTAAATAATATCAATCTTATAACAGGAAGGTAATAAGCTCTTGTGATATAGAAATAAATCTCCAGTTTGAAATGTTTACACTGATAAAAGTCTTCATTTAAAACTCTTACTACAGTTGACCTTATGGGCAGCATAGTAAACAAGAACATATAATTGTGTGTCTTGTTTATTTTAGTTAATGACAAAAATACTCTACTATCTGTGAATTGAATAAAATAAGTCAATTAACCTATAAGATTCATATTATGTTCTCCAGCTCTAAAGTATTATACTAAAAATTATTACATATCATATTTTTAATTGAGCCATTGCATAGTCCTTAATAGAATAATAGTAAAAAGGGTAAAGAGATATTTTGTATACAGATGTGGCCTTTGGCAGGGGAATGTCCCCAAAATGGAGAGATTCAGGGGAATAAATACCGTGGTTTCTATATCCTTCCATTCTCTGCTCTTTTTCAAGGCTCCCATTGAATCCAATCAGAAGCCTGGCATCAGGGGAGCCAGGTGGATATACTCCATTTTATGGATGTACCACAATTTATCCATTCGCCTATTGAAGGGCATTTTCAATGCTTGCAAGTCTTGAAGATTATGAATAAAGCTTCAATAAGCATCTGTGTGCAGGTTTTTGTGTGGAAGCAGTCTGTTGTCCTTTTTTTTTTTTAATATATTTTATTGATTTTTTACAGAGAGGAAGGGAGAGAGATAGATAGTTAGAAACATCGATCAGCTGCCTCCTGCACATCTCCCACTGGGGATGTGCCCGCAACCCAGGTACATGCCTCTGACCGGAATCGAACCCGGGACCCCTCAGTCCGCAGGCCGACACTCTATCCACTGAGCCAAACCGGTTTCGGCCTGTTGTCCTTTTTAGTTAAGGAGTTAAAGGCTCAGAGATGGTAAGTGACTTGTCTAAGACCACCTGGATAATAGTAGGAGCAGAATCAATACTCACAGTTAACTCCTAGGCTTATACTCAGTCAAATAACCACCCACTATCAGCTATAATATCCTGTTAGCTGCATGATCATAGGGAAAGGGCACCAAATACTCTATAATGCTCACCCGATTCCATCCTGCAGGGCTTAGTCCAGAACTTAACAAGAAGAACAGATTCTGAATTAAATCCAAGCATCAGGACAACAGACTAGCCTAGAAAGCATAGGGCCCTCGTGTAGCCTAAAGTGCATTGATTGAAATTTAGAGTCCCTATATTGGAATTTTAGTTCCATCATATAATACTGTAGTCCCCTGAACCCTTTAATCTGATCCCCTGTAACATGAAAATATTGTGAAAAGCACCAAGCATATGATTGGTCTTAAATAGAATTTAACTTTATTCTAGCATTAATTTTTATCCTGATACAATCTGCACTAGATCAAATGTTATGGGCTAATAATATGTTTTAATAGTAGTTCTCATCCTGGCCACACATTAGAATCATCAAGGGATTTTTAAAATGTACTGATACACAACACCAGAGATTCAGATTTGATTGGTTTGGGTAGTTGCCTGGGCATTGGGATTTTTAAAACTCCCCAAGTCATTCTAACATGCAGCCAATGTACAGACTGTAGGATGTTAAATTCTAGTATCAGTGAACACTTGTGGATGCTAACCATTGCCACATGGTGAAGCATTTAATCCTCACAACTCTACTTGGCAAGAACTATTATTTTATTCATGAAGAAACTGAGACTCAAAGAGATAAATATCTTTTCCAAAGTCATACAGCTATAGAATGGGAATACAGAGATTTGAATTCGGGTCTCTGTCTTAAGACCAACCTGGTAGCCACCAGCTTATCCCACAAACGCACAGGCTCTGCAGGCCTTTTTACTACTCTGTATGGTACTTCCTTGCTCCTCTCAGAATCACACCCTCTGCTTCTTTGAACTTTTAGCATCACAGTCATACTGCAGTTTCAACAGTCATCCCGCTTTGTTTATAAAAGATGATAAACCAGATATAGAGATCAAGATCTCAGGCCAGCTAAGAGTTGGAGGTTGCCAAATGCTCAGCTATTTCACTAGTAGAGAGCCAAACAGAGCAGATTCCCTCCCAGTCTTCTCAAACTCATTTGCTGATCACCTTTGCCCACCACCTCATTCTTCCTTCAACCACATTGCCAAGTGGATCAATGAAAAATTACCATTTGGAATCACTCAGTGTCACTCCAAATGTATTTGTAGGAGGGAGGGCAGGGGGAAGGGAATTGGTGGCAAATGAAATTGAATGACAGACCAGCCTTGTCAGAGAGATCAGAATCAGGAGGTGATTGATTAATGCCCAACCTTGGCAAGAAGCTGAGGGTAGATGATACATTGCCTGACAGTGTGCAATAGGTCCCCATTATTTCCATCACCTGCCATTACGCGTCTGAGTCTCCTGCAGGTTCACTCTAGTTCCTGATTGTTGTCTAAAAAAGATACAGTCGGGGGAAAATTGTAAAGGACTCAGCCACAATTCAAATAATTTCTCTTTGAGCTTTTTTTCCATAAGGTTCTCCCAAGATTTCTGTATGGTCCCCATATTAAGATTCAATTAAAAACTTGCTCAGACAAAAGGGCTAGATCAGAAAACCTGAATCAGTCAGGCAGAAGATTAAGCCCAAGCTTCCTTCTCATTAAGACTTGTTTTCATCAATGGGAGGGAGAAGGAAGACCTAATCCATCAGAGTATTGGATCCATTGGCAGACTGACACTCTTTAGCAACTTTTATTGGAGAGGGAGGTACAATTTCGTGAAATAATCTTCATCTTTGTCATCAGAAAAACAGTGGTGTGCATTCCAGCTGACTATTTGTTAATCCTGTGATGTTGGGCAAGTCACTTAAACTTTCTGAGCCTCAGCTTCCTCATATGAATAGAGAATAAAGAAACTTTCTTGGTTATTGGGAGGAGCAAATGAACTAATGCGCAGGAAGTTCCTTGAAAAGCACTTGCCATCACAGAAATTAGCTGGCTGTCTCCTGTGGCTGGAGAGATAATTACCTGTAGTTAAATAGAACATCCCTGCTGCTAGTTACCCTGAAGCAGGCAGCACAGAGATGCCCAATTGAGAAGCAGCCCTGATGCAAATCAATGCTGACTCTTTAGAGCACCTACCCCATGATTTCCACTTTGTTTAAAGGCACTCTATGTTTTCTCGTGCATATGCCATGTCTCTCTGGGTCCAAAGTCCCACGAGTTCTTCATTGTTTCTCAGTGTCAGCCACTCCAGAGATTGACTCTTTGAGTTGCTCCCTGGGACTTTTTCCAAAAATAAATCTTGCAC
>NW_005357559.1:1576643-1635845 GCF_000412655.1 Myotis brandtii
TACACCATGCAATTCCAAACATATCAAAAAATGGTAAAAACCCATCCAGCTATTTCTTACTGTGCTGTGGAAATTATCAAAGATAGGAAAAAATGAATTTCAATGATGTAGGCATCCAGTTCATTTTAATAAACTTTAATTATCTATTCTCTATCAGACACTGTGATATGTGTAGGAAAATAATGACATAGTTTCTCTCCTCAGGGGCTCCCAATGTAGTGAGTGACATGTACACAAAGAAATAATTTCATGCACTGTGGTGTAGTTTAGATTGATATTTATCCAGGGTGACATGGGAACACTTGCCCAGCTGGTGTGACTCAGTGGTTGAGTGTCCACCTATGAACCACAAGGTCACAGTTCCACTGCAGGTCAGAGTGCATGCCCAGGTTGCAGGCTCCTTCCCCAGGAGGGGGCATGCAGGAGGCAGTCGATCAATGATTCTCTCTCATCATTGATGTTTCTATTTCTCTCTCCCTCTCCCTTTCTTTCTGAAATCAATAAAAGTATATTTTTTAAAGAAAGAAGAAAGGTGAACACTGGTGGGTGGAAAACATGGGGACAGTCAAGGAGCCAGCCTGGATTAATAAGTTTAACTGCCCTATTTTTGAATTGTAGAATGAATCTAAATACATAGTACAAATAGGTGGGTCCACCTAGGTTCTGAGGAAGTCATCCCCTTACAAAATGTCAAGCATTTCTCTGCTATTTTATTGATTCATTTAATAAGTAATATTAAAGGTCCACTAGATGCTGGGAACTGTACTAAGACATGAAGATAAAGAGAAATACGACCCTCTCCTTGCCCTCAAGGAGCTTACTGTCAAAGCACAGTGTCCAACATGTCATGTAATAACGGAAAGACATAGTGATGAAAGAAATAATTCACCATAGCTAAGATTTGGAAACAGCTTAAGTGCCCATCAGCAGATGAGTAGATTAAAAAAATGTGGTACATCTACACAAAGGAATACTAGGCTGTGGTAAAAAAGAAGGAATTTTTACCATTTGCAACAGCATGGATGGAACTGGAGAGCATTATGCTAAGTGAAATAAGCCAGCCAGAGAAAGATAAATATCACATGATCTCACTCATTTGTGGAATATAATGAACAACATAAACTGATGAACAAGGACAGATCCAAAGACAGAGAAACAGCGATCAGACTATTAATCCCCAGAGGGAAAGTAGAGGAGGGAGGGAGTAAAGGGAAGAGATCAACCAAAGGACTTGTATGCATGCATATAAGCCTAACCAATGGACACAGACACCAGAGGTGTGAGGGCATGAGTGGGGGGGGGGGAGACCATGAGGGGATAAGGACACATATGTAATACCTTAATCAATAAAGAAAAAAAAGAAATAATAGAGAATTTACAAACTCATAGTAGTCCAAAGAATTTTAAGGTTAGGTCCACTTTGGTTGGTCGGAAAAGGCATTCCTGAGAAACAAATGTTTCAGTTGATTCTCCCAAGGCCTGAGGTAAGGTGGGATAGAGGAAAAGGGCAGGTAAATACAGGGAACAGCATGTGCAAGGCACAGGAACGAAGTCACACCGGATTTCCCAGAAAACTAGAGCCCCACTCCAACAAGGGCATTTTCTTTCACTCACCTCACATGTGCCCAGTACTTTCCACTTCTCTCCATGTTTAACAATAGATTCTCCCACAAAGCCCAGAAAACCATAGCAGCACTCCAACCTGTGAGATGGTGTCCCTGTTTTGACCTGATCGGCCATGTGGCCTACATGTCGCTTTCTCCTTCCATCCCTCTGTGGTTAACAATCCCTGAGACATCCCCAACTTCTAAAGTTTTAAAATAAATTTCATTGTTAATAGATTAGACAATGAAACCCAGAGATAACTAAGAACACAGATAGCTAGTGACTAGACTCCAAGTCTCCTGACTTTTAGCCAATAATCTTTCACCATCCTGAAGGGGCCAAACTGAAGTACAAATATGCTGGACAATCTCTGTTCTCCCCGCTCCCTCCTGCTCTGCTCTGCCCTCTCCAGGGAGGTTGATTTCTGTGGAATGTATTCATCAGGCTCCCTTGATGCCAAGCTTTTGATTGGATTCAATGGGAGCCTTAAAAAAGAGCAGAGGTTGGAAAGAGACAGAAGCCAGGATATTTATCCCCCTGGCTCTCTCCATTTGGGGACATTCCCCTGCCAAAGGCTGCATGTCAGTGACCCTCTCTTCAGGCTACAACTAGAAGGGCAGTTACAGCTCTGCCCAAGTGCTGGGAGCCACTCCCTCCCCTGACACTTCAGACCTAGTGTGCTAATGGCCCCATATGATTGCTAGCACAAAGGTATCTGTATTACTTTTCCTGTGGTTGCTCCAATCATTACCAGAATATTGGGTGACTTGAAACAACAGAAAGTTATTCTCTCCCAGTTTCAGAGGCCAGAGTTGAAATCAAGGTGTCAGCAGGATTACAGGCCAGAGGCTCTGGGAGAAAAATCCATTCTTTGCCTGTTTGAGCTTTTAGGGTCTGTCTATAGTCCTTTGCTTGAGGCCTGATCACTCCAATCTCTGCCTCCATCTTCACATTGCCTCCTCTTCAGTAAGCATTATCTTCTTTTGCCTTTCTTTTTTTCATGAGAACACTTGTGAAGGCATTTAGGTCCCACCCAAATAATTCCAGATAATATCCTCATCTCAATATCCTTAACATAAACACATCTGTTACCTTATAAAGTAATATTCATTATTTTATTATATAAGACAATATTCGCAGTTCCACGGATCAGGATGTGGGCATGTTTTGGGGTGGTTTCCATTCAACCCTCTACAATGCCTCCCCATTCTATGTTGGTTTTCCTTAACTCTGCCCATCCCCATTTAAAATAATGCCTTCATTGGACTCTTCTCAATTACTCTACTTGTCTGTATCCAACCTAATCCAAATGCCCTTTGGTCACCCTTGCTGCATACACGGGAGTATGGGTATAAGAAGCCACAAGACAAAGATAATACATCAAATTTACTTAATAGGAAATAATTTAGAATATTACCTTTCCATTTTAAGAAAGCATAGAAATAATGTGGAAGAGAATACAAAATTCATATGAATTTTATAGACAAAACATGACTTGAAGGAAGATTATCCACCGAAGGTCATTTTTAGCTGCACTCCCTGGTTTTTATCATCAAGCCACTGGGACCACTTGACTCTTCACTGCTGCAAGATGTGGATGTTTTAGAAACACTCACTCCCACACGATAGCTCACTTTAATTTTAAAAATGGACTTCTGGTTTTAGTGATTAGCCTCTAGGCTTGAAGAATATTATCCCTGAAAAGCAGAGGTTTTGTGTTGCTTTGACCCTATTCCCTTAGGGGCTAGAAAACTCATTTCACCTCTTTCTCCAGTTTACCAGCTGTGCAGTGGTAAGATGATAGGTAGTGGAATGACGTTATGTTGGTCAGGTTAATGAGATTTGCAGTATTGGACCATGCATATGCCTTCATTAAAGGAACTCTTAAAGAGTAGTCATTCTGATATTAGAGCCATAGCTCTGGGTGACAAGTGAAGGGCGAAAGTGAAGGACTTACAACCTAGCAGATGAGTGACAAACAAGTGCCCTATCTTGTCGAACCTGACAACTTGGTTTGGCCTCCATGCCAAGAAAGCATGACGAAAGAATCAGGGACAATGTGTCAGGCACTGCCTCAGAGAGGCCTAATGCCTAATTCTGCCATTCTTGACTCTTTCCTCTTTATCATTTCCTCATGCAATTCATCAGTAATCCTGCTACCTCTACATTAAAAAAAAAATGTACGTATCCAGAATCTAGCCACTTCTCACCGATACTCTGAGCTACAGCCACCTGGCTGATTGCAGAGCCTGATGACACAGCTTCTGCTTCTGCCCTTCCTCACGATGAAAATAGCCTGTTTTCAACACAGGTCTGCTCGAAAACATGAGTCAGATCCTATCACCCCTCTGATGAAAATCTTCCAGTAGCTTTCCACATCACTCCCTAATAAATGCCAAAACCCTTAACATGGCTCTTAAGGCTTTCAGTCAGTGTTTCTCAGTGGAGATGGTAACAACAAAGCAACATTTTGTAATTTCTGCAGGGAGGTGGAGGAAGTTGTTGTTACCAGGAGTGGTACTCTCGCCCACCGTCCACCCAGTGAGCGGGCTGGGGCTGCTGATGTTCTGCAACGCATGGGAAGGCCACATGGTGAAGCATCCCCTTGCCACCTGCATGACTTTCTGGTGTCCTCGCTGGACATTACACATGACTTCATTTGGAACTTTATCAAGAATTGTTCTTTTCACAAAGTCATGTCATCCATGACAATGTCACTGATGATCTTTGAGTCACCGTTATATCAATCTATATTTTTTATGTCATGTTTATGGTGATTCTGACTAAAGGTGAAGCATTTGATGACTTCATTGTCTTCTGGTGTAATCATACACTGGGGTTTACATCTACTTTAGAAATTTCTCAAATATTTTACTATTAGGGAATTGATGAATTTTTTGAAAACATGTGTATAAGTAGGTTATTTTATATGTGAATTTTGTATAAGTAGGTTATATTATATGTAAAGTATAGGAGGTATTACAAAACAATTGTTATGGGCCATTGGGTCTGATAAGCACACATATGATCTGGCCTATATCACCTCTGGGGTCCCCAAGTCCCCATCACTTCCATCTCTACCAGCCTTCTTGTCTAGCAATCCAAGTACAGTCTCTTCTTAGGGCCTCAGCATTGGATTTCCTTCTTCGTGAAATGCAATCCCTTCCGATATCCACATGGCTCTTCATCTGAGTTCCTTCAGCTCTCCGCATAAATGTCACCGGAGCAATGAGGACTTCCCAGATACCTTTACAAAAGAGCATCACTTCCTCCCTCGCCTATCTTACTTCCCCAAAGCACTTATCATCCAGCTGATAGCTTCTGTTTTACTTGTATATGCATTTGTTTAGCATCTATGTCTGCCCATGTGGAATGGAAGCTACCAGAGGGCAAGGCTTTTCATTTCATGAATGCCTGGCCCAGTGCTGAGCATGTAGTAAGCATTCAATGTGTTTGTTGAGTAAATGAATGGCTCTTCTTTTTTTTTTAAATGTTAATTTAAAGCCTAAAACATTTAAATTTAAGTCCTTGTTTACTAAATGGTCTTTTTTTTACAGTATTATGTTCTTGTTTCTTGAATGCAATATATTTTCAAATATATTAGTGATAATTTTTGTTTTTTAAATATTTTATCCTTTCTCATTTCCTGTTACTCCAAATCTCCCTCTCACTTATCTATCTATGACTACTATCTTAATCTCATTATTTCCTTAGAGGTTTCCTCAAATGCTAATGAGCCTTGTTAGTCCAGAGTTTTCTGAGTGGGACACAAAAATGCTGACTGGAGATTTTGGGAGGAGATGAAGCAAGGAATGCCAACTGGTGTGTGTCCATGTATGGTGGCGTGGTGGCCAGCTGCCCTCCTCTATTGGAATGGCCAAAAATCAGTACATGCTAGTGCTCTCTCTGTGGTGGTGCCATTTTTCAGGGCGGGATCCTCTCAACTCTTTCCTGAGAGCTCTCAGCCTGGCTGCTAAGTTCTGGAACAGGAACTGCTGAATACGACTGTGTTTAGTCCATTATTTGCTGTCCCAGGCCTCAGCTCCTCATTTCCCCATACCTGCCATCCCTCTAGCCTCTCTGGTTCCATTCCACCTGAGTCACAACTAACTTATTATGGGGAAGGAGTGAACATCTAGGATTATAATTGCTCCTTAAAAAGACATTAAAGCAAATTCCCTTTTTTCAAGAAGTCTTCCCAACACACACACACACACACACACACACACACACACGCACACACACACACACTTTAGCCTTAACTTGTGCTTGGTGCCTCCATTCAAGAGCCCTATGGGGTAAAAAAAGTATTTCTCACTGGCACCGCCACAATCTATAGACATCTTTAATTTTCCTCTGTGCTATAGATTTGTTTACCATTCTTCCATTTGTCATAGAGTTTCTTTGAAGATAGTGCTTGTGTTTTGCATTTAGTGATTGTTTTGAGGGTGATTTATGAGTAGAGATAAAAAGTGAAAAGGTCTTTATTTCACCATTTAAAAGTAATTTATCTTCTGCAATAATTTATAATGGCACAAAAATTTTTAATTTTTATCTAATTGAATCTCTAGTTTCCCTGATTTATGTCTCTTGGTATAAGTGTTTCTGAGTGCCCAATGTGAGTCAAGAAATGGTTAGATACTAGGGCAACAGCAGTAAGTCAGATGGGCATGGGCTCTGCTCTCATGTAAGCTTTAGTGCAATGAGGAGACAGACACTAACTTGTAACACCTGTGAGGATGTTATTAAAGGATAAGTTCGGATGCTGTGTGATCATACCATAAAAGTAGTTAATATCTTGTAAAATATAAGAAGTAATGGTTAAGTTAGCTTAATAAGTAAAGTTTAGGGTTTGCAGAATGGGTGAGTGTAGAGAGGAGAAATGGACCATCCAGACAAAATAATAACAAAGTCAAGTCCACAGACAGGACAGAGCACATCATATTTAAGGAGACAACTTCCCTAGAGAAGGAATGCGGAGTGGGTGGGAAGTGGGAGAGGGATTCTGGATAAGAACAAAGAATTAGGCAAAACCCAGAAAGTCTCTCAAGCAGTATTAAAAATTTTAGATTTTGGTCTAAGGGCAATAGGAGTCATCTCTCTAACCAAAGATTACGTTTGGGGCCATGTGTTTTATATTGTGTATATGTTTAATATTTAAATATTAATCCACAGGAATGGCACTTTTATGTAGACTTTGAAAAGAGGATATATATGATTTTCCTTTTCAAAATATCAAATTCCCCAACACAATTTAATATATAGTCCATTCTTTTATATATATATATTTTATTGATTTTTTTCTACAGAGGGGAAGGGAGAGGGATAGAGAGTTACAAACATCAATGAGAGAGAAACATGGATCAGCTGCCTCCTGCACACCCCCAACCAGGGAGGTGCCCGCAACCAAGGTACATGCCGTTGACCAGAATTGAACCTTGAGTCCGCAGGCCAATGCTCTATCCACTGAGCCAAACTGGTTAGGGGTATATAGTCCATTATTTATTAATTTGTGATTCCTCCTTTATTATATATAAAGTTGTATAACCTACAGTTGTCTCTGCATTATCTATTTTTTCCATTGATCTATCTAACTATTCTTCCACCAATATCACAAGGTTTAAATCTTTTTGGCTTTAAAAGATCTCTTCATATTGACAGAGCAAGTCTTCCCTGGATTAGTGACAGAGCAAGTTCCCCTTAGTTACTCTCCCAAACAGCTTTGAATTGAATTTGAAAATACTGATATGAAGAAAAAAAGTTACATATATATAATATATTATGTATATATTATATATATATAAATTTTCATGCCATCACCAGAAGACCTTGAATCTAACTATAAAGTGACATTCTGTCACAGTCTGTTGAATTTTAGGAGTGTAGGAATCAATACACTTCAAAGAGTCACCTTATGTTTACATAATAACAGCAATAGCACACACTTAGTCAACACTTACTGCTCTGCCAAGAGCTCTCCATGCATCGACTTATGTATCCAGTCCCCTTGCTGCTTGACAATCCTTCAAATGGTCCCAGTCAACTTCACCCACAGATACAAGTAGCTTAATTATCCCCATTTTGTTATTGAAGAAACCAAGGCTTAGAAAGATCAATTTACCTGCTTATGGTCACCTGGCCAAGAAGAGGTAGAGCCAGATGACTTTTTACAAAATTTCCATCACTTAGTAATCATAGACACTTAATCCTCTCCTCAGGGCTGATAACTCTCCTATTAAAACCAATTATGAGCTTTAATATCTTGGGAAATCTCCATGAAATCAATAAATGTTTGAGAGGAAAGCTGACATCATATTTATTTCTAAGAACAATTCAGATCAGAAAAACAATCTAAGTTTTCTTTTGGAAGAGAACTCAACCTCTCATTTTACAATAAAAAAAATATTTGTTCACTTCTTATGTATTAAAAATGTTCTGAGCACTTACTATATGCCAGGTAATATGTGTTCCAAGGAATGATACCTAGATAAATAGACACTGCCCCATATGAGGAGGCCTATAATCTACAGAACAATTAACACACAAAAATAATTAAATTTGTAAATGAATTGAGTTCTGTGAGAGAACAGAGGAAGAAGAGATTCATATGGACTTGACTGAATGGGATGAAGGCCACATGGGGAAGATCCTCTAGGAGATGTGTATAAAGGATGATTAAAGGTTTTACTGGCAGACATGAGGGGAAAATATCTACTGAATATGTTCTAGTGTCTAGACACTATCTTAACACAGTAATAGCTAATTTTTATTGAAAAGCTTCCATGTGCCATACACTATGCCAAGGATTTCATGTGCATTATCTCATTCAATCCTCAGACAGCCCCATATGAAAAATATTTTGATTCATTTAACAAATGTCTTATTTTGAAATATATTTTTATTGATTTCAGAGAGGGAGGGGGGAGGGAGAGAGAGAGAAAGAGAGAGAGAGAGAGAGAGAGAGAGAGAGAGAGAGAGAAATATCAATGACGAGAGAGAATCATTGATAGACTGCCTCCTGCACGGCCCCTACTGGGGGGTGGAGCCTACACCCGGGCATGTGCCCTGACTGGGAATCAAACTGTGACCTCCTGGTTCATAGGTCGACACTCAACCACTGAGCCATGCCAGCCGGGCAACAAATGTCTTTTGTACATATACCATGTGTGAGGCATTGTTCTTATTAGCATAGTTATGTTACTGTAGGAGATGAAGAAGTTGAGGCTTAGAGAATCAATAGAGCTGGAACTTGAACCCACACAGTCTGCCGTCTAATAGAGAGCCCTATATAACCTCTCATGGTCAAAAGTGTTCTAGAGTCAGGCTGTCCAATATGGTAGCCACTAGCCACAGAGGCTATTGAGCACTAGAAATCTGGTTTATCTAAATAGAAATGTTCCACAAATGGAAAATACCTACAAAATGTTGACAACTGTATTTTTTAAATGCAAAATAACTAATCATTATTTATATCACAAATATATTACAATGATAATAATTTGGGTGTACTGGCTTAGTGAATATATTATTAAGGTTAATTTCATCTGTTTTTATTTCAATTAATGTGGCTACTAGAGAATTATAAATTACAAATGTGGCTGACATAGCTAGTTCTGGAGATTACAAGGATGAGTACAGAGACATCTAGTCTAGTGAGGGGGATAGAACTGTGTACAAGCAAGGCAGGTGACAATGACAATGGAGACATACAACCCTATTATTTAAGAGCACACAGGAGATAGAAATTTCTTCTGACTAGGATAACTGGATATCTCTATTGGTTTGATTACAATTAAATTTTCACAAAATTCCAAATCCAAATATTTTCTCTAGCCCAAGGGCTATCAGGGAAATATGAAGAATCCCTGAAGCCCAAAAGAAAACCTCTAATTATGACTTCTGAGGACTCAATCATCTATCTACGTAGTGAGAATTAAATGTATTAACAAAATTCATGGCAACACCAGAACCCAATTAGTTCAAATTCCTAATAAGTAGCATATTTCCTTCACCCAGCAAACAATTCTTTAATTCCTACCTAAAGCCGAAATAAGATACACCATTAGATTACACGAATGATTAACTGCCTAGGTTCCTTTTGCCTTCTCTACCCACACATTACAGAAGAGAGTGTAACTGAGAGAACTGAACCAAAATGCAGACGATTGGGTGTGAGAGGGAAAGCAAGGGCCCTGGAAAATCCACAAATTAATCAGTAGCCTCTGAATAAGGAGAATGAATTATATCATCATAGCTCCACTGGGACTCTACTGGTTTTTCATTTTTGATTAATTTTTTAAATCTCAATCTAATTTGTGAGCCAGCAGGATGTTTTGAAAGATAAACAAAGCTGTCTGCAATTTGAATTTCTCCTGACTTTGTCCAGCTCTGATTTCACATTTACCTCATTCCCTCGATTGTTATGGACTACTTACTCTTTGACAACTCAAAGAACCAGATGTGCTTTAAACCACGAGGCCAAATTCTTCTGCTGAGAATTCTCCTCCATGGGAATTTATATAAAAAGAGCTATAAAAAGTGAATCTTCCTGGCAGCGTTTGGAAGGTGAGCTCTTTTGCTCCATGTGGCATCAGGTTACCTGCATTTATGGTTCAGCATTTACGGTTCCGGAGCTGTAACTTTCAAATGCAAATGTGACACAAGCAAGACTACTTGAGACATAAGAACATATTGAGATGTCATTGTAATTACATGGGATGCAGACCTCGCCGGCCAGCCAGAACTGTGTACGTGCGGGGGTGGTTTGTTTCAAGCCAGTTCCTCTCTCTCCTCAAGTCCCTGGGGCCCAGTCAAAAATAGAGACAAACCAAAATGGTGTGAGCACCTTTCTGGAATTGTAAACACTGACAACAAATTCTCTACCATTGAGTCTACCATAGGCCAGGCACGCTATTGACTTCAGTTCTCACAATAGTGCTAATTAGAAATTATCCATTTCTATTTTAAAAGTTGGGAAACTGAGCTACGTAATGATTCACAACTAGGATGAAAGCCAGAGAGTTGTCACTTGCCCACAGTGGAACAAGGATTCAAAGACAGGCTTATCCGAACCCATGTCCGTGCTCCTGACTCCGTGGCATACTTCCTACCTCAGCATCTTTTACAATGTGCAAATCATCCTCTTCATCATGCTGCCAAGTATTTTATGTAATTGAGCAAATCAAGACATGACTATCAGCTAGGTTTTCTCATCTATAAAATGGGTTAATGGTAACAGTCCCATCATATCATCTGGTTTTAAGAGGTGGTATCTATTTCTTTGCATATGTTTTATTTTGCCTGATTACTCCCCCATTTGATTTCACAGAGGTTTCAAATGGCTTGATAAATTACCTACCTGCTCTAGGCCTCCATTTTCCATCTATAGATGGGGATAATAATAAGCCATGTGCTGAGACATGAGGTAGCTGGAATGAAATAATGGAGCTGAAAACACATATTTATTGCTAGATGCTCCACCATAATGACTTTGCAAGTGAGCATTGCAGCTGAAGAAGACTTTTAAGAATTGAGCGCTTTATCTTTTCTCTTTACTCATAAGAGGGTATAGAGAAGGCATGTAAAACACTTCATTCCCTTGTTTCTAACTTTTAGTAACCCACAAACTCGGGATGTGCTTCTTTTAATTAATTCATCATGTTCCTAGTGCTCACAGTTTCAAGAGTCCAAAATAAGATGGCAGAAGACTTCATTTCAGAACTTTCTAACATTTCTGGAAAGCTGGGTGAACACTAAGTGGTCAGCTTTGGGGATACCTAATAGCAATCCCCAAGGTGTCATTTCCTGGACAGCCCCTTTCTGTGAATAAGGTCAGAGAGAAAAGTGAAGCCGTCACAGGTAAATATTGAACCAGGTGTTAAAACATCACCAGACACTCTACATAAATAGCAGCTGCTGGAAGGAATGTAGAGACCTCATCACCTGGCAACAGCTCTGATTAAGGCTTCCTCATGAGAGATGGTGGAAGGACGGAGAAGGAAAATCAAACATCCATGGTGTGTGGCCAGACATCCATGTCTGCACGCATCAAACTTTCCCTCCAAATGCGAAAGGATTACTCAGAAAATAGAAAGAACAGGAAAAAGGATAGTGTGGTTCTTCTGGAACAGGAAGTGGTGATAGAGTCAGTCTAGGTTCTTCTCTGAAATTCTGATCTTCCTGTAATTATCTGATGGTTCAGAGATATCATCTGCAGAACTCTGTAATGAAATAGGTCAGATTTTTATTTTGGAAGTTTGTGCCTTGTCACATATATAGGAGAAAAGAGGGGGAAATAGCACTGGTTGAGTCCCAACCATATTCTATGCCATGTGCCAGTGGTTAGTTCCCATTACCTCATTTCATTCTTACAAGAGCCTGACAATGATTCCCAATTTACAGAGGGGGGAAACTGAGACTCAGAATTATGCTCAGCTTATATAACTAGTGATTGATCAATCAGGATTCTGGTATCTGTTAATCCAAAACCCATATTCTTTCTACTTTACCACAATCCAGCACTGTCTCAGCAATAGTAATTCCTAATTGAATTATCCCCATTCCCACTCATTTACCATGAAGCACATGACATTCCTACTAAACTGGGCTAGTTCTAACCCAATTAAACCATGAACTCAGCTCCCTAAAGATTTTCTCATGTGCTGCTCAGCTTCTCTCTCTCCCTCTCTCTTTACATTTTCTATAAGCTTTCAGTCCTTTTCCTGAATAATCAGAGTTAAATTACGTCTGGCAATAGGATCTGGGTCTATGACTTTGACCACTTCTAAGACACATGTCTTAAGAGCTTATTAAGAGCTATATTTTCCTCAATACAAATTTCTTTGAGCTAATTCAGGGGTGGGCAAACTTTTTGACTCTAGGGCCACAATGGGTTCTTAAACTGGACCGGAGGGCCGGAACAAAAGCATGGATGGAGTGTTTGTGTGAACTAATATAAATTCAAAGTAAACATCATTACATAAAAGGGTACGGTCTCTTTTTTTTTTAGTTTTATTCATTTCAAATGGGCCGGATCCGGCCCGCGGGCCGTAGTTTGCCCACAGCTGCCCTAACCACTCCCCTGCCAGCTTGATTGATGCCTAACTGCTCCCTGCCAGCCCGATTGCCCCTAACTGCCCTCTCCTGTCGGCCTGATCGCCCACAACTGCCCTCCCCTGCTGGCCATCTTGTGGCGGCCATCTTTGACCACATGGGGGTGGCCATATTGTGTGTTGGAGTGATGGTCAATTTGCATTTACCTCTTTATTATATAGGATATAATTTCAAGTGAAAGTTCTTATACATAAGCTTTGTATAAATATAGAGTGCTTAAAAGAGTTACTGAAAGCAAATAGTCTAAATTCTCTAGTTATACAGAGTCAGAAACTGAGTCACTGAAGGGTTAAGAGTATTTGTTTAAGGTCAGGCGGTTAGTAGTATGCTGACCTGTATATACTAGATAGATAGATAGATAGATAGATAGATAGATAGATAGATAGATGATAGAAAATCCCAATCAGATGATGTTACATTTATTACACCTCTCCATCTAAAGGGGTGACAAGCCCTGGCCAGTGTTGCTCAGTTGGTTGAGCATCATTCCAAACACCAAGAGATCACTGGTTGGATTCACAGTGACTTATCTTAATTCACAGTGACCTGCTGAGTTCGCTGGACTGGAGGTCCTGAAGATTCACCCAGTAGCCCCAAGAGGGTAGGCACATGTGATGCAGAGCTAGAGAACAAACCACTGAAGGTCATGCAATGGTAAGGAAAGAATGAAATTTGACATATTATTTCACTCCAGAACCTATTTCTTTAACCAAATACTGTAGTGCCTCCCTTATTCCTACCTTGCATTCACACACAATCTAGCTCTGGATGAAGACAAGAATATAAATAACGCTGGAACATGATGATATGGCCTGCAAACCCTGTTACTAGTACATCAGCAGAGGGAAAAACAACACATTCTTCTGGGAAGACTATAGATGGCTTTATTTTCATGTGTCTAGAAAGAAGAGGAGGAGGAAGTGTGAGGATGAGCTTTCAAGAAAATGGAAATGTGTGAATGGCCAGTAGTAGCTTATATTTAGAATTAAGGTGTTAAGTAGGAATGTGGAAATAGAAGAAGCTAAAAGGTTAATGGAGACTAACTAGATAAAAATTTTTATGCAAAATAATAAGTTAGGATGACATTGTCCCTGGACAAAGATGCTTTCGATAAAAATTACCTTTGCCCGAAGTTTGGAGAATGAATGAGAACAGAGAGAAATCAGAAGTAAAGAGGCTATCATTACAGTCCAAACTGAGATGGTGGGGCCTGATCCAGGTCTGTTGTGGCAGGTGGAAGCCAGACAATTTGGAGGCAGGATTTAGAGTTCTGTAATTGATGGACAATTGGATTATGAATTGAAGAGTAAAAGATTAGTTGAAGATTCTAGTTTAGGCAATAGCTCCAGAAAGCTCACTAACCTCAGTCTTAGGCATCCATCTAGAAGCACTAAAAAGGACAATTAGAACAATGGGAGAAAGACTAAACCACATGTTATACTTACAAAATATGTAAAATCATGAGCAGGTAGAATAAAATAGTGCTTCTCAAATTTTAATGCGCATACAAATCACTTGGGAATTTTATTTCAAAGGGGGTTTCTGGTTGAATAGTCCTGGTGTGAGGGCAAGTATCTTGTATTTTTTTACAAACTCTCAGTGATGCTGATACTGGCCCACAGACAACTCTTAGAGTAGAAAGGGTGAAAAATTCAAGAAGATCTTCAAAATGCTTTTAGACCAGGGGTGGGCAAACTTTTTGACTCGAGGGCCACAATGGTTCTTAAACTGGACCGGAGGACCGGAACAAAAGCATGGATGGAGTGTTTGTGTGAACTAATATAAATTCAAAGTAAACATCATTACATAAAAGGGTACGGTCTTTTTTTTTTTAGTTTTATTCATTTCAAACGGGCCGGATCCGGCCTGCGGGCCTTAGTTTGCCCACGGCTGTTTTAGACAGATGGCAACTATTTAACAAATCAGTGAAGAAAAACTGGCAATGGAGGACTTAGGGGGTATGGGGGGGGTGGGAGAAAGATAGAGAGGGATAGAATATGCCTTATCTTTTGAAAGTGCTGCATAAAAGCCAGCCACGCCCCCCACAAGGTAGCCTGAGTGTTGCTGCTGAGGCTACGTGGACCTTGGATGTCTTGGCAGCTCTTTCTGGGAGGTCTTTTCAGTGTGTGAGATGGAAAGAATGAGTCCCAGGTAACTGCAGCGTTCCTTCCATCACAGCCAAGAATGCTCACCTTCTGTAAAGGTCACTGTGGCTTCTTCCTTTGCCAAGACTCAAGATGGGATGAATATGGAGATGAAAACATTTAGCGATCAACTCCCTTAAAGAATGTTGAAAATATGCACCAGGGATTTCGTCCGAAAGTAAATAATTATTGTTTGGCACATTGTTAGAACAATGGATGAAACAATACCGAAATCCTGTTCCTCTTCACCAACAACTGCCTCTCTGCTTTAACTTGCAGGTGAGCTGTTGCTTGTTTCTGTTTTAGTCTGGTATCATAATGAAGTTATTCAATAAAATTGCTTTTTAAAAAATGCATGCTAACTGCCAACCCCTAAATAGACTGCTGATTCTATAACCATCAAGATTCCAAGTACTGTATTCAAAGGAAGCTTACAAGTCAGTTGAGACTACCAGTGATTCTAACCTGAATAATCAACTAAGTGACCAACTACACTCTGCTTGAACACCTCCAGTACTGGTCAGTTCACCACTATACAGAGATTTCAGTACACTTTCAAAAAAATCTGTTGGAAAATTCTAACTTATGTTATTCCAAGTTGATTTCATGACTTTCACTTATTAGTCCTAGTTCTACTCTCTGGGGTCACAACAAAAAATTTAACCCGTCTTTCAAATAATACTTCTTCAAATGCTGTAAACAGCCACCAGTTGTATAGGACAAAAATCTTTAGTTCTGTGGGCTGTACTTCATATCAAATGAATTCAAATCTCTTCCCTGATTACCTGGAGTACTCAAAAGTACTCCAACCAAGAACCTCCCATGGGACTCTGCATAGCTTAGATTAAAATGTACTTGTTACATCCTTTATATTGGTTATTTTTTTTTCCACCTTAATTCATCCTATGACCACATTAACAAGGCAGAAAAAGACATGGGTCTGGAGAAAGAGGGATCTTAGATCAGTCATCTGAGCTTAAAAATTCCATTATAAAATAGTAAAAATAAATTTAAAAAATAAAGATGTACATGATATTTATAGATAAACTAGAGGCCCAGTGCACAGATTCATGCACGGGTGGGATCTGGCCAACCTGGCCCCAATTGGGGGCAGATCCAGGCTGGGCCTGTCAGGAGGAGGAGGCAGTGGAGGTTGGCTAGGGCCCAATCAGGACCAGGCTGGCTGGGGGGAGGGGCCGAGGACAATTGGGTGGTGGCCAACCTCCTGTGGCCACTTACCCCACCCAGCCCTGCCCCCTACTGGGGTAGGGGGGGTGATCAGGGGCAGGGCTGGCCGGGGGTAGGGGTTGTGGGCCAACTGGGGTGGTGGGGTCCCATCGTGGGTGGGGTGGCCAGTCAGGGGTGGGGCTGGCTAGGGGGAGGGGTCGTGGGAGGTTGACCGGCCAGCCCCACACCCCAATTGGGCCATTTTGCTGGCTGCAGTGGGCATCATAGTGACGGGGTTGTTCTGGTCTTTTCAGCATTACAGTTGCTGGCTTTTTAAATATATATAGATGTATGCAAATATCCTAAAAATGCCTGTAACATAGTAGGCATTCAATAAACTATAACTATTATCATTAATTTGTTTTTTTGACAAGGTATGTCAATGATTAATTTATATTCCACTTACAATCACCTTACAGTTCTTAAATCCTTTTACATATAATATTTTACTGGTGTATCTATTTTATTGTGAAACCAGTTGCATAAATTTACTTTTACCTTTTACTTTTCTCTCAAATGGTTCATCAATTATTTGAGTCACTTGAATTATTTATGGACAACAATTCTAGTACCAAATATTTTAACTACTCTTATCACCTTTGAACCATATAAAATTCTGATCAGCATGACACTTAAAATATGCTTGAACAGCATGGCATTGTTACCAATGTTTTTTTAAAAATGAAAAACTTAAAAAAATATGTCATTGTTTAAAAGTGAAAAACTAAACAATAAAAAACTACACACAAACACACACACAGTCAAAGAAAGAGCCCCATGCCTCTAGAAATATCACCATTCAGAAAAACATTGGACCTCATATGAATTATTCTTATTACAGCAAATCTTCCTCATACTGTTCCACCTATTCAGAAAGATGTCATGGGATCACGTTGAAATCCAAGTACAGAAATTCCTCAATATCTTCAATAGGTTCTGTAACTTTAAGCAAAACTAGGTATATTGAAAACCAATTTTACCAGAGACTAATTGATACAAAGAAGAGCTAAGGTCCTACTGCATTTCATTAACATTATAACAAAAGGACATTGAATGAAACAACATTATGAGAGGAACAGCTGTATGTATTGTATATACATAATCCATCAAAGAAGGAAATTATTCTATCATGGATGGCTTATTCTTGATGAACCCTAATAATGAATATTGCTTCATTTTCTAAATACTTACATCTCTCTTTTTTTAAGATTTTACTTTTTATTAAGCAATCTTAGGTTCACAGAAAAATTGAGGAAATGCAGAGATTTCCCATATACCCTTGCCCCCACACATACTTAGCCTCCTCCATTATTAATATCCTCCACCAGAAAGGTAAATTTGTTGCCACCTACATTTACACATTATGATCAGCCAGAGTCCATAGTTTACCTTTAGGGTTCACTCTTTTTATTGTACATTCTATGATTTAAACAAATGCATAACTGCCATAATTTTTTTCTGCTTTCCAGTCATTCATTCCTTTCCCTTTCCCATGCACCAGCAACCACTGATCTGTTTAATCTCTCAACAGTTTTGATTTTTGCCCAGCTGATGTGCCTCAGGGCTTGACCGTTGACCTATGAACCAGGAGGTCATGGTTTGATTCCTGCTTATGGGCATGCCCAAGATGCAAGCTCAATCCCCAGTGGGATTGGGGGCAGATCGGGGCTGGGCCTGTCGGGAGGAGGAGGCAGTGGGAGGTTGGCTAGAGGTTGCTGGAGTCCCCGGCTTTCCTCTTAAAGGGCCCGTGGACAGAGTTACTCCAATTTGCTTGCTCTGAGCTCCAGCACTGGGACAACAGCTCTCAAGGCACCAGGGACTATAGGCAAGAACTGAACTGTCTGACATGAGGGTGAGGCTGGAGGGACAGCTTTCTGTCAGACAGAAATGCTGGCATAGTCCATTGTTCTTTTGTTGAGCCCACTCTCCACAGGGCAGGCAGGTGGGTGCCATATCTCAGTCTCCATTAAGCTGGCTAACACTATTCACCTGGCCCTGGATATTCAAAGAGATACCACCTCACCCAACATAGGCCCACCCCAGCTATTTCCAGTGGCTTTTCCATACAAAAGGCCTGTCTGGGCTGATGCTGGTGACTTTCCTAAAATCTTCAAACAAGCATCACCTGACCTCAGCATGCCCCATACTCCTGGCTAAGTGACCGCAGAGACAGAAGCCCTTGGTTTGCATCTTGGCCTCTCCCGGGCACATCCTAACCCAGCACAAGTAGCAGCCATCTGTAGATTGCTTTGTAGCTCATTCCAGATGGTCCTAGACAGGGCACAGGTGGCTGCTCACTGTGGTTGGCACTGGATTGTATACCTGAAACTAATATAATATTGTATATAAATTTTACTTAAAATAAATGACTATTAAAAGTAGAGTATAGAGTTTAATTAGTTCTGACAAACACATATACTCATGTGTAACCACCACCATAAAAAGACAGAATATTTGTATCACCTCAAAAAGTTGTGCCCCTTTATTTTCAATCCCTAAAGATCCACAACTCTAAACATTTGATCAGATTTCCCTTTTCTAGAATTTCATACAGTATACTCTTTTGTTTCTGGTATCTTTTACGCAGCATAATGTTTCTGAGATTCATTTATTATTTTACATATATAATAAATATCTCATTCATGATATCATGTATTACATATTTTATATAATAAAAATGTTATCACTCATACCTTCCTGTATTACTGAATAGTATTTCATTGTATGGACATATGATTATGTGTTTATTCATTCTCCTCTTGACAGACATTTGTATGGTTTCCAGTTTGGAATTATTATTAATAAAGCTTTTCTGTGTACTTGTATATAAAAGTTTTTGTAGACATATGTTTTTACTTTCTTGAGTAAATACCTGAGAGTAGCATTGCTGCATCATATATCAGATGCGTGTAAATTTATAAGAAATTGTCCAATTGTTTTCCAGAATGGGTTAAAACATTTTATGCTCCTTTACATTTTACATGCATGAATGTTCCAGTTGTTCCCCATCTTCACCAGCAGTTGGCATAGGAAATCTTTTTTTTAACTTCAGATTTATGTGTTGTTTAGTCTCTAAGTATTTAGAGTTTTTCATGCATTGCTCTATTATTGATTTCTAATTTAATTCCATTTTGGTGAGAAAGCAGACTCTAAGATCTTAAAGCTGTTAAATTACTTGAGATTTGTTTTATGGACCAGCATATAGTTTATCTCAGTGATTATTCTTTAACAATTGCCAAGAATATGTATTCTGTTCACATTGGGTGGAGTACTCCATAAAAGTCAAGTTGATTAATAGTTCATGTCTTCTACACTCTTCTGAATTTTCTGTCTACTTTTTTATTTATCAATTACTGAAAAGGACTTTGAAATATTTAAATATGTTAGCTTTAATTTATTTCTGCTTTCAGCTCTGCCAATTTTTGAATCATGTATTTTGAAACTCTATTGTTAGATGCATTACAATGTGTTAGGTCTTCATGATGATTTAACTACTTAATCATTAGCAAAATTTCCTCATCATGAGCAATATTCCCTATTTTGGAGAACACTTGGTCTGATACTTATATAGCTATTCCTATTTTTTTGACTCATGTTTTCTTTTACATTAACATACTTTTAACTCATCTAGGGATTCATATTTAATTGTTTGTTATTGGGTGTATAATTTTCCCCAGTCTGATAATGTCTGCTTTTTTTAAAAAAAATATATTTTATTGATTTTTTACAGAGAGGGAGGGAGAGAGATAGAGAGTTAGAAACATCGATGAGAGAGAAACATCGATCAGCTGCCTCCTGCACATCTCCCACTGGGGATATGCCCGCAACCAAGGTACATGCCCTTGACCGGAATCAAACCTGGGACCTTTCAGTCCGCAGGCCGACGCTCCATCCACTGAGCCAAACCGGTTTCGGCGATAATGTCTGCTTTTAAGTGTTATGTTTAGACCATAATATATAGCTAATGTAATTATTGACATGCTTGATTTTTACTATAATCTGGTTATTTGCTTTTCATTATCTTTTATATTTTTTTATTATTTTTAATGTTATCTATCTTCTTTTGGATTAGGTAAACTTTTTATTCCATTTTATCTCTGCTCTTAGTTTATTAGCCACAAGTCCTTTTTATTTTAAAGCAGATGTTATAGAGTTGACATTTTTATTCTAAACTTATCAAATATTATACCACTTCACAAATATAATATAAAAATGTTAATTTCCTTCTCCTCCTGCTTTTTGTATTGTTACTGTCATATAACTTATTTCACTTATGTTATAAATTCTCTGGTATATTATTCTTATTTTGCAGTAAACAGTGAATTATCCTTTAAAAATAAAGGAGAAAAATCCCCAATATTTATCATTTCTAGTTCTTTTTATTTATTTTTTATAGATTATGCTTCTGTCTGGTATGTTGTTTACCATCTGTCTGAAGAACTTCCTTTAACTTTTTTTATATATAGTTTCCCTTTTTAATTGCTCTTAGAAATTCTTAAAATAATAGAGAGAATAAAATAACTTTAACAGAGAATAAAATAACTTTTAAACACTATATATTTCTTGCAACATCTCCTAAGATTTATCTGTTTTCTTATTGAAATACTTTAAACTGTTCCCAGTGTGGGTGTTTGGCAAAGTGTCAGAGGCTTTGTATGATGATGATTCTCTCTGCTTTGGATATCAGGAAAAAAAATTATTTTGACTTCCTTTTTGAAATATAATTTCACTGGATATAGATTTTTAGGTTGGACATTTTTGTTGTTGCTAACTGCCTTTAAAATGTCTTCCTATTTTTTCTGGCTTCTATTGTTTTTGGTGGCAGGGCTGAAGACATCTTTATCTTATTCATCCTCTATGTCATTTGTTTGATTTTTCTGGAATATATCCTGCTTGAGTGTCATTGAAATTGTTGGTATTTTTTATTTGTTTATAGTTTTCTTCAAATATGGAAAACTTTTCAACTATTTTAATATGTTTTTTCTGTTCCCCTCCTCCTTAGATTTCAATTACAGAGTGGCAAAATTAAACTCATTGATATGGTCTACTAGGGGCTCTTTTAAAATGTTTTCATTCTTTTTCCCTTTCTGCTGCATTTTGGATGTTTTCCATTGCTAAGATTTCCAGTCCAGCACTCTTCTCTTCTTTAAAATCTAAGTAAAATTTTCATTTCACAACTCAGCAAGACACAATACTCTGCTTGATTTTCCCTCCCTGTGCCATGGCCCATAATGTGCTCCAGGCAGAAAGTCAAAGTAATCCTGGGACACCTCCTGTGCCCCCCTTCTCTCAGAGGTCACGCAGCCTATCCAGCCTCTTTCTAGTCCAATGTCAGAACAGAGTTGTTGTTACATGGATTGTTCCCAATGTGCCAGTTGTTCACAATGGGCTAAGTCCCATATCAGTTTCTCCTTCATGGGCTACAGCAAAAATCTCATCCTTACTTTCCAATAATTTAGCACAATGATAATTAATTCATAGGGATTTAAAAAATGAGAAGTCTCTAACTGAAATTGCTGTTTAACAGCCAGAAGACAAACTGCATGCATATCATTTGAGGAGGAAAAGCTTCAATTAAGTCAGAATATTTTAAGTACAGTTAATACGGGACACACAATGAGTAATATGTTGTGTTTAATTTATCAGAAATTTTTACATGGATGTTAAAGAAATGGTTCTTGCCTAGTTTCCCAATTCAAACATTAAAATCGGGCATCAAAAAGATGATCTAGTGTTAGCACTGGAAGGAAAGTATATATCACCATTTCCGACACTCACATTTACAGCTTTGGAAAGAGGCATCAGAGAATGTAAGTAACTTTTCATTTATGCAAGGCAACATAGCTTAAGTTATACATATCATCCTTTATAGTCAATTATTACTTCTATATAAAGCAAACAGCCAAATTATGGCATACAGGAAGTGGGGGGGATACACCTTTTTTTTTAATATCATCTGTTTCACCTGTCTATTCTCTAACACTCTACAGTATTATACTGAGATAGAGTCTTAGAAAATAGTTATTATTTGAGCCCATGGAGATTTTGTAAAGAATTAATTTTTTATCAAGAATCTGAAGTCCTAAAAAAATAATCTTAAGTTCTTATAAAATATCTGATTCCTGAAAGAGTTCCCTTAAGGTTTTATTTTTACAATTTTACTTAGGTAAGCATTTAAGCAAATAATTCACCTAAGTTGTCTACTTAGTTGAATTGAATCTTCAGCAAGCTTGCGTTAGAGAGATTACATAGTGACCTGAATGATGTTCAAACAATTTAGAATTAGCTATCCCAAAAGAAGGTTATAATACCCTTCACTCATTATTAATACCATATCACGTCACCTGCTTAAAAAGTAGACCTTGAGTTCAAAGAAAGGAGATGATGCTGAAGTAAGTGAGAGCTAAAATGTGACACACAGCTTCTGAGCCCCAAACAGCTCCCCACTGGCTTTGCCAATGCTGCATTCCAGTGACTCCTTTTGGTCCAGCATTAACCAAAAAAACTTTTGTCAAAATGCATGCTTGAGACAAAACACATTAGTTTAAGTGAATTAGCAGTTGGAAAAAGGAGAGTGTTTAATTCAGATAAAATGAGTTTCCAGATATGCATTTATATATTTTAGTCAGCAGATAATCACTGGGTGCCTACTGCATGTTAGACATTGTGCTAGGGAATACATTAATGTATGAGCCATAGTTATGATTAGTAATCTGTATGATCTTGTCCATTTGTCTAGTTCCATGGTCGGTAAATCGTGGCTCACGAGCCACATGTGGCTCTTTGGCCCCTTTAGTGTGGCTCTTCCACAAAATACCACATGCAGTTGCGCACATACAGTGCGATTGAAACTTTGTGTCCCATGCGCAGAAGTCGGTATTTTGTGGAAGAGCCACACTGAAGGGGCCAAAGAGCCGCATGTGGCTCACAAGCCGTGGTTTGCCGAGCCGCAGTTTGCCAACCACTGGTCTAGTTAGTTGTTGCTTGCTTTTCCCACCCACCAGCACCAGCAAACACTGGGATGCAAACTCTATCAATACTCCCTATGTCTTGTTCATCATTCTATCACTAGCCACTAGATTGGCTGCTGCCTCATAGTAGTCACTCACTCAATATTTGTTGCTTAGTTAAATGAATGGTTCTTCCCTACCCTCATGACAGTCTGATGTTAGGAAAATGGTTAGGAAAGTTGATAGCAAAAAACATATTTCAAATGAAGGAGTAGTTGGACATATTCAGAATGTTTTCATTGAGATTTATCAGTATTTTATGATCCTAAGTTTTCTGGTCCATCAGGTTAGCATTAAAAAAGAATCAGCTCGGTCCTACCCGGTCTTGCTCAGTGGATAGAGCATTGACCTGCAGACCAAGGCGTCCCGGGTTCGATTCCGGTCAAGGGCATGTACCTTGGTTGCAGGCTCCTTCCAGGCCCAGGCCATGGTCGGGGCTTGTGCAGGAGGCAACCAATCGATGTACTTCTCTCACATTGATGTTTCTCTCTGTCTTCCTCACTCTCTCTAAAAGACCAATGGAAAAATATCCTCAAGTGAGGATTTAAAAAAAAAATCAGCCCAGCTGGCATATCTCAGTAGTTGAACCTCTACCTATGAACCAAGCAGTTATGGTTCAATACCCGGTCAGGACACAAGCCTGGGTTGCAGCCTCCCCATTGTGGGGCATGCAGGAGGGAGCCAATAGATGATTCTCTCTCATCATTTATGTTTCTATCTCCCTCTCCTTCTCTCTTCCTCTCTCAAATCAATAAAAATATATTAAAAATAATCACTTACTTATATGTATATTTAATAATAAATATTTTAGTGGCTTTCTGCATCTATTTATTTCATTTCATTTTCATAGTGGTACATATGACAGAACAGATATTAGAACATCAGAACCCAAGAATTAGAAGAAGGAAGAATTTAGTGCTATCTGGGCAATCTCTCTTCTTAATTTAAGTCTACCTTGAGGCCAGACTCACCAGTGAGCTCCTCAAAAAAAAAAAAAATTCAAATTCAAAACAATTGGTGAAAAATTATAGATGTGAAGGCTATTTCTTGGGAACTCAAAAGAGAGTTTTTATTTCCCAAGAAATCAAACTTTATCACACAGCAAAATCTCATCATCATTACCACTTAATACCTCTTTCCTCTCCTTCAGTGACCCTCTGCCTGCCTTGGCAGGAACTCCCTCATGAACTCCCAATTTTCCCTCCTCATCACCCTCACCCTGAAATTTTTTCATTGTTCCTCTCTCCACCATTGTTTCATCTTTCCTAATGGAAAAATTGTCAGAGGTCTTTACTGGCCCACCCAACCACTATTTTAAATCCCTCTCATTTCTGGAAGGGCCTTGTCTCCAGGATTTCTCTCTCTCTCTCTCTCTCTCTCCCACGTGCACACACACTCACACACTCACACTCACACATAATATCACTGTCTCCATGTTCACTGCTTCTTAAGCCTTCAAATATCTCCCCACCTTACAAATAAGCTTTGCTTAAATGTACTTCTATTTGCTAGACAAAACATGATACTGCATTCATGAATCACTTGTAAATGATTCTGCTTGATAGGCAATTTTTTATTCAAAATGTGAGCTGATACAAAGAAAAATATCTCTCTATATAAAAGCCTCATATGCAAATTGTCCCCACAGGAGTTCAACCAGGAGACCAACCACTCGCTATGACATGCACTGACCACCAGGGGGTGGCACAGAATGAAGGAAGGCCCCAGCCAGCAGCAGGCAGCTGGGAAAGGGAGGTCCTGGCCGGCAGCCAAATGGCCCCAATTGGCCCTGATCGCTGGCCAGGCCTAGAGACCCTACCCATGCACGAATTCGTGTACCGGGCCTCTAGTATACTAATAAAGCACATCACTGGCAATATAGATATGGATACTACTCATCACAATGCTCTCTAGCTCCATGTTCTATGGTTCCCTAATTCATTTGTCATTTCTCTGTCTTTCCAGAGATTCTGTTTCAGAGCAACCTCATCCTGCCTTCTATTGTACTTGGTTATGGACTTAATATTTTCTTTAGGGAAGATTTCATGTTTTACTTGTTCCTAACATGGTATTCTTTGAATAGGTATTAATCATCATTGAAAGAACAAGTGGTGATTTAACTTTGTTCCAGGTTTACTATTAATGTTTGCTTTTCAAAAATAAGTTGTAATAATCTATTCCTAAAAGTATTGGAGGCTGCTATTTTCCTTGTTAGGAAGTACAAAGAAATAAAAAATGAAGAACATAGCTCGAGGACTAGATGATGTGGGAAATCATCTCTAAAATGTATATAACATAGATTCTACTTGCTGACAAGGTAGGTCACTGAGAGCAGGGCCCATTCTGATGGGTATTTTGTATAGTGCCTAGGTCCATAGGAATTTGTGGTGAACAAATAGAGGGTAAAAGCAATGTGTCTGATAGATACAATGAGGAATGAGATTCCTATCATTTGTTTTCAGCTCTAGCATTACTACATAGATAGCCTTGGCCTCTAACATGGGGGTTTGAGAGTCAAATCCTTCAGCCTCAAAATCAGAAATACTAACTGCACATCTAGGTGGTTTCAAAAGGTTTTACCTAGGTAATGGCTGCAAAAGAACCAGTATTACTATTCACAGTGCAAAATAAATCAATAGCCCAGCATTCCAGAGAGGACTGTATGAATATGACAAAAATGCATTGGTTCCATTCTCCTACGTTCTTTCCTTCCAAATAGTTGTATTTCCTTTCCTCCTTAATTAGAGCTACTGGGTTTTCATAGGTGCTTAATTAAATTGGGGCAATATCAATTCTGTGATGCCTTTAGGAAAGTAATTCCAATTATAGAGCCAATCTGTCAGTAAAAGTTAAGAGGCCAAAACATTTTAATAGCAAAGTTACAGGGAACAAAGGACGAGTATAATAAGTAGAAGATATCTTTAATAATTAGTCTTGCTATTAGCTAAGTTTTATAGAAATTGCTCATAGTCTTTGACTTAAAAACCTTGGATGCAGGGTATGAGTACGTACTTCAGCACTCTGAGCTCAGATGGCTTGAGTGACTATGTGGTCTCCTTTATGGACAATACCATATGGAAGGTTCAGCATTGCCTGGCTGGCATTACCTGGATGAGTCATCTTATCCACCTGATTTTGTTAATTCTTCTTTTATGTGTGCTCTCTATATTAGTTATTGATTGCTGCATAACAAATTGCCCCAAAACTTTGCAATATAAAACAATACACATTTATTATTTTAGCTTCTGTAGGTTAGGTATCTAGGTACTACTTATGTGAGTCCTCAACTTCAAGTATCCCACAGAGCTGCCACAGGTGTCTGTAAGGCTGGGAGCTCATCTAAAGGCTCAGCTGGGGAAGGATCTGCTTCTAAGTGGTTGGCACTTAGCTCCTTGATGGCTGTTGGTTAGAGACTTCCTTCAATTCCTTGCCACATGGGCTTCCCCTCTGTGGTTGTTTACTTCATCAAAGTCAGCAAGGTAGAAAGAAGGAGAGAAACTGCTAGCAAGATGGAATTAATAACTATCTTATGTGATATAATTTGGAAGTGGCATTGTATCATCTTTGACACAATATAGTGGCCAGATGTCATAGCTATTATAGCCCACAATGAACAGCAGGAGGTGTAGTAAACAGTATAGCCTACAATGAAGAGCAGGAGATGTAGCAGGCAGTATAGCCAACAATGCACAGCAGGAGATGTAATAAGTAGTATAGCCCACAATGCAGAGCAGGAGATTACCAGGGCATGATTAACAGGAGACAGGGACCACTGGCACCATCTAAGAGTCTGTCTGCCACCACCTCCTATGGGTACTGTCCTGAAACTCAGAGATCCACACTTAGTGTTCCCACTCTTCTAGATCTTCCCACTCACCTCTTCCCCAGACCTGCATGACTCCTATTTTCCAATATTTGAGTTCTGTCTAATCTCCTGACCAGCCAGCTGAGCCATTGGCCACTTCCCAGGAATACATATATCATTAACTTTACCTCTGACCACCTTACACAGAAATCAACCAAAGGACTTGTATGCATGCATATAAGCATAACCAATGGACACAAGACACTGGGGGGGAGGGGAGGCCGGGGGAAGATCAAGGGGGAAAAAAAGGAGACATATGTACTACTCTTTGGAATATTTTAAGCAATAAAACAAAATTTTATAAAAAGAAAGCTGATGACCAGGAACTCAGTTAACCTCTGCTCACTAGGAGGATTTCCCTTCACCATTGCCTTTTGCCTCTCAGTGGAGTTGTAGTGCAGAACATTCTATTTTTAACTCATACTATCAAATGATGCTAATCTAGTCATGAACCATGCCAAGGTTTTATTTTGTTTGGTGTTTAGTTTTAAAAGTATATTTATTGCTTTAGTTTTGATTGCAAATAATATGTCAATTGTAAAATATTGAAAATAAGTTTAAAAAAAAGGAAGTTTTTACCTGTGACATGGCCATCCAATCTGTTTATAAACATACAAATATATTAATACATATTACACATATATGGAAGTTCTGAACGTAGATATACACATTACATATATGTTGGATCTGGTATTTGATTTGACCACTGCTGCTATTTTATATATATAGGCAGAAGATATGAAACTCCTAGTCCAGAGACAAAGAACTTTATTATCCAAGACGCAGCAAGAAGCATGAGCATCAACGTAGTTGCATCAGTTCCCCTTGTCCTCAAGACCCAGGGAAAAAATGTGGAAAACCCAGGTTTTATATTTTTCATCATGCAAACAGAAAGCCTGTCACCAGGCTAGAGGTGTAAGCTGAGGGAGAGATGTCAGAACAATAACTGTTGGAAATTTGGGATTCTGCGCTACCTACTCAGGTACATTATCATGCCCTGCAGTCCCACTCAGTCCTGATTCCTAATCACCATTTCCATTAGATAACAGATCATTACTCTGCCTTCCCAAACTGATGACTTGTTGGGTCTGACAATACTCCTAACAGGCAACTCCAGCTCCAGAGTCACTTAACGCCCCATGGTCAAGCACTGAGTGTCCAGCCACACCCAACAGCACAGCAGGAACAACGTTATGAACAGTGATTAGCTCTTGCCATAGATGACATGGCCTTGCTTTACAATATTAGCCTGTGCAGTGATTTTCTAGTCAGGCCTTGCAGAGATTCCACTCAGCTCTCTTATCAAAGGCAGATGCCTTTAGCTCTACTGGATCTACTACATCTTCTGGTCTAAAAGGCAGAGCTCCTCTTGTCATAGCCTTACCCTACAGTAAAGCCATCTCTTGCTCTGGGTCTCACTCAAAACTGTAAGCCTTATGATTAACTTTAAAAATAGGTTGGAAAAGTATTTTTAATTGTGGCATGCATTTTTTCTCTAAAATCAAAAAATGCTATAAGCTTCTATACTTCATTCCTAAATGATTGAAGGTACAGGACCAATACTTTTTATTTAGCATCCAAATATCAAATATTTTAAAATTTATTTTCAAATTAGAGATGTCATACAACATATTACCTTCTTATAAAAAACACAGTAATTAGACATATACATACCTTATGAAATGATCACCCTAATAAGTCTAGTAATGATCTGATACCATACATAGCTATTATAATATTATTGACTATATTCTGCACTTTATGTCCCTAAGACTATTTTTATAACTGAAATTTTATAATTTTTAATCCCTTTCATCTTTTTCACCCATATCCCCAGCCTACCTCCCATGTGGTGACCATAAATTTGTTCTCTGTGTCTATGAGTTTTTTTCTGTTTTGTTCAGTTATTTTGTTGGTTTTTTTTTTAGATTAAACATATAAGTAAAATCATAATGTATTTGTCTCTCTCTGTCAGACTTATTTCACTTAGCATAGTGCACTCTAGGTGCAGGACAAATAATATTATCTTGAAAATGATGTCTGATTTACCTCAAACTACTTCATCACTGTGCAGGCCCCTGAAACATTATCAGGTATCTTCCACATTCTGTGCCTTACATGGGAATTCATACTGATTGCTACTTCCTATTTACCAAGTTACATCAACTTGATGTCATTAATATAATAGACCAGCATGATGATGGGATAGTGAGCAAGGATAGTAAGTACCAAAGGGATATACTCTCTAATCCTAAGCTACTTTAATGTGGGAGAAAATAAATATAAAAATCAAATAACAATACGAAATTTCAAGTAGTACTTATCAACTTGATGATATGAGCAAAAATGGTGTAACATTTTAGAGATAGGCAAGAGAATTATAAACCAGATGGTTACTATAAGCTACCACATAGACCCAACATTGTACATGGGCTAAAACAGAAATAAATATATTAATTATTCATGTATACTGTGTATACAGTCATAAAAGTTTCTAGATCTGTTGGAGGAATCTTTACCATATAGCCAGTTAAGAATCCAGGTACAACCCTGACCGGTTTGGCTCAGTGGATATAGCGTTGGCCTGCAGACTGAAGGGTCCCAGGTTCTATTCCAGTCAAGGGCATGTGCCTTGGTTGCGAGTGCATCCCCGGTAGGGGGTGTGCCCGAAGCAGCTGATGGATATTTCTCTCTCATTGATGTTTCTAACTCTATCTCTCTCCCTTCCTCTCTGTAAAAAATAAATAAAATATATATATTTTTAAAAAGAATCCAGGCACATAGAGGCTTTGCCACCTTCTATGCATTCTTTCCTAGTCCATCTCAAACTTTGATATGCCAGTTGTGGAAAAAGTTTCATGTATACAATAGTGTAATTAATCTGGAAATGACACACATCATATATATTAGCTAGAATTCAGTAGCATATTTATACCTAACTACAAGCAAGATTGAGAAATGTATTCTAGCCACAGGACTGATTAAATAATGGATAGGACCCAATTGAAAATGAAAATGTAGGGACCCTTGTCCAAGCAGGACAAAAGTACTGGTGAAACTAAAATAGAAAGCTTTTACTTTTCTTCTATGATCTCTCTCTCTCAATTTGTCATGGTGTATTTTTTTTAATTTTATGACTTTCTAACTTAATTAAAAATTTAAATTATTTGCATGAGTTTTGCCATTCATTACTATATGTGTCAAAATGCCAGCTTTTGATACAGATATGAGTAATTTGTATATGGAATCACTACAGTTCATAAGTTGTTTTTTGTTGTGTATGTATGCATATTTGTTCTCCCCAGAACAGTGGAAACACTGCCCAAAATGAACTCAACTATTTTAATTTTCTTTCTTGATACATTCTGCTAACATTCTCCTCCATTAGCTTACTGATGAGCAAGGAAGGCTGAAAGGAAAGAAACTATGGCTTATTCTATTTTTTGCTTTCCTTATATGCCATCAATTTCAGTGTATGTGGTTAGCTAACATGGGACAGTAACATAAGTAAGATAGGATATGATAGCATTTCTTAGCCATTTGTGTTTTTTAGAACATGATTGCCTCCGCCTTCAAAGCAAGATCAGGTTCAAGGGGACTCTGAAGACTGCAAGCGACATCATTTATTTAGTCATAGGTATGACACAATGGCCTTGTACTCACTTTGAGTCTCACTGAACACCCCATACATGATGGTTGCACCAGAATTCTGTGCTCTTATTTGCAAACGCTGCATGCCAATAAGCCAGCAAGAAACAGTGGGCCTACGTATTGTGTGAAGCTCCCCTGCTAATGTGCATGCTCTATTGTCCCACTGGACTTCACTTATAAAAATCAGGTCAAAAATAAAATTACTTAAAAAATCTAGGTCAGTGACAGCAGAGCATTAAACCAAGCACCAGGCCCTCTGAGCGTGGTGTCCAGTAAAACTGCACAGGTCGCACACTCAGGAAACCAGCCCTGCCTCACTGTGCACCCAGAGAGAAGTGAAGAGGAATGTGGTTTTGTGAAAGAGTTAATGCTTGAGAAAATCAAAGTGGTTTCTTTCCATGGTTTATTATTTGTCATGTACAATTATGGTGGTCATATACCAATATTATGCCTACTATATGCCAGGTATCACACTTTGCAGGAATTACTCTGGACGAGATATTATTATAATTCCCAACTTATTGATGAGAAACTGAGGGCCGTAGAGGTGAAGTGCTTTCACAGGGCCATGAAAGCCATGTCCATTTTACTCCAAAATTCTTGATCTTATTCTGATATATCCACTCTACTCTATATAAATTACCACTAACCAAATTAAATCATTTTAAAAATATTTTTTACTATCTACAACATATTCATTCTCCATATCAATTTCTTCCCTAATCTGTATGCAACCAGTCAAAGTCAACCTCAATAAAACTTATGGGGAGAGACTGCTGGTCTAATTAAACCTAATTCTTGATATGAAGCATGTCTCCTTTCTATAACATCACTTAGTGGCTATCTATCCATTGTTTGACTATTCTAAGTGTTGGAGAGCTCATTTATTCTTAGGTAGTCATTCCATTTGCAGAAAGTCCTCAGCAAAGCAAATCTGAATCAAATCAAGTGCTATAAAAATGTTAAGACTGCACATTTTCAAACCATAAAGCACTATTCCAAAATCAAATTAGAGTAAGGAAATGCTATATTTTAGTAAACATCTATGCAATAATATTGTTTGGGAGTATGAAAAAATAATTTCCTTCTACCATTATTACTTATATACAGCTTAATAATTTCTCAATGAGAAAATAGCCTGGCTAGCAGGCAGCTGGGGAACAGGTGAATGAGTCTGCAAAGACTGAAATCTCTGGCATGCCATGTCTTGCATTTTGACGGGCTAGTGAGTACCATGTGAGAAATAGAAAAAGAACAAAAGGCAGAGTTGTTGTTGTTTTTTTTTAAAAAAGCAATTGAATTCAAATCTTAGCTCCACAACTTGTGCCAGGTCTCTCTAGCGATGTGAAGTTAAAACAGAAACTTAATTGAGTCTCTGTTTCCTCCTCTGGAAACTGAAATGATAGTACCAGTAAAACTTCACAGGATTGTTAAGAGAATCACGTTAATCCAATGAGCTGATGTAGGTAAATGTTCTTTATAAATACAAGGTACTGCACAAATATAGATGGCATTATGCTCTCCAGTACTTAAATGTGCATGAATGAATGTAAAAATCAGCTGACCAGCAGGGAGGGATTGACCAAAAGCACAGCAAGACATAAGAGGCATGAAGAGCCGTAACCGGTTTGACTCAGTGGATAGCGTCGGCCTGCGGACTGAAAGGTCCCAGGATCCATGCCCGTCAAGGGCATGTACCTTGGTTGTGGGCACATCCCCAGTGGGGGGTGTGCAGGAGGCAGCTGATCGATGTTTCTCTCTCATCAATGTTTCTAAGTCTCTATCCCTCTCCCTTCCTCTCTGTAAAAAATCAATAAAATATATTTAAAACAAAAAAGAGGAATGAAGAAAAAGGTGACTGTGAGGAAAACAAGCACTGAATAAAAACTGATCAGACCTCCCTCTGCTTTTATGAAGAGAGCATCTTTATATATGATATTGTGCTCGATGTTATCAGAAATTTAAAAATAATAAGGAAGGTATAAAAGATTATCTTCATCTCAAGTGCTTCCTGTATTACAATTTGGAGGCAGAAGGTCCAGCCTTACTGTAACTTGACTTGTTCCATGATCTGGGTTAAACATATAGCCAATTTGAGCCTCATTTTCCTCATCTGTAAAATGGGAATGATAAATGTCTTCCAAGATTGCTGATGAGAATTAGTTGAGAAAGCATCTGTGAAGACATACTATGAACATGTGAGCTACTAGTGTGAGTCTGTTCAGAAGCACAGATGGGTGGGTACAAATATTGATAGAATAACAATTCAGTAGGCTCTGCAAGGGGCTGAAAAGCTGTGCCACTATCTAATGGTATTTGAAGCATGAGCCAGGGAGCAAAAGAGCAATAATCAGGATAAAGAATCTTTGGGAAATCATATATATTTTCCTATAGAAACTACAATGAAGACTTTAGCTGAAGGAGAGAGAGTGAGATCTGGTGCCATTAGGCAACGTTCCAGCATCTCAGATTCTTAATACACACTTGGTATTCATCATCTCTATTTGACAAACATGGCCATAAACCTGAAACAGGGCAGTCAAACATAATTAAAGACCAAATGACTGCTCTGTAATGAGAAACAAGTTTTTCTTTTTTAACTCCAACAGCTTGGAGTGTTGCAGTTTGGCCCAAGGAGATTGATATAGGGACGCAATTCAGGTAGAGAAATGGTGACCTCAATAGTAGCTTTTCCACTCCTTAGGTTCCTTTTGAATTTAGTTCTTGGACTTCAGTTTCCCCCAAGGAATGGGTGATAATTGCAAATTCATAGCATGTGGAATCTTGGGATTGTTTGTTTGTTTGTTTGTTTGCTATACAGCACAAGATAGTTCTCTGGATAGAATACCCCTACTTCCTTCAGTAGAATTGACTCTTTAATTTTGTGCAGTCTTGGTTGATCCTAAATAAAGATATTATTTCTTTCTTGAAGGGAAGGCTGGGGTAGGTGTTCATGATTCAAACTTAGCCAATAAGACATTAAATGTAAAGAAAAAAAGACTTGAAAAGAAGCCTGGCACTCAATCTGCAACATTATCTGATGAAACTATAATTAATTCTTGCTACCTGATTTCCCAAGAGCTCCCTTGCTTCCAAATCTTTCTGACTGTGGTTCTTCAAATGTTCCTTTAGTTCTGAGTCAACTCATACACCTTCATTAAACAACCTCTTTTTTTTAAATTAGCCAGAATAGCTACTTTTTCAAGTTCCCAGAAACCTAAATCATAACAAACAATCCAAAACAACCAAATAACAAAGATGCTATGATTTCCCCAACCGAATAGTGCTGAGGGGATAGTGCATTTAACATAGGAGAAAATCTGTAAGGAAATCATCCTTACAGGGCATAAACCACAGCTGTTCTTCAGTCTCTCATATGAAAGAGCACCACTTGTGGCATTTAGACCTGCTACAAATATAAATTTTGATGTAGTCCAATTCATCTATATTTTTGTTTTATTGCCTGTGCTTTTGATGTCACATCCAAAAAATCACTGCCAAGTCCCAGAAAGCTTTTCCCATTTTCTTCTAAGATTTTTGTAGTTTTAGGTCTTACATTGAGGTCTTTGAAGCATTTTCAGTTAATTTTTGTATATGAAGTAAGGTCACAAATACAAAGTTAAACATTGTTATCCTAGAAATCCTGACATCACTCTGAAGTTCTAACAAAGGTAGTTTATTAAGTCAGGATCCCTGAGTGAGAGGGGATATTGGCAATTCAGGTAGAATTTCAGTGTAAGGAAAATCGTGGGCCTGGTAAAGTGTGGTTTTGGTACTTTCCCACTTCCTTTAGAACAGCGGTTCTCAACCTGTGGGTCGCGACTCCTTTGGCGGTCGAACGACCCTTTCACAGGGGTCGCCTAAGACCATCCTGCATATCAGATATTTACATTACGATTCATAACAGTAGCAACATTACAGTTATGAAGTAGTAACGAAAATAATTTTATAGTTGGGTCACAACATGAGGAACTGTATTTAAAGGGACAGAAGTTTGAGAACCACTGCTTTAGAAGGCCCCTCTTTGTCCTTCCAGCACTCAAACCAAAATATCCTTCAAGGTCCTACTCACTTCCAGCTTCACAAATCAACACCAAGGTAGGTGCTAGGAAAGAGAGCTGACCTCTGTGGAGTACCTGCTGAGTGCCAGACACTTTGCTATATCATCGCATTTCACATTATCAGAAGAAAGTTTTGCTCAAGATATGACTCCACCTGCACTTACTCTTTTATTTTTAATTCTCACCCTATGATATGTTTACTGATTTGAGAGAGAGGGGAAGGGAGACAGAGAGAGGGGGAGAGAGAAACATTAATGTAAGAGAAATATCAATTGGTTGCCTTCCCTATGCGCCCTGACCAGGGATCAAACCCGAAACCCAGGTATGTGCCCTGACGAGAACCTGCAACCATTTTGGTTTAAGGACTGACGCTCCAACCAACTTAGCCACCCAGCTGAGGCTCCACCTGCATTTAAATGATACATTTATAGACTAAAATCCTTTTAAGTCCATTTATTCCTTCATTCATTTGTTTATTTATTCTTGTTTTTTGATAAATAACTATTGAGCACCAACTATGCGTTGGGCACCATGCCAAGATCTAGAAATACAGCTATTAACAAGCCAACAAAAAACTTAACATCTAATGTGGAAGACAGAGATAATGCAAGTGATTTATTAAATAATTCCAAAGAAATAATTGAGAGAATGGTAGGTTCCCAATTCGGTATTTGAGAGCAAGCAACTCCTTGGCCAGAACATCTTGGTTCCATACCTCATAGGATCCTACAATGAAGTCAGCCCACATTCTGCTTAGATCATTTATAACAGATATAATCATATCTGAAGCCAACAGTATTTGGAATTTGATTAGAGGGTAGGCCAGATGGTATAAGAATAGGCAGAAAGCATGACACCATATTGTTCCCTGTGTTATCTAGTAAAAATTCAGTAGTATCTCATTCTCACCCTCTCTCCCTCAACAAAAGATGACTGCCCATTAAAACCCAATAAAAACAAATATAGAATTCCCTTCCTTTGCTAACTCCAAAGAGATGTTATTTGCATGAGTGACTAATCAATTGTTGATTTCCCACAATTTTGCCACTCTTTGTCCACACTCTTTTTAGTTTTGATCCCAGACATTGTAAGAGTCTATCCTGACCCCCATAGTTTAAAGCAGATGTAAATTAACAGTGTAGATTGCATATGGTTTTAGGAAGACTTTTGCCTGAGATAAAGGATGAAAAGTGCCCCTTATAAATATTTTAATTTTCTTTTAAATTGGGATTTGCTTTTGTTCTTGTTTTTCTTTTTGTTGTGGTGAGTTTTGGTTTTGGTTTGCTAAGGGTGTAGGTATTTTTCTAAATATCACAGTTCAACTCCAGAGGGTGGTGCCTTCTGCATGCGACAAACACCAATCTTACCGATGCCTATCGGCTTAGGAAAAAACAGAAAATTAAAACTGAACCAGGTGACTCCTTTTTATCAGCAAATGAGCTACACTTCAAGCCCAACTACTCTGCAACTCAGCTGAGAAGGGGAAGGTAAAAGGTCTGTGATGAAAGGTTTCTCAGAGACAATGAAAAGATATCTAAAGTGGATCAACAGGACAAACGCACCCAGACCTCATGTTTTCTGACACGAACAGACACTTAGTAGTACAATAGCTTGTATTCACAAGATGTCAGGCTATTGAAAGTTTTCTTAAGACTTTTTGAAATATCTCTCTAATGAGAAATTAAAGCTAAAAGAGTGATAGTATCAGAGAGATCCCCTCCCCCCCACTTTCTTTAGATTGAGAAACAAAATCCCTGAATGCTCTTTTGTGACTGGACTTATTGACCATTTCTGGAGGCTTGGAGGAATTTCTTTATGGGGCTATTTAGAAGACTCAATTCAGGTGGGAAAAGTTGGGACCTTTCAGCTAACCCATCCTCCCTTGGGGAGAGTTCAAAAGGAAGAAGAGAGTGAACACTGATACGCAGCTCTGAGGAAGCGCTATTCACCTGGGTTCAGAGGTCGCTTTAACTTGACAATATCCTATTTTCATTTATGAAGCAACTGCACTCTACTAGGCACCTGATTAAGCATTGACACCACTGAGATTCCAGCTCCTAAATCATAAATAGGTGACAGAGGGCAAAGGCAGAGAAAGATGAGAACTTGAGAGAATCCAATCTACCTCAACACCCAGGAATCCTGGGAAAGCCATGGAGACCCAGGCTTTTGTTCCCTACCAAAGAAGCAAGAAGCATCAATGGTTCAGTGTGGAAATACAATCATTCAAATTTTGAATTACTTTTCTTCCAAGTAGATAAGCTGACTACCATGCAGCAGTCTGATTTGCGCATTAAAACTCAAATTTATGTGTGCTTTCCGAATACATTTAAGATTCTGAGGTGTCTTGTCTTTGAATCAGCGGTATGACCTAGTGTCTGGGCCTACTTTGTGACCAGCAGAGATCCTGACTGTCTCATTAATCACTGTGTTCCCATACCTGGCTCAGTGCCAAAAACACAGTAGACCCTTAATAGATATGTGATGAATGAAGAAAAGAAAAATAAGATATATAAAACCCCAAATTATTATCAAAATATACTTTATGTCACTATGTATGTCTAATAAGGATTCTGGTCGTTTCCTCCTGTTTTGACTTCCCATTTTGTCTAATATCATAGACTAGAAGTTGAGCTAGAGTTTTTTCTCTGTGCTGATTTTTAAATTAAGGCTGAGGGCAGACATCATGAATGTTGTCCCTCTTACTATTAGCCTCCAGCTGGACTAGGGGTATCTCTCTATTCCTCTACCCACAGCATCTCCTCTCTCTGTCTCTAAAATGTAGACAGTCCACATGAACCAGCTTCTATTGGGCAAATACTGCCATGAGCCAAAGCAGTTACAGAATTGTAAGGGATGTTCTGGCCAGCTCTCTTTCCCTAGCTTCTGGACTGGGGGACTACACTACTCTGAGATTCCAGGAGAATAAAGCAAGTACCAGAGCCCACTTCCCCTCCTCCTCCCTCCATATCCCCCACCCTTCTCCTCTCTGCTCCACGTTTTCATGCTGTCTTTACTTTCTTTTAATTTCTTCCGCCTGGCCAGAGTAATCGTATCCACCTTCCTGTTTTCAGACTCTCTTCTCATCCCAAGAGGCAAGGAAGCCCATGCTGGTGCAGCCCCCTTTCCAGATCTCTATTGCTTACATCCTGTAAGTTGATCAGCGCATTCAGATCTAAGCATGAATGAAGTAAATAGCTATTCTCAAGATGAAATTTTGATTCCTTAAAACTCTCCTTCACAAAAAGCTCTACCCATCGGGCTGCCATGAAAGCATGCTCTCCTCCTAACTAGCTCAATATTTTATCATTCTTTCACTGAAGCAACAATGGAGAAAATCATTATTAAAAGGGGATGTTATCTGTGACGGAAGGATGGACTACTTATCAGATTGGTTCCTTGTCAAACAGTATAGTTCAGTGGTTAACAGTATGGACTATAAAGTCAGACTACCTAAGTTTGAACCCCAGGTTTTTATTTGTTAGCATTAAGATGCTTAGCATGTTACTTTTCTAGGTTCCTCAGTTTCATCATCAGTAAAATGGAGATAACTATAATACATATCCCATAGAATGGTTGTGATTATCAAATGAGCATAGTTAGATAGATAGATAGATAGATAGATAGATAGATAGATAGATAGATAATAGATAGATAGATAATAGATAGGTAGGTAGGTAGGTAGGTAGGTAGATAGATAAAAACAGCAACAATAACAACAACAACAGTTCTTAACTTTGGAAGCTGGCTTGGCACTCATAAGTATGTCATGTTCTTCTCTTGTTGGACATAATTAGAATGCCAACTTCAGGAACAGTTTACTCTGAAAACATGATAAAGTAAGACCAAGTGAAGCCACTTCATAATTTCGTCTAAGAATAGACAAAAGCTAGGTCACTGTGCTGCTCAAAAATGCCAAGCAATCCCCCTGTCTTGGTGAAAATGAGTGACTGCTACTACTTTACCCATGACAGGTTTATTCTGGCTCTAATCTTCCTGCCCCATAAGATAAGATTTAATGAGATCATAAAATTGCCCCTGCTTTTTGAAAACATCCAATTTAGAAGAAATCCCTGCTTCCTTAGACCTTCCTCCAAATCCCTCAATTAGATCCTAAACCCTAAATCCATGATTAAGTTATTTTTAACACCTTATTATTGACCCACAGATTCCTTCTTATGCTCTTGGTGTTCTCCCACTTGTCTATTAGTAATAAACTCAAGTCTTTGGATGAAGGGTATTGAAGATAGATAGATAGATAGATAGATAGATAGATAGATAGATAGATAGATAATAGGGGAGAGGATGAGAGAGAGAGGAAAGAGGGAAAAGGAGAGAGAGAGAGAGAGAGAGAGAGAGAGAGAGAGAGAGAGAGAGAGACACTGCTGGCACATAGTGTTTGAAAAGTCTTTCCTACCATGATTACTATACATACCTTGAGAATATTAAGTAGAAGACAGGGAAATCATGTGATACAACAGAACCAAGAAGGAGATCCAGAAGGTCAAGCTTATCAATCAAATAATCAGAATAAAGCATGTGTCTATGACAGAAAATCAGTCCCTAGACAATGAGACAACTGGGTAAGGGCTACCAAGTTCAGAGGGATTTGTAGTCAGTAAACAAGGTATACCAAAAGCATTAACACATTACCTGGTGCATAGAAAGCATGTAAAGATGTAGCTTTTTTTTTCATCATCTTAATCAAGTGCTCAGGAAGTCACTTGGGTATAAAATGACGTTAGTGCTCTGTTTATACACTATGAATCCATGAAGGACAAGAATACTCCTTTTATACTGAAAGAACATATGACAAATTACTCAGAGGTTCTACTTTCAGAAAGTAGTTGGCATTCTTATCTGTAACTGGAAAGCACAAATATGTTTTTGCATAGCAATCATATCACCATCATTTGGCATTCTGTGGTACATTCCTGTGACAGTCATTTACAGTGTAAATTCAAGTCACATCCTGGCAATTTTACTATCACTCTTACTGTAAAGTCACCTTGCAGGTTTCGTCTACAAGATTGTGATTATTTTTCAACTATATAGCTGAACTGATTTGTTTTCCATTTGCTTATTGATGAATTTTGCTGTTAACCAGAAATATTTGCTTAGTGGCTAGCAGCAAGCCCAGGGAATCGTTACAGGACAAACCTTGCAAGCTGATAGGAATAGCAGGTAAAACTAATGTGGATCCAGCTCACATCATTCATTTCACAGCCCGTGTTCCAGGCACTTATCAATGTATTCCACTGATAAGAATGGCAAACTCACAATAAAGTCATGGAGGGTGAAAAACTATTTATCTGTGTCCATTACTTATTCATGCCCAAGTCACACGGATGAAAAATACTAACCATTAACACCAGAACAACAATCTTTTATGATAATTGGAACTTTGCTTTCTTTACCATTCACTCTAGTAGTGTGCTACATGCAGCAAACAGAGGGGGATTTGGTAATTAGACCAGAGCAAATAGTTTCTGACTCCTTATGTCTATATTTATGGAGTCAAGTTACACACACAGTGTGACTCAGTTCAAACTAATTGCCAGGGTTAATAGCGTAGGTTTTTAAAGTTTATTTATTATTCTAATATGATATAACCATACTGAAGAAATATTTAAAATAGAAAAATATTAAAATTTCTACCTTTTTATGTCTCTACAAAGAATACTCACTATTAATATTTAATGTGTTTTAAGTTTTTGAAATTGATTTGAGAGAGAGAGAAAGGAGAAGGAGAGGAGAGAAGCATCAATATGAGAAACATCCATCAGCTGCCGCCTGCATGCCCCCAACTGGGAATTGAGACTGCAACTCAGGTATGTGCACTGACCAGAGACCTTTTGGCAATGCTCAACCAACTGAGCCACACCAATCAGGGCTAATTTAAGATTTTTTTAATGCTTCTTGTTTGTTTTATACATATACACTTATATATACAGTCATTCTTCTGTATCCATGGGTTTCACATCATAGATTCAATCAACTATGTATAGTAAATATTCAGAACAAAATAATTCCAGAAAAATTCAAATTCAAATTTCCAAAACTTGAATTTGCCATGCACCTAACAGTATACTGAATCCATACAAATGAAGTGATAGGTGGGCACATTCTGCTGTAGCCTATAGGCAAATGTTAAATCATCCTATATAATAAAAGGCTAATATGCAAATTGATGACTGGTCGCTATGACACACACTGACCACCAGGGGGCAAACACTCAATGCTCAATGCAGGAGTTGCCCCCTAGTGGTCAGTGTGCTCCCACGGGGGAGCGTCTCTCAGCCAGAAGCCAGGCTCATGGTTGGTGAGCACAGTAGTGGTGGCGGGAGCCTCTCCCACTTCCCCGGCAGCGCTAAGGATGTCCCACTGATGGCTTAGGCCTGCTCCCTGCTGAGGGGCCCCCAACCCCCCTCCCAAAGTGCACAAAGTCCATGGACCGGGCCTCTAGTCCTATATAATAAAAGCTTAATATGCTAAGTGTCTGGTTGTCTGGTCGGCCATTCAACCATTAAAAGCGTAGTATGCTAGTAATATGGTAAGGCCGCTCAACCACTATGATGTGCACTGACTACCAGGGGGCAGATGCTTTGACCAGTAGGTTAGCTTGCTGCTGGGGTCTGGCCAATCATGACTGAACAAGACAGGCTGGACACGCCCTGGAGCCCTCCCATGGTACCTCCCCGGCTGGCCAAACTCCCACGTTCCTCCCTGGCCCCAATCATGCACCGGTGGGGTCCCTTGGCCTGGCCTGTGCCCTCTCACTATCCAGGACCCCTCAGGGGATGACAGAGAGCTGGTTTCGGCCTGATCCCGCATGCCAGGAATTCATGCACCAGGCCTCTAGTTTTTATATAAGAAACTTGATCAGCAGCAGATTTAGGTATCCCCAGGGTTCCTGGAAACAATACCCTTTGGATACTGAGGGATGACTGTACGTGTGTGTGTGTGTGTGTGTGTGTGTGTGTGTGTATGTGTAGTTGTATTCACATCATACATACAATTTTACGAAAAGAATTGTTCTCCATCTATTCTGAATCTAACATATCCTATTTATATTTGTCAAGTGTTTGACTGAAGACTTGGGGAATATCCTTGTTCTACCTATATTGAATTATTTTCTATTTCTTCATATGTTTATTCTTATCATATAGATACTGCAATAGAATTTTAATATTACATTATGTCCCCCAAACACACATAGTTTTGTTTTTTTAAGTAGATATTATCCTCACATCAGTTATATATCCAGTTTCTCAAAGGCATTATTTAACAGCATTGGGGGAAATCATTCACATAATTGCTTACACAGCAGTGGAAATTTCAATGCTGAGCTTTTGCACTTCTGTGTGCCATTGTGTAAGGCAGGAGGGTGCTGACTAAAGCTCTGCATACACAGGCATTCCCAAGGCCCAGGAGCTCCTATAAGGGACATGTGGAGAATCTCTAGTATCAATAATTCAGAGATCACAGTGGGAGATAATGCACAAAGGACAGGGGGAGCTCAAAGGAAAAAGGTAGAACTGAAGAATAATTTCTCAAAAAGAAATTCAGCAACCCAAAGGAGCACTGTAGCTTGTTACACAGGTTCCCATGACTGGGAAGGATTAGAAAAGTTTCTGTATAATGAGGGGGCAATTAGAGCCAGTATAAGGCAGTCTTGTTAATTATGATTAAGCAAGGTCAACATGATAAATCTCTTCCATTATTTATAAGTTTGCAGGTAATTACTATAAATTCTAGGTGTTTTACATGTTGTAATAGAACTCATGGCAATGTTATTTTAGGTCCTCATGATGTGTGCATCTGTTTCCCCCAAAATTTCAGTCATTAGACCAAAAATACACACAGTATGCTCTGACATTAATCAAGAGAAAGAGCAAAATAATTTTTGGCATACTGAATTTTATTTTTAAAGAGCATAGAATAATGAGAAGCATAATTACTTTTATACTCCATCCTTTGCATATGTAAAATAATTTTTAAAAGCAGTTGACATCACACTCTTGGCTTGAATCTTTTTCCGAAATGTTTCTTTTGGTGACGACTAAAAATTAAACACACAACTCTTATGAGTAACGTCAATGTTTGTGGTAAAATGAGTCTATTGTTAAATCAGCTCTAGCACTGTGAGGTGGGCCTGAACAACGGGGGAGAACTGTCTTCTAAATTTGTCTGACTAACATTTCCAGTTTGATGAGGGAGTTAGCTTATAGCATCTGTTTCAGACACATGAACATTCAATTAAACTATCAGCTATCAGAATTACCGTGAAGCACACATCAACATAGGAAACCATGACCTAATTATATTATAAATTTTAAACCGGAGATAAAAGCTACATTCCAAGTTAGTCACATTGACTGAGTCATTTCCCAGAAAGCTAACAAATATTTTTTTAAAAATAAGATATTTTCTGGAAATATAGGGAACGCAGAATCTTGTATTTATTACTAGTCTTTATCAGATCCTTCTAAAATACAATTTAATAATAGAAATAGACATTTTAGTAAAAGAAGAGCAGACTTCAGAGTAAAACACAGAAGGTTAAATTGGAAGATAGAGTGAAAGTTTCTATACTAGTAGTTCTGCCCTGGGAAATATGGAGGACAAAGAATCAAAACTTTCACAACCTTGGAACTCTATTCCCACTTGCACTCTGACTACAAAGGAGAGGAGATATGCTATGTGAAGTGCGAAGGACAGGGCCAGGTCATAGAAACAGTAGGTTGTAACATAAGGGAAACTACCCAAGCAGAGCTAAAGCTAGAGAGTCAGTGGGAAGTCCCGCCACCATATTGGGAGTTTCTCCCATTGGAACCGAGCTCAGAATGTAAAAAGAGGTCATCTGTCAGTCTTCCTACTTAAAATATTCATGTATTCATGGTCACAGAGTCAGGGAGCAACACTGGGAGGTAGAAGTCTAATAGCAAGATAGAGGTCAGCTGCCATCCTCACTGAATACACTAAGTCTGATTTCACCTCCAAGTCCCAAGCTTGGTGTCCTCTTATCCTCCCTGATCTGTGGTACTTACAAATGCTATCTCCTTCACTGATTGATGCTCTAAATTGATTTGTTTCTTAGTATACAAATGACTAAAATAGTTAACTGAAGACAAAAGATTTTATGAAGTGACAACATGTTTCAGCCAGATATGCCTTGTGTAGTATGAATCTAGCAATAAGACCATGAGTCTCATTGCTCTGCACATTCTCCCTTATACATCCAATACTCAAGCCATAAGCTTATGTCCACCTGCAAGCCTTTGCTCACTCTGGCTGTGAGTCCTATAGCCAGATGTGCCTCTGTACCTCCTCTCCACATGGTCAACTCTTAGGCTCACTTCAATATCTAGTTCAAGTGTCTAAGAGCAGATTGTTACCTCCTATGCTCCCAGAGTGTTTTCACACACAAACCATCACAGCTCTTAGCATACTATATTCGAACTAATGTATGTATCCCTGTACTATTTTGATTATGAACTCCATGATGAAAGAGACCTATATAAAAAGATAAATCAATTCATGTAATAAGGTCACAATAGAAGTATCTTTAACTACCCTGAACTTTAATCAGAATAAGCATACCTGGCAAAAGAAAAATTCTTGAGAATAGGCAGACCAAGCTTCCATTCTAGCATGGAATGGGAGTGATACCAGGATAGTCTACTAAACAGACTGGACTCACATGGGGGAGAGACCACAGTTAATACCCATAGAGGCCTTCATGGTTTAGTTTACTTCCTAGGAGCCCATACAGTGGAAACAAGTGTTGTAGACTCTGGGCAGCTAATTAAAGCTATATAAGATAAGGATTGATACCTACAGCCATAATCTAGGAATAAATTTCCATTCCTGGGTCAAACAGAATCTTTAAACTTGGTGATCATGACAAAACTAGCTAATCAAAATGTGTGCCTATTACAGAACTGCTACACAATGAATAAAAATTCACAGCATTTTTTCTGTTTTTAACAGCCCATACTGTCTTCACTAAGCCCAATGAATGAAGAGCTTTGGGGGGAAGGTAATATATAAGGCATTAAAAAAAGCTGAATTGACACAGAACAAAGAAGCTAGTTACCAGAATTCAAGGGAAATAGACTAGGGGAAGTAATAGTCCTACATCTTTGAGACAACACTTGATATTTTCTCTGCCTATATGCTCATGGAAAATCCCATTTAAAATAAGAACCCTGTAACTACCAAGCTTGTCAGTGAGTTGTAGTATTTTTACCAATCATTAAAGTCCATATGCTTCCTCACTGCTGCTCATGTACACTGTATTTTTATTATTAGTGGATTTTTTTTTTCATTGAAGGAAAAGTGACTCTGGTTCTACAGATTTTTTAACATGTAAAAACCCAGAAAAGGTTCACTCATAATTGGTTCAAAAATGCTTTTAAATATACAATATATAGATTATAGAACGTTGTCTATACTTGTAGTCTACAATTACTTTCCTCTCAATCTCATACCCACTACAGTGAGAACCTAGTTCTGGCCTCCCCCATTCTTCTCAAAGTCACCAATGTCCACCATGTTGCTATACCTAATGATCAATTCTCAGACCTCATCTTATGGATCTGCCAACAGTAGAAAGCACAGCTGATCACTGTCTCCTCCTTGCTGTACTTTCTTCACTTGGTTTCCTGGACACCACATTCTCTGGTGCTCCTTCTCCCTCTCTGGCCCCCTCCTTCTCCTTTTCTCTTGCTGGCTCCTCCTCTTCCCCATCCCTTATCACTGGAGTGTCCCAGGCTTCTCTTCACTGCTCTACACTCTCTGCATAGGTGATCTTATCTAGTGTTAGAGCTTTAAGATGTAAAAGACCTGTACTCAGAAAATTATAAGACCCTGAAGAAACTAAAGAAAATACAAATAAGTGGAAGCATATACTGTGTTCATGGATAGAAAGAATTAACATCTATAAGATACTACCCAAAGCAATCTATAAATTAAACACAATTCATATCAAGGTACCAATGGCATAATTCACAAAACCAGACCAGATATTCCAAAAATTTACATAGAACCACAAAAGACTCCGAATAGCCACAGCAATCTAGAGAAAGAAGGACAAAGTTAGAGGAATCACACTACCTGATATCAAACTATACTACAAGGCCAGAGTAATCAAAACAGCATGATACTGGCCTAAAAACAGACATAGAGACCACTGGAACAGAATAGAAAGCCCAGAAATATACCTACATCTTTACAGTCAATTAATACTTTACAAAGGTGGCAAAAATATACAATAGGGTAAAGATAGTTTATTCAATAAATGGTGTTGGGGAGAATTGGATATGTGCAAAAAATAAAACTAGACCACCTTCTTACACCATACACAAGAATAAATTCAAAATGGATTGAAGACTTAAATCTTAGACTTGAAACCATAAAAATCCAAGAAGAAAACATAGGTAGTAAAATCTTGGACCCATAGCAATATTTTTTCTAACATATCACCTTGGGCAAGGGAAACAAAAGAGAAACAAACAGGACTACATCAAACTAAAAAGGTTTTGTACAGCAAAGGAAACCATCAACAAAATGAAAAGGCAATACACTAAATGAGAGAACATATTTGCCACTACATCTAATAAAGGCTTCATATCCATAATATATAAGGAACTTATAAAACTCAACATCAAAAAACCCCCACCAAATAATCCAATTAAGAGATGGGCAAAGAACCTGAATAGACACTTCTCTAAAGAGGACCTAGAGATAGGCAGTAAACATATGAAAGGATGCTCACTGTCACTAATCACCAAAGAAATGCAAATTAAAACATCAATGAGATATTACCTCACACCTGTCAGAATGGCTATCATCAATGAATCAATAAACAACATGTGTTGGTGAGGATGTGGAGAAAAGGGAACCATTGTGTGCTGTTGGTGGGGATGCTGATTGGTGCAGCCACTGTGGAAAGCAGTATGTAGTTTCCTCCAAAAATTAAAAATGGAATTGCTTTATGACCCAGTGATTCCACTTCTGGGAATATATCCAAAGAAACCTGAAACACTAATTTGAAAGAATATATGCACCCCTATGTTCACTGCAGCGTTATTTAAAGTAGCCAAGATTTGGAAGCAGCCCAAGTGCCCATCAGTAGATGAGTGGATAAAAAAGTTGTAGTGCCCTGGCCCGTTTTGCTCAGTGGATAGAGCATCAGCCTGCAGACTGAAGGGTCCCAGGTTCAGTTCCAGTTAAGGGCACATGCCGGGGTTGTGGACTGGATCCTCAGTGGGGGGCATGCAGGAGGCAACCAATCAATGATTCTCTCTCATAATTGACATTTCTATCTCTCTCTCCCTCTCCCTTCCTCTCTGAAGCAATAAAAATAAAAGGAAAGGAAAGGAAAGGAAAGGAAAGGAAAGGAAAGGAAAGGAAAGGAAAGGAAAGAAAAGTTGTAGTAACCCTTGCTGGTATGGCTCAGTTTGGTTAGGTGTCATCCCATGCACCAAGAGTTTGCTGGTTTAATTCCAGGTCTAGGGCACATACATGCATTTCCAGCCCAGTCACTAATAGGAGGAGTAGAAGAGTCAGCCGATCGATGTTCCACTCTCACATCAATGTTTCTCTTTCTCCCTCTCTCTCTAAAAATCAATAAAAAATATCTAAAAATTGTGTTTTTCTAAAGCTGTGGTACATTTACACAGTAGAATACTACTTAGCTGTAAAAAAGAAAGAAATCCAGCATGATTGGGCCTGAAGAGTATTATGCTAATTACAATAATCCAGCTAGAGAAAGACAAGTACCACTTGATTTTACATATATGTGGAATCTAATGAACAAAATAAACTGACAAAGTGGAGACATACTCATGAATACAAAGAACAGACTGATAGCTATCAGAGGAGAGGGGTTTGGAGTCTGGGTGAAAAAGGTAAAGGGACTAAGAAAATTAAAAAAAAGAAAGACTCATGGACATAAATAACAGTACTGTTATTCCCAGAGGGAAAGGGGTTGGGTGAAGTAGAAGAGGGTAAAATAGGCATAAATGGTCATGAAAGGAGACTTGATTTGGGGTAGTAAACACACTATACAATATACCGATGATGTGTTGTGTTGTAGAATTGTATGCCTGGAACCTATATAATTTTATTAAACAATGTCAGCCCAATAAATTCAATAAAAAATAAACCACTGAATAAAAATAAAGTATTATCTGCATGCCAATGAGTCTCAAACACTTAAAAACATTGTATTTCTGGTACAGCTTTTTTCCCAAAGTCCAGACCCAGCTGCCCCTTGCCTATGCAACATCTCCACTTGCCTGTGTCTGATAAAAATGTCAAACTTAACATGTCTGCAGCTGAATTTCTGATCTTCTCCTCCAAATCTGTTATCATCAGCCTTCGCTCTCCCTGTTGTTAGCAATGGTATCTGTCTATTTGCTGAGGCCAGAAATTACAGGCATCTTCGACCACTTCTTTCTATGACACCACATCCAATTAATCAACCAGTCCTTTTTGTTCTACCCTCAAAATATTAATCCAGTGAACCAATCATTCAAGAAATATCTATGGGAAGAAACACAACTCCCTATACTGAAATATAATTTAAGCATTACTTCATGCCCATCCTCATATGGGTTTCCGGGCCTGGTAATGAACCTAAAAACAACTTGCATATGCCATCTGAAACTATTGTTTTGAGTTTCTTTTTCTGAACATACTAAACAAAAGAAAATTAAGGTTTGGTTTAATCTCTGCTTTTTTATTAATAACTTTCTCCACAGATGCTAATGTCCTACAAGCTAGTTCATTATTAGAAAGTGACTGTTTTCCCCCCAAAAGAGCATAATACTGTTCATTTCGCACTCCAGAGAGCTTATTAATACAATTTAAGGTATGAAAGGATAATCAAAGACATACCATTTTTAGCTTAGTATGCTTGCATGGTAATTAGTAAGAAAAAAACAATTTACTTGTTAATCTCTTAATACTTACATATTTCTCTTTGTTCTCTTTCTATTAAGTGATAAGATGCATACTTATTCTCTAGAGTAAACATATTATCCTATTTTCTCTGAACATATAAAAACACATTTTACATCTGATGGGGTACAAATTGAAACCATGCATAGTAACAAATTTGCCTCCATGTTCAATAGAAAATGAGTGAAAGAACTTAAACAAAATCCTTTCGTGTATTTCATTTATTAATCCTTTTAACAAACAGATAATTTGGGAAACACTTTGCTAGGAACAAGTGATTCAACAGCTCAAGACAGATGTAATTTCTATCCCTCATTATAATGTGCAGTCTAGGGACAATCACAGACAAAGAAATGGGCTATTACATTACAATTTAAAACTTGCTAAGATGGGTGAGAAAAAGACTATCACAGAAGACCAAATTCAGAATATCAGCAAAAAGCCTTGTAGAGAAAATAACTTGCAAATTACAATCTAAAGAATGAATAGGAAGAGCCAGCTTGTCAAGAGGAAGAGACTAGTGTTTTAAGCAGTGGGAGTGTCATTTGCAAAGACCCAGGGGTGAAAGAATATCTAGAAAACAATAGAATTTCAAAGTGTTCAAAGGAAAGGAGTGGTCACAAAATAAAGCTAAAATAGTGAACTAGAGCTAATTCTAACCCATGGTAAATAAACTGTACTTTGTAGTAAGGACAACAGAGAAACTGTCATAGTCTACTTGAGGTGCTATAACAAAAATATCATATCAAGGTGGCTTAAACAACAAACATTTACTTCTCACAGTTCTAGAGCCTGGGAAGTGCAAGATTATGTGTTGGTGAGGACCTGCTTCCTTTTTCATAGATGGCTATCTTTTCATTGTGTCTTCACATGGCAGAAGGGGTGAGGGTTCTCTCTGGAGTGCCCACTTTTTTGAGGGTATTTCAAACATCATTTTAATTTTTTCAATTACAGTTGATATTCAATACTATTTTATATTAGGTTCAGGTGGAGCACACAGTGGTTAGACATTTATATAATTGAAGGAGTGATCCCTCTAATAAGTCTTGCACCCACCTGGGGCCATAGATAGTTATTACAATATTATGTAAAAATTGGTAGTTACAAAATAGTCACAGAGATGTAAAGTATAGCATCTGGGATCCCCATTATAGGGCATTAATTCCTTTCATAAGGGTTCCTCACTCATGACCTAATCACATCCTGAAGGCCCTACTTCCAAATATCATCGCATTGGGATTAGGATTTTAAAATGAATTGAAGGGAAAACAAACATTCAACCTATGGCAGAAATCTTAAGCATGAAAGTGAACAATCAAATGTGTGCTTCAGAAAGACCACTCTCATTGCCTTGTAAAGGAGACACTAACAGAGGGCAGTATCACAAGTAGGAAAATAGGCAACAGTTGACCTAATTTTAGAGAGAAAGGATGGTGGTCTGAACTAAAAGAATGAGAACAGAAATAGAGAAAACAGACAAAAGAGATTCTATCAGTTTGAATCATTGCCAGATAGAATTTTGGATGCACGGGGATCTTAAATTCTAACACATTTAACTCAACAGTATTTTCTGGGCATCTATTATCAAAGCATGCATAATCTGGAATCTAAGATTCAAAGAAATTAATTAAATTAATTAAGATCACACAGATAATTACTGACATGACTGAGTCCAAAATAGATCTTCCAGTACAATGTTTTATACATAAGAATGCTCCAGATATCGCAATAAGATTAATTTATATCCATCCAGATAAAATGTTACAAAAATAAGGTTATGAACTATAATGTTTAGAGTGAGCTTCATTCTGATCCTTACAATTCACATTTTAGAAATGTAATTTTGTTGGGCACCTTCCCTCAAATAGTTTATGTCCCTTTGAATTAGCCTTTTCATATGATTGCATCTCCAAACAAGAGACTAATATTGCTTGCCAGAGACTACCTCCAGCCATGCCAGGCCATTGTTAGAGCCATTAGCAAACAAATGCATCATTTACATTAACTTGCTGCCTTGAATGGAAGGTTACTGAAGTAATGACTTGAAGTATGAAAATCATGAATAAAATATTGGAATCTGCATTGCAACTTATAAAGTTCTCTTATCAAGTCTGAAGACTAACTGTGCTCTCAAAGGTATTGCTCCCACCTTGGGTGACATAGATAAATGATGATGCTGATTAAAAAGGAGAGAAGAACAGATTAGCACCTTAGGTTTCTGTTGGCCTTGTTATCAGTTGGCTCCAAATAAAATGTGTTAATTTTTCTGTGTTTTCTCATAGTTCAGCTGTGAAAATGGAGGTGTTTTGTGGAGCAAAGATTAAAAGGTGAAGATAAAAAGCGTCCTTTCAAGAGACAAAATAAAAGTATGGCAAATGAAAAGAGAGCGTATTTTTGTTAAAATCAAATTCTTCAAGATATCTTTTTAGTTTGCTCAGGGAGAGTAAGTATGAGAGTAAGTATGAAAAGTATGAGGCAATCTGCTGGGATTAAGTATGGTGGGTGCAGGAAAAAGTGGAGGAGTGCCCTATAAAAAAAGGGGATATTGGTGTCAAGTTTAACATATAGGAGATATGTTTAGACTCCTGGGTTGAATTATCTAGGTAAATCTTGATGAAACCATAAATATTTTTGAGCAGTTCTGCCAAATCTCTCCAAATTCAGTCATAATTTAAACACGACAGTGAAGCTGGCAATTCCGAAAGGCATCAGTCTTACTGAAAGGGTTCAAGGTCAGCAGGCACTGACTGACCCGTGCCAAGTACTGCACCAAGCAGGTTTCATACACAAGAAGATCCACTGGAATCAACCTGACCTCAGGGGCACCTTAGAGGGTCTGTGGTGCTTCATCTGGGAATCACTCCTTTGTTTGCAAGTAAATTCTAGGTAGGTTTGTTTTCACACAGGAAGCAAAGATTCCGCAATGCTATTTTTATTTCACAAGTGTAATTATTCATCTATGAATTGGTATCTTTGTAAAGAAAAAAATCATGCAGGTAAGATAATCATGTGCAGGGAAGAATTTTTATATTTCTTTAGAGAACCAAGTGCTTGCAAGGCCCTTAAAAGCACCCATTTGTACATTAACAGAAGAGTATCAAGATCTTCAGAGTCAACTCAAAGAGGAATGTCCAGTCTTATTCCTCATTAGATTCTTAACAATAGACAGTGAAAGCACACTTGCTCTTTCTGTTAATCCTCACCAGAGGATATTTTTCCACTGATTTTTTTTAGGGAGATTGTAAAAGACAGGGAAAGACAGAGAAAAACATCTATGGTAGAGAAACACATCGATTGGTTGCCTCCTGCATGACCTCTGACCAGGGCCTGGGTCAGGGAGGAACCTGAAACCAAGGTACATGCCCAGAATCAAACCTGGGACCCGTTGGTCCACAGGCCAATGTGCTATCCACTGAGCCAAACCGGCTAGGGCAACACTTGCTCTTTCTGACATCTACTTCAAAGGTTATGAATTAAGAAAAAATTAGTCCTAACTCTTCTTTCCGTCAGAAAGAGTTTATTTCAGCCCTTTACAAGTCTTACTAAACATTTATCTATAGCTGGCCGTTTAACTATTTCATTTAATTTTTATAGCAACCCTAAGAAATGGGGCTTAACTATCTTCAGTCTGAGAAACAGGATATTTTCATTGAAAATTTATTTATTGAGCAACTATTTATTTGTCTGGAGTCACACAATGAGGATTGTGGCACTGGAATTGTTGCCAGATATGGTATTACATTTTTTGAGTCATACGGTCTTATGTTTGAATCTTCATGGTTTACTAACTGTGAATTGGGAGCATTTTCTAAATTCTTTGAGAAGCATTATAAAATGAGTCTAATAATAGTACCCACTCCATCCCTGGTGAGAAAATGTAAATGGCTATAGTGTGGCCTCCAAAAGGAATTCTATGAGACCTTCCCTTTACTGCATCCCAAGAGGAAGGAGACCCACTCTGGCTAGATCAAGCTTTACAAATTTTTTGGCACTATAACATTATGTGGAGTCACTTACTAAAATTAAATATTCCTTGTTCCTAGTATGACCTCATTATCTTTTTTTATTTCTTTATTGTATCTGAGTGGGAAGAATACCCAAGGTTCAATTTATTCTCCCTTTCTCCTCTCCTTTCTCTTCTCTCTTCTTCTTCTTCTTCTTCTTCTTCTTCTTCTTCTTCTTCTTCTTCTTCTTCTTCTTCTTCTTCTTCTTCTTCTTCTTTCTCTCTCTCTCTCTCTCCTCTCCCCTCTCTCTCTTTCTCTCCATCCCCCCAACTCTGTTCCACTACCAGCACCACCTAGGTTCTCTTGAATGCATGGCAAGGGCAAGGGCCTGGGCCTAGGCTAGTTCAGCTCTAAGTCCTGTGGAAGACACCTTTCTCGATGTCCACCACTTCCTAATTTGTTTTGGATCCCCTTCTCTCCCACGAATGAGAAAGAGAAAACTCCGGTGTGGGATTGGAAAAAATAGGAAGAATAGGCCTTACATTTCTTTCTTTCCAGGATATTTGATCTGAATAGTTTAGGAAAGAAGCCATCCTCCTTAGGGCCCAGCTTAACTTATGGGACCAACGTTATACCATAAGGGTCCGTGTACTCTGCTCTGACTTCTTCCTGCACTGGCTCTCCTCAGACTTCACACCAAGCTGGACACATGGTTGAAGCCAGGCAATCCTTGGTGCTTGGCCTAAGGCCACAATAGCCTTCCATTATGATTTTAATATCTGTTATAATTATTAATCAACTAATTTTCCTCTATTCTTAATCTCTGTGATATAGGGGGAAACTCAGAAGTTTATCATATCTACATATTTTATGATTTTAGTGACTGCTCCACTTATAGAATCAATGTTGCATAAAAACAAATTAGTTTTCAATCACTTTTTCTTACTATAAGATAATTTATAATGTAGAACATAATAAGGAAGCATTTTTTTCTGTATAATGTTATGCCATTGAAAATAATAATGCAGTATTTTCATAAAACATATTCAGAATTTTCAGTAATTTACACGGGCCCTTTCCCTAGTTAACCCTAAATGGTATTGTATTGATTCATGGGCTTTTTGTTGACCTATCCTCATTTTCATCTCAGCCTCAGTTTTCTTATCCCTAAAATAGAAATAATGTAACAATGTTTACTTCTTAGCACTTGAAATTCACTAAATTTTTGTAAATGCTGTGTTTGAATAAGATGCTTTACAAGAAGGGTTTAGTGTGACTGAATGAAACATGAAGAAGCAGTCGCCCACTTAGACCCCGAGTAAACAAAATAATGCAGATATTCAGTTAAAATTACCTTCTCACTAAAGAAACTCTGCTGACACAGCTCTGTTCCAATTCTAGCAAACCTGATTTTATAACCAAGTATGAGCCTTATGGGTTTTCCCAGCAAGCTGCAAGTCTTCATAGTATCACTTTAGCCATATAATCAAATGGCTGTAATTCAAGACAGCCAAGTGGCTTTAAAAGGTATCCTTAATACAAAGTCTTTCTAAATTATTATTTTTCAAAAAAAGTTAACAGCTCTGGAAATGAAAAAGACTCAGGAGAGAAGATCTAATCTGATGGTGAAGAGAATAAATGTCATCATAAAATAAGTCATTGAGGTGCTTGGCATAGAGCAGTGGTGTTCTGAGATTGAGCCGTCTTTAATTTAACAAGTGTTATTAAATGCCTACAACATGGCAGACCAGAACTGAGCTAGACTCCAGAGATACAAGAACAAATTGGCAGTGGTTCCAGCCCTCAAGAATCCCCACTCTGGTGGACAGCGTGAGGTCTGTAGAATCCATTGGGATTGCATGTGTATGCAATTCACTGTATATGCATCAGTCTGGAGAGGAAACTGGGCCCAGTTCAGCGGGACTTTTATACCACAAGTCACATGTTTCCAAACATGCTTTGGTAGTAAAAGAACTGATGTGAAACTGAGTAATTGCTTGAGGTGTGGGGATGAACATTTATATCATGTATCTCACATAATTGTTCCAGCAGACCTCAGCGGCGGTTGTTGCAATCCCCTTCTATAGAGGAAGGAATGAGGCCCTGTCCCTCATCACCTGCTAATATGTGGCAGGCCCAGGATGCAGAAACATCTGATTTCAGAGCTTGGTTCCTCCTTCTGTTGCACCACGTGGCCTCCCATTAAGGGTGTGAATATCAAGCTGTGAGTGAATAGTGTGTGACTTCTAGGAAGGGGAACTCTGACTCCTGCTTCAGACAATAGCCATGGTAAGTTGATCAAATTGCTCAAGCAAAAAAGACAGCTAAGTGGCTTGGAGTGTGTCAAACACTTAATATAGGACACTGCACTGCAAGGTGTATGAAGAAGATTGGCTGATAACAGATGGTTCATATGTACTAATTTCCATCCCTCCTTGCCCAGAGTGTTGTAACACACTAGCATAACTCTACTAATAATTGTGCAAAGGGGTAAACTAACGGTTATACATAAGGTTGTCCATCACCTGAGTCACAACAGATTAAAAGATAATAAAGCAGTGCATCTCAACTGCTAGCTCTGTATACGCACCCTGGGTCTGGGTCTGGTTCACTGGTATAAGCTTAGTACCTCACACAGTGTCTTCACACTTAGACTTTCAATACTTCCTGGAGAAATGAATGAGTGATTGAATGAATGACAGCAGTATACAAAAATCCACATACCTCAATGCAAATTACAAGCCAGGTTTTTCTTTCTTGGTCTAATGATCTGAGGCCAGAAGGCCGGCCTGAGAGCAAGCCCTGGGATCTGAAGGAGAAGCTCCTGTTTACCTTCTGGGGACACCTACAGTCTTCGGGGTGAACTCAATGTCTTCATGTGATCTCCCCAGGGCTCAGCTGCAGCACCTGTTCAGGGACCTGAGTATGCTCTGCAAGCTCACCGGTGTCATTACAAGGACTCACTACTTTCTCTCTGTGCATATCTAGTCCCCAGATCACCGGAGATGAATAAATGACCCAGTGCATCTGGGCAGTGGTTTAGAATCTCCATCAGCACATGTTGTCTCGACAGCCTCATACATCCCTAAGAATAAATCTAATCATCGTGTGCAGTAGCAGAGGACTCATCAGAGGACCCACTGGAGGTGAAAGAGAACGGGGGAGGAGGAGGCAGTAAGGGAGCGTGTGTGTTTGTGGGGAGAGATGTGTGGATGTGCATCGGGAGTGTGTGCTAGTCTCCGTGTGGTTAAGAGATGTAAAAAGATAAAATTAACATGTCAGGAAGATAGTGTGATATAGGAGGAGCATGGACCGTAGTGACCAATAGATTTAAGTTAAACCTTACCTCTAACCTTTCCTTTGTCACTTCTCTGGGTGTCCCTGAAGGTATCCATGAAACAACAACTGCATGCAGCTTCATGGGTTATGGTAAGATTTCATTGAGAGAACTATGCAAGTCAAATGGCAAAGTACTTGGCGCATAGCTGGCACTACACAAACATGGGTGTCTTTCCTTTTTCTCCTTTCTGAAGGGGAAAGCCTTCCTTGCTACTATGCTCCTTAATTTGGGAGCCTTCTTCTCCCCATTCATCCAGAGGCATGTTTTGAACAACACAGGTTTCAGTTGTGTGGGTTCACTTATATGCGGATATTTTTTGTAAATATATAGTGGCCCTCTGTATTCCCAGATTTCACATTCATAAATTTAAAAAAAAAGTGGATTGAAAACAACATTTTCAATTCATGTTGGGAATCCTTGGATACAGAGAGCCAACTGTATGCATTGTTCTATGCCATGTTGTATATAAGGGACTTAAGCACCCTTGGATTTTGGTATCCACTGGAGGCAGGTTCCTGGAACCAACCCCCACAGATACTGAGGGTTGACTGTAGTTAGGTGTGGGGGAGTCAAAAGTTATTTGCAAATTTTCAACTGTGAGCAGCAGCATCCCTAACCCTTGTGTTACTCAAGGGTCAACTGCAATTGGGAATGTGCATTTTGGAGTCAGAACCCCCATTAAATTTCACTGTATCACCTTCTAACTATATGACTCTAGGCATTTAATTTTACCTCTTTAAGCTTTGGTTATAATATCTATAATATGGGAATAAAGATAGTATCCAATTTTTAGGGTTTTTCTCAAGATTAAATGAGATATTATGTAAGACAGCAGTTAGAGCCATACCTGGCCCATGTAAGCCTCAATAGTTGTTCATTTTTATCATCGTCTAGCTGATGCTATCGAGAGTTTTTAAATTGAATCCTTTCAGCCCAGTGCAGTTGAGGCAACTGAAGTTCAGAGCAGTTTAGGAATTTTCTAAACTAGGTTCCTACATTACCTTCATTTCTTTTTTGATTGTGCCTCCCTCCATAAGGTAATTTCTTCAAACCTGCCTTGAGCAGGGAGGCCCCTGACAGTGGAGAGTGAGCTAGATTAGGAGGTGTCAGAGAAAGCTGAAGCAGTGGTTATTCCACTATTAGCCGCACACAGGGCAGTTCACTCCACTGCTCTGTAAATGAGAAGCCTAACAAGGTGTTTGCTAAGGTCGCTCTTGGCTCTGACACACCGATTCTATGTGAGGGGCTTGGAGACTTAAAGAAGCACATATCTCACGGGACCTCAGTGGGCCTAATCGATGCTGATGACATTACTCGGGTCATCATCCTGCTTCCTTCACTTTCCCACTCACAGGGATGGCCCTGTCATCCCTCTTCCCACAGGGAACTGAATGAGGTTCTCATTATAATTCAACTTCCTCATCTGGAAAAGTATATTCCCAAACACCAATCATGTTTCCATATGCACAAAGAACAATTCATTTCCTCTTTTTGTTTCCTTTGATTTGTCATCTCCAGTCTGGGTTGTCACAAGATCGACTTCCCTGGATATTTTTAGGCCGGATCCACTAAAAATGATCACAAGTGTCAGGGGCTGTAAATATTGACAGTTTAAATGTCATTTTGAATCCCAGTTCTAAGGACAGACTTGGATTGCAAAAATTCTGGTCGGGATTCCCACTTTTATACTGAAATAACATATGTAAAAGAACTGTTAGTGAAATGTATTTAAATTAAAATGCTGACCATCTCATCACACTGGCACAACAATACATTTGTTGCCTTGCAATATTTAATGTGTATTGATCCCATGCTATGTATCAGGCACTGTGCTAAGAACTTCATAGAGCCTATCATTTAATCCTTAAAGCACCCTGAGAATGCTAGCACTATAATTAATGCCATTTTACAAATGGGGAAACAGGCATAGAGTGATTAAGGAAAAAAAAAATCCCTAAGATCACACAGAGATAAATTGGGCCAAGTTTTTAACCCAGGCCTGTCAGATTCTAAAGTCCAAGATATAAGTGGTTAAGCTATTCTGCCTTCATTTGTAGTCATTCCTATTTTTATAGAGTTTCAACAATAGTAAACATCTTGCTCTGCTGTTTCTGCTTAATATTTTCATAAACATTCTCTGGAATCGCTTGAATTAATATTTAAAGACTAAAATAACAATGAACATCAACATTGCCAGGCACTGTTCTAAGTCCTTTACCATCACTTTTTTATTGGACCTTAAAATAGTCCTATAGGTAAGGAATTATGAATGTCTCCATTTTACAGATAAAGAAACAAGTGCAGGAAGTTACACAAGTTGCCATGGGCACAAAGCCTAGACATGGCAGAGCCACAGTTTAAACTCAGATCTGCTTGAGCCCAAAATCAAAGTAATACAGTGAATAACATCCTGATAAAATGAAAGCATTCTCTGTTTTCTAAGAGGTGCAGAGTCAGCAAGATGTAGCAAGACTCCCTTTGCAGTGGTTCTCAACCTTCCTAATGCTGTGACCCTTTAATACAGTTTCTCATGTTGTGGTGACCCCCAATTTCATTGTTACAAATTAAACATAATTAAAGCATAGTGATTAATCACAAAAACAATGTGTAACTATATGTGTGTTTTCCGATGGTCTTAGGCGACCCCTGTGAAAGGGTCTTTCGACCTCCAAAGGGGTCGCGACCCACAGGTTGAGAACCGCTGCTTTAGAGGCAGTTTCTTTCCACTGTTACCAGCCATTCTTCAGGGACTCTGGGCTTTCAATAAAGACTCAGGACCTCTGCAAAACCATTGTCAACATTATAAGCAGCGCTGGTTGATAAGGGGCTTGTGATGACACCACCCACAGCACTGCTCCAAACACTGATGAGGCCAACAATGACCATTCACATGGAAACCAAGAGGAAGGCAGAGAAATGTGTGATGCCTTCCTGTGGATCCTCGATGACATCATCTACCACTAGGCAAGCCAACAGCCATCCCCCAGGGATTTCCATATGATCTTGCCATATATACCATATCTATTGGCATAAATGGCCCTCTGATCATTTTACCTAGTGAGAAAAGAAGTCAACACATGCCGAAACCGGTTTGGCTCAGTGGATAGAGCGTCAGCCTGCGGACTGAAAGGTCCCAGGTTCGATTCCGGTCAAGGGCATGTACCTGGGTTGCGGGCACATCCCCAGTAGGAGATGTGCAGGAGGCAGCTGATCGATGTTTCTCTCTCATCGATGTTTCTAACTCTCTATCTCTCTCCCTTCCCCTCTGTAAAAAA
>NW_005357559.1:1639715-1669610 GCF_000412655.1 Myotis brandtii
CCCTCTCTCTCTTTCTCTCCATCCCCCCAACTCTGTTCCACTACCAGCACCACCTAGGTTCTCTTGAATGCATGGCAAGGGCAAGGGCCTGGGCCTAGGCTAGTTCAGCTCTAAGTCCTGTGGAAGACACCTTTCTCGATGTCCACCACTTCCTAATTTGTTTTGGATCCCCTTCTCTCCCACGAATGAGAAAGAGAAAACTCCGGTGTGGGATTGGAAAAAATAGGAAGAATAGGCCTTACATTTCTTTCTTTCCAGGATATTTGATCTGAATAGTTTAGGAAAGAAGCCATCCTCCTTAGGGCCCAGCTTAACTTATGGGACCAACGTTATACCATAAGGGTCCGTGTACTCTGCTCTGACTTCTTCCTGCACTGGCTCTCCTCAGACTTCACACCAAGCTGGACACATGGTTGAAGCCAGGCAATCCTTGGTGCTTGGCCTAAGGCCACAATAGCCTTCCATTATGATTTTAATATCTGTTATAATTATTAATCAACTAATTTTCCTCTATTCTTAATCTCTGTGATATAGGGGGAAACTCAGAAGTTTATCATATCTACATATTTTATGATTTTAGTGACTGCTCCACTTATAGAATCAATGTTGCATAAAAACAAATTAGTTTTCAATCACTTTTTCTTACTATAAGATAATTTATAATGTAGAACATAATAAGGAAGCATTTTTTTCTGTATAATGTTATGCCATTGAAAATAATAATGCAGTATTTTCATAAAACATATTCAGAATTTTCAGTAATTTACACGGGCCCTTTCCCTAGTTAACCCTAAATGGTATTGTATTGATTCATGGGCTTTTTGTTGACCTATCCTCATTTTCATCTCAGCCTCAGTTTTCTTATCCCTAAAATAGAAATAATGTAACAATGTTTACTTCTTAGCACTTGAAATTCACTAAATTTTTGTAAATGCTGTGTTTGAATAAGATGCTTTACAAGAAGGGTTTAGTGTGACTGAATGAAACATGAAGAAGCAGTCGCCCACTTAGACCCCGAGTAAACAAAATAATGCAGATATTCAGTTAAAATTACCTTCTCACTAAAGAAACTCTGCTGACACAGCTCTGTTCCAATTCTAGCAAACCTGATTTTATAACCAAGTATGAGCCTTATGGGTTTTCCCAGCAAGCTGCAAGTCTTCATAGTATCACTTTAGCCATATAATCAAATGGCTGTAATTCAAGACAGCCAAGTGGCTTTAAAAGGTATCCTTAATACAAAGTCTTTCTAAATTATTATTTTTCAAAAAAAGTTAACAGCTCTGGAAATGAAAAAGACTCAGGAGAGAAGATCTAATCTGATGGTGAAGAGAATAAATGTCATCATAAAATAAGTCATTGAGGTGCTTGGCATAGAGCAGTGGTGTTCTGAGATTGAGCCGTCTTTAATTTAACAAGTGTTATTAAATGCCTACAACATGGCAGACCAGAACTGAGCTAGACTCCAGAGATACAAGAACAAATTGGCAGTGGTTCCAGCCCTCAAGAATCCCCACTCTGGTGGACAGCGTGAGGTCTGTAGAATCCATTGGGATTGCATGTGTATGCAATTCATTGTATATGCATCAGTCTGGAGAGGAAACTGGGCCCAGTTCAGCGGGACTTTTATACCACAAGTCACATGTTTCCAAACATGCTTTGGTAGTAAAAGAACTGATGTGAAACTGAGTAATTGCTTGAGGTGTGGGGATGAACATTTATATCATGTATCTCACATAATTGTTCCAGCAGACCTCAGCGGCGGTTGTTGCAATCCCCTTCTATAGAGGAAGGAATGAGGCCCTGTCCCTCATCACCTGCTAATATGTGGCAGGCCCAGGATGCAGAAACATCTGATTTCAGAGCTTGGTTCCTCCTTCTGTTGCACCACGTGGCCTCCCATTAAGGGTGTGAATATCAAGCTGTGAGTGAATAGTGTGTGACTTCTAGGAAGGGGAACTCTGACTCCTGCTTCAGACAATAGCCATGGTAAGTTGATCAAATTGCTCAAGCAAAAAAGACAGCTAAGTGGCTTGGAGTGTGTCAAACACTTAATATAGGACACTGCACTGCAAGGTGTATGAAGAAGATTGGCTGATAACAGATGGTTCATATGTACTAATTTCCATCCCTCCTTGCCCAGAGTGTTGTAACACACTAGCATAACTCTACTAATAATTGTGCAAAGGGGTAAACTAACGGTTATACATAAGGTTGTCCATCACCTGAGTCACAACAGATTAAAAGATAATAAAGCAGTGCATCTCAACTGCTAGCTCTGTATACGCACCCTGGGTCTGGGTCTGGTTCACTGGTATAAGCTTAGTACCTCACACAGTGTCTTCACACAGTAGACTTTCAATACTTCCTGGAGAAATGAATGAGTGATTGAATGAATGACAGCAGTATACATACCTCAATGCAAATTACAAGCCAGGTTTTTCTTTCTTGGTCTAATGATCTGAGGCCAGAAGGCCGGCCTGAGAGCGAGCCCTGGGATCTGAAGGAGAAGCTCCTGTTTACCTTCTGGGGACACCTACAGTCTTCGGGGTGAACTCAATGTCTTCATGTGATCTCCCCAGGGCTCAGCTGCAGCACCTGTTCAGGGACCTGAGTATGCTCTGCAAGCTCACCGGTGTCATTACAAGGACTCACTACTTTCTCTCTGTGCATATCTAGTCCCCAGATCACCGGAGATGAATAAATGACCCAGTGCATCCATGCAGTGGTTTAGAATCTCCATCAGCACATGTTGTCTCTACAGCCTCATACATCCCTAAGAATAAATCTAATCATCGTGTGCAGTAGCAGAGGACTCATCAGAGGACCCACTGGAGGTGAAAGAGAACGGGGGAGGAGGAGGCAGTAAGGGAGCGTGTGTGTTTGTGGGGAGAGATGTGTGGATGTGCATCGGGAGTGTGTGCTAGTCTCCGTGTGGTTAAGAGATGTAAAAAGATAAAATTAACATGTCAGGAAGATAGTGTGATATAGGAGGAGTATGGACCGTAGTGACCAATAGATTTAAGTTAAACCTTACCTCTAACCTTTCCTTTGTCACTTCTCTGGGTGTCCCTGAAGGTATCCATGAAACAACAACTGCATGCAGCTTCATGGGTTATGGTAAGATTTCATTGAGAGAACTATGCAAGTCAAATGGCAAAGTACTTGGCGCATAGCTGGCACTACACAAACATGGGTGTCTTTCCTTTTTCTCCTTTCTGAAGGGGAAAGCCTTCCTTGCTACTATGCTCCTTAATTTGGGAGCCTTCTTCTCCCCATTCATCCAGAGGCATGTTTTGAACAACACAGGTTTCAGTTGTGTGGGTTCACTTATATGCGGATATTTTTTGTAAATATATAGTGGCCCTCTGTATTCCCAGATTTCATATTCATAAATTTAAAAAAAAGTGGATTGAAAACAACATTTTCAATTCATGTTGGGAATCCTTGGATACAGAGAGCCAACTGTATGCATTGTTCTATGCCATGTTGTATATAAGGGACTTAAGCACCCTTGGATTTTGGTATCCACTGGAGGCAGGTTCCTGGAACCAACCCCCACAGATACTGAGGGTTGACTGTAGTTAGGTGTGGGGGAGTCAAAAGTTATTTGCAAATTTTCAACTGTGAGCAGCAGCATCCCTAACCCTTGTGTTACTCAAGGGTCAACTGCAATTGGGAATGTGCATTTTGGAGTCAGAACCCCCATTAAATTTCACTGTATCACCTTCTAACTATATGACTCTAGGCATTTAATTTTACCTCTTTAAGCTTTGGTTATAATATCTATAATATGGGAATAAAGATAGTATCCAATTTTTAGGGTTTTTCTCAAGATTAAATGAGATATTATGTAAGACAGCAGTTAGAGCCATACCTGGCCCATGTAAGCCTCAATAGTTGTTCATTTTTATCATCGTCTAGCTGATGCTATCGAGAGTTTTTAAATTGAATCCTTTCAGCCCAGTGCAGTTGAGGCAACTGAAGTTCAGAGCAGTTTAGGAATTTTCTAAACTAGGTTCCTACATTACCTTCATTTCTTTTTTGATTGTGCCTCCCTCCATAAGGTAATTTCTTCAAACCTGCCTTGAGCAGGGAGGCCCCTGACAGTGGAGAGTGAGCTAGATTAGGAGGTGTCAGAGAAAGCTGAAGCAGTGGTTATTCCACTATTAGCCGCACACAGGGCAGTTCACTCCACTGCTCTGTAAATGAGAAGCCTAACAAGGTGTTTGCTAAGGTCGCTCTTGGCTCTGACACACCGATTCTATGTGAGGGGCTTGGAGACTTAAAGAAGCACATATCTCACGGGACCTCAGTGGGCCTAATCGATGCTGATGACATTACTCGGGTCATCATCCTGCTTCCTTCACTTTCCCACTCACAGGGATGGCCCTGTCATCCCTCTTCCCACAGGGAACTGAATGAGGTTCTCATTATAATTCAACTTCCTCATCTGGAAAAGTATATTCCCAAACACCAATCATGTTTCCATATGCACAAAGAACAATTCATTTCCTCTTTTTGTTTCCTTTGATTTGTCATCTCCAGTCTGGGTTGTCACAAGATCGACTTCCCTGGATATTTTTAGGCCGGATCCACTAAAAATGATCACAAGTGTCAGGGGCTGTAAATATTGACAGTTTAAATGTCATTTTGAATCCCAGTTCTAAGGACAGACTTGGATTGCAAAAATTCTGGTCGGGATTCCCACTTTTATACTGAAATAACATATGTAAAAGAACTGTTAGTGAAATGTATTTAAATTAAAATGCTGACCATCTCATCACACTGGCACAACAATACATTTGTTGCCTTGCAATATTTAATGTGTATTGATCCCATGCTATGTATCAGGCACTGTGCTAAGAACTTCATAGAGCCTATCATTTAATCCTTAAAGCACCCTGAGAATGCTAGCACTATAATTAATGCCATTTTACAAATGGGGAAACAGGCATAGAGTGATTAAGGAAAAAAAAAATCCCTAAGATCACACAGAGATAAATTGGGCCAAGTTTTTAACCCAGGCCTGTCAGATTCTAAAGTCCAAGATATAAGTGGTTAAGCTATTCTGCCTTCATTTGTAGTCATTCCTATTTTTATAGAGTTTCAACAATAGTAAACATCTTGCTCTGCTGTTTCTGCTTAATATTTTCATAAACATTCTCTGGAATCGCTTGAATTAATATTTAAAGACTAAAATAACAATGAACATCAACATTGCCAGGCACTGTTCTAAGTCCTTTACCATCACTTTTTTATTGGACCTTAAAATAGTCCTATAGGTAAGGAATTATGAATGTCTCCATTTTACAGATAAAGAAACAAGTGCAGGAAGTTACACAAGTTGCCATGGGCACAAAGCCTAGACATGGCAGAGCCACAGTTTAAACTCAGATCTGCTTGAGCCCAAAATCAAAGTAATACAGTGAATAACATCCTGATAAAATGAAAGCATTCTCTGTTTTCTAAGAGGTGCAGAGTCAGCAAGATGTAGCAAGACTCCCTTTGCAGTGGTTCTCAACCTTCCTAATGCTGTGACCCTTTAATACAGTTTCTCATGTTGTGGTGACCCCCAATTTCATTGTTACAAATTAAACATAATTAAAGCATAGTGATTAATCACAAAAACAATGTGTAACTATATGTGTGTTTTCCGATGGTCTTAGGCGACCCCTGTGAAAGGGTCTTTCGACCTCCAAAGGGGTCGCGACCCACAGGTTGAGAACCGCTGCTTTAGAGGCAGTTTCTTTCCACTGTTACCAGCCATTCTTCAGGGACTCTGGGCTTTCAATAAAGACTCAGGACCTCTGCAAAACCATTGTCAACATTATAAGCAGCGCTGGTTGATAAGGGGCTTGTGATGACACCACCCACAGCACTGCTCCAAACACTGATGAGGCCAACAATGACCATTCACATGGAAACCAAGAGGAAGGCAGAGAAATGTGTGATGCCTTCCTGTGGATCCTCGATGACATCATCTACCACTAGGCAAGCCAACAGCCATCCCCCAGGGATTTCCATATGATCTTGCCATATATACCATATCTATTGGCATAAATGGCCCTCTGATCATTTTACCTAGTGAGAAAAGAAGTCAACACATGCCGAAACCGGTTTGGCTCAGTGGATAGAGCGTCAGCCTGCGGACTGAAAGGTCCCAGGTTCGATTCCGGTCAAGGGCATGTACCTGGGTTGCGGGCACATCCCCCGTGGGAGATGTGCAGGAGGCAGCTGATCGATGTTTCTCTCTCATCGATGTTTCTAACTCTCTATCTCTCTCCCTTCCTCTCTGTAAAGAATCAATAAAATATATATATATATATAAAAAAGAAGTCAACACATGCCCATTGGTAAAGTCTTGAGCCACAGAGAAAATATTTGTGAAAGAAATTGTATGAAAAACTCATGAAGATATAGAGGTGGGCTTCAATCTCTGTTACTTCTTAGGTATGTCACTTCACCCTTTGAAGATCATCTATAAATCTGGGTACTAATGCCCTTCTCAAGACTCTGCAGGGATTAATTGAGATAATTTACACAAGCCAGCCGAAACACTCTTCACCCATAATACACAAAAACGTCAATTCTGGGTCCCTGTGCAATGTCCACCCTTCCTCAGGGACACCCCGCCCCCCGAAATCAGAAGACATTCTAATCCAAAAAGCTGACTCACAGCCTTGAAAGCTGCTGAGCTATCCAGTGGTACTGTACAGTCTACATGATTTCATGGCAAGAAGCACAGCCATATTCGTTGTAAAATCATTGGTTTAGAGCCTCTTGTCCAGCTCCTATTAATTTTCTTGCTCAGACGATAAAACTTAACAGAAGAGAGCTCGGTAGTGCCAAGGCTTCAGACAGCAAAAGCTGAAAGGCAAAGTCCCTCTCAGCTGAATTCACTTACACACAGATTATGCTTAAACACTGGCCATTACGCAGGCCTAGATAAGATTTCCAGATGTGCACATTTGGGAGACCGATCCTGTGTGTGAAAAGACAAGTGAGTAGTGTTTTCACTGATGATGAATGATCTCTTCACCCGCAGAATAACTCCCGGGGAAGATAGGGATGAGTATGTCTGGTCACCAAAAGGCTAATCCCCAGTTTTTAGGCACATGTGAGGCTCCTATCCTGGCTAAGGCAAGACCCTCATCCATCAATGGAGGGAAAGCTGTGTTCTTTAATACCTGAAGTTACTTCTGAGGCGTGGAATGCAGGATGGTGGGGTAGCTGGAATTCGGCCTCAGACCCTAGTATTCCCTCTCTTTGCAGACTCTGAATCATTCAAGGAACAAATCATTACCCTTTATCTCCTCTGCTAGCTTTTATCCCCCTAGGAAAACTGGAGTTGTAATAATGATATCTGTGTCTAATTCCAGCAAGGGAAAGGATTGTGGAGTACTGTTCAGCCAGGATGGTAAAAGCACTTCTCAAAGTGCAGTTCAGCCACCCTCACAAGCATCTGCCATTCTCATAAGCCCATTCCTGAGTGCTAAAATTATTTTAAGAGGCTCAGAGCATGGTGCATTAATAAATGATCAAAGGCTGTGCATTTTCTAATGTCCCTTTGCCTTGATAAAGAAACTGGCAAATATTCCATTGACCACAAGCCATGAAGTCATTTTTTAAACTAAAAACACACTTCCCCATCTCATGCTGGTGTTGGGTCACCAGGATCGGTTACTTTATGCACTTGAAAATTGGATCCTTAAAGAAAAAGGTTGAGATGGATTATTTATAAACATGTGTAAATTATGTAGTGATTTCATTGAGATTTCTGGGATTTCTATGAAGTTAGAATGTCCCCTGTGGTGGCCATGTCTCATTTAATCCACCCGTTTCATCTTTTCCTACACTTCAGAGACTTCCCATATTTCAAAGTGAACTTTGAAACAATAGCCCATTTTTAAATGTAATTTAGCAATATGCTCATTATGTGTTTCTGTATAGCACAGAGTATTGCTTTATAAGAAAGAAATCCACACAAAAAGGAACACGTACCCAAGAGCCATCATTAATTCATGATTAGATGGGTGGGGGGGATTAATGGTACCAAACAAAATCGCAATAAGGAAGATCAATGAGAAACTAGTGACCATGGAAACTACATGCGCTTCCCTCTTGGTGCTTTAATACATCCTCCTGCCTTCCACAAAGGATGGGGCAAATACTTCCACTGCATTACACATCCCACCAACCCTACATAAATGAGTCATTTGCAAATTAGCACCAGAAGTCTACAGAGCAATAATATTTTTATCTCAGCTGCAAAATTGAAAGACATGAATCACTGTGGCCCTTTTTTGTCAGTGTTCCAAGAGACACATCCACATAAATAAGAGAACATTCGAAAATGTATTTGTATGGCAAACTATATACTTACATATGTGTGTAAGCACCCTATCATGCAAAAAAATATCTAAACAGATAATATTCAAAGAGATGTGCATACATTTTTCATTACAACATTTGTAAACAATTTTAATATCTCTTTTATATTGATTGATTTTACAGAGAGAAGAAAGGGGAGAGAGGGAGAGATCAATTTGTTGTTCCACTTATTTATGCATTCATTGGTCGATTCTTGAATGTACCATGCCCGGGGATTGAACCAGCAGCCGTGGCATATCAGGACGACACTCTAACCAATTGTGCTACCCAGCCAGAGCAGTAAATGATTTTAATGTTTAGATAATAAGGGTTTATACCCACACAATAAAACACCAAGAAGAAATTAGAAATGACATTAGAGGGAAATCTTTATTAACATGGAAAAATGTTTTTCTTATATTGCTAAGAGAAAAATAAAACAGACTTCAAAAGTGTACTTGAATGGTAGCATTTTTGCAAAGAAAAACTATTAAAAATCCTGGCAGATCATGTACCAAATTATAACAGTAATTATCTTTAGTGGTAGAATTATAGCTAATTTTTGTTTTATTTCTCTGTAAATTTCCATGCTTTCTAATATTACTATAATAAGCTTCACTGCAGTTGTAATTAAGAAAAATTGCAAACCCTTTTTTTAAGTAAAATAAAAAAAACTTTATGAAGAGGCCACACCCAGTAGTACTTACTGATTAAATGAATATATGGATTCTGAGGACTCTATTTTAGAACCTGTCAAATTCTATACCAGGTTAAACGTGTAATTTGATGCCTTGATTGTCAAGTTAAAAATAGGAAGATCGGTATCTGAAAAAGTCTTCTCCTTAATTTTCAAAATATACATGGGCTATAACACGAATAAAATTTAATGGGGATTTATCTATAGTTTTATAAGTTAAAACAGGTGGGTTCTGAAGCATATGAGGAGACATAGCATAAGGTTTTGAAGTTGTCTATGTTGAATGTCCAATGTCTAAGCTAAATCAACAGTTTAGTTCAACAAATATTTATTGAATACACACTATACACCAGGCACTCTGCCGGGTGGAAGGAAAACAAAGATGAATAAGACATAGTCCTTGGAACTCACACAGTCCAGTGTGGAAGGCTGTGTGGAATACAGGACCGCATAGAACACTGTGTGAAATCCAAGAACAGGCATCTAAATCGCACTAAGGATTGAGAGGAAGGAGAAGATGCTGAACTGCTTGTAAAGAAGCAACAGAAAATAAAGCAGGTAAGGAAAGAAAGGAATGGTGGGAGTGAAAGCTGGACAAGCAGGCAAAGGCCAGATCTTGTAGTTATTTGGTTGTGGAGGAGAAGGTGGGACTTGTGGCAAATGAAATTTGTGATGACTTTCAATATTTTGATTTGGGAGCATGGTTCAGTGATATCACTAAGTGAGATAAGAATAGCAATAGTAATAATGGCAAATATTTCTTGAAATCTAAATTTTTCCGGGCCCTGTGCTAAACGTGTTCACATATTTACTGCCTTCACCCTCACAACAAGCCTATGAGCCAGAGAAGTTAGGAGATGGTGGATAGAGGAAGAGGGACAGGCTGCGTGGGAGGAGCAGATTGAGATAAACTTTAAACATGTTGAATTCAAAGTAAATACAGAGCCTCCAGATGGAGAGGTTCTTCATTGGGAAGAAGCTGGATTCTCGTGTCAAGAGGAGAAATTAGGGGCAAAGATGTAGATTTGAGAATAATCTGAATTTAAGAAGAATTCCTTAAAAAAAATTCTCAAGTGGTTGCTAGTTCAGACAAAATATGTTGTGTAAAAAAAGTTGGGTTACAGACAGAGCCTTGGGGCATGGGGCATGGGGCAAAAACACCAGATAGAAGCAGAAGGGTATTTTTGAAGGACACTGAGAAGGAAGAGTCAGCGTCAACATGTTTGGGGAGAGAAGGTACCAGAAAAAAAAAAGACAAAGGAGTTCTAAGAAGATTAGTACAAAGTGCCAATGCTAACAGGAGTTCAAATAAAGTAAGGACCAAAATATGCCCATTAGATTTGACAACATCAAGTTATTGTTAACTACGTTGTCAGTGTGGGTAAGAATGGAAGAAGCCACATTGTTGATGACCAATGATTCAGATGGAAAGGAGAAATTGAAACCAACAGGCATAGAGACACTGCTAAGATGTCTGCATAAGAAATAGATGAATGAGATAAGCCAGGAAAGAAAGGATAGTAGTCACAGGGGTTACTATGATAAATACAAGAGAGCAGGGTTTGCTGGTTGGTTTTACTGGGCTGTCAGAAAACTGAGGTGCTAGCTGGAAAGGAGGTAGTATAGAGGCAGAGGGTAGAGGCTGAAAGAAGGAAATGATTTTTAGAGCAGTTTAGCAATATTGCGCAGAAGGTACAGAGACTTACTATACACTTTCACTCCCACATATACAGAGCTTTGCTCACTATCAAATCCTGAACCAGAGTGGTACATTATTACAACTGGCACATCATTATCACCCAAAGTCCATAGTTTATATGAGGGTTCACTTTTTGTGCTGTACATTTATGGGTTTTGAAAAATGTATAATGGCATGTATCCATCATTATAATATCATAAATAGTAGTTTCACTGCCTTAAAAATCTGCACTCTCTCTATTCATCACTCGCTCCCCAACAACACCTGGGAACCACTGATCCCTTTACTGTCTCCATAGCTCTATTTTTTCCCAAAATGTCATATAGTTGGACTCATAAAGTACATAGACTTTTCAAGTTGGCTTCTTTTGCTTAGTAATATGTATTTAAGGTTCTTCCATGTCTTTTCATGAGTTGATAACTCATTTCTTTCTAGCGGTAATATTCCATTGTCTGACTGTATCACAGTTCATTTATCCAATGACGTTCTGTAGCATACCTTGGTCGCATCCAAGTTTTGGTAATTATGAATAAAACTGCAATGAACATTCATGGGCCAATTTTTGTATGGACATAAGTTTTCAACTCACTTAAGTAGAGGAATGTGATTGCTGGATCAGAAGGTAAGAATATGTTTTGTTGCACACTCATGGAGGGACAGGAGTACTTTTTAGGCTGAGAGTAAATCCTGGCAGAGTTTGAAGAAACAGGAAGGAGGAGTAACTGCTGAATTGAGTCTCAGGGGGAAATAGGTGCCAGGGCACAGAAGGTGGGGTTAGCCTCCTCCTATGCAGCCTCCTCTAATCTACCAGGATGAGAATGAGATAAAAAAAAAAGGGGGGGGGGAAGGAAGCAGATACGTTTTTTCCTCCACTACACAATTGCCTCTAAATACTGTGTGAATTATGCTATCCTATTCACTGGCCCCTGTGTGTTTAAAGATTACATTAAAAAAAGAAAGAAAGACCTTGGCATTACAGTCTTTTGAAACCTCTAACACGTTTAAATAAATTTGTTAAATTATTTCCTCACCACCACATATTATTCTAATTGCTAAGTCTAAGGAAAGAATCAACAAGTCAACAAGTCAACATATCAACTCTCTTATGAACCCTGCTGATTTTTAAAAAAACAGACATTTTCTGAAGCCAAAACAATAATTAAAATCATATATATGTTTTGCTACATCAAGTCAAACAACTGGAAAATGCAAACTCATTAAGTATATTTTAATCATCTCGTTACTTCTGTGGCATGGATGGATATAAATAATTTTAATTGTTCCACAGTTTGAGTAAAGCATTTGAAAAGATGAGTTGGCTTCTGTGTCTCTTCTTCCCTAAGGCAAAGCAGAACTTGCAGAAACTGGGTTACTTCCTGCGGGATAAACCTTTTAACAAGAAAGTGAATATGGAAAGGCATATGGATCTAGTGACATTTTGGTTTAATTATCGAGACCACTGTACAAACAAGTGTTGTGAATAACAAAACAAGTCAAATTCCAGGTTGCTGTAAACAGAGAAATGAAAAATCGCATCCACAGATGATACCTTTAATACAGGATGCTGAAGCGGCCTTCTGAGGTTTCCAGTTAAATCAGTTAATGGTGATTCGCTTACTTTATCTTCACCTCACAGACTTACAAGCCTCTGGGAAAGGGGTGGGAAATACACCCATTTGTCGAAACTGCGACCATGCTGCATGTTGTTGCCCCAATGGCCTCTAGTCTAGTGTAATGAGGTGTATTTTCGGAGTTGGTGGGCAGTAGCAATACTGAGAAAAAGGCCTTGCTCCATATTCCCCAGAGAAACAAGCAAGACTCTTCTCTTCAGTGAACCCAAAGGTGTCACAGCCACAGATCAGCAGAACTCTACTCCCAGGCAGAGCAAGGCAAGTATTCATAGGAGAGGAGTGGTTACTATTTCACTGTGCACATTGCAAGTCCAGATAAAGGCTGCTTGTTTTCACATATTAACAGTAACAACTACAAAAGCCAGTCTTCTCAGTAAACCAAGGACTATTTAACAAATATGCACACTTAAATTTGCTTTTTATAGGCTAAGAGAATAAATTATATGTATATTAAAAACACGTTTGTCCATCGCTTCCCACCTCACCCTACTGATCATGCCTATTACTAATAAGCTGAAAGAAACACAGAGGTGAAACTAACTCCTGACCAGACCAGAGGAGGTTGTTTTGCATAGAAAAAAATATGTTCAGAATGAATAATCACTACTTCCTAAGGCAAAAAAGAAAAAGAAAACCAAACAAAACAAGTGAAGAAGGATTTTAGCTTCAAATGATGAAATAGAGAAAGAGATAGATGATAGATACATAGATAGATAGATAGATAGATAGATAGATAGATAGATAGATAGAATGAAAATGTGTCAGATGGGGAGCAAAGGATTGATTTTTATTCCATAGCCGAAGTCACTAAAAGGCCTTGTGGTAAAGATGGCAGTTCTGTTCAAAGATGCTTTTAGAAGGTTAGGCCCTATGGTCCATCCTCTCCCAGGGATATTTCACCCTCACTCCTGTAATCAGAGGACACTCACTCATCCACCTTAGACGACTTGCCCAGCAAGTACTAAAGCAGGTTAGAGTCACCATCAGTTTAACAGGAAACCTAAATAGTACCTAACACTTGTTCACTCATTCAATCAGCCAGTCAGTAGACACTTATGGAACTGTGGTGAGAAAAATGGACACAACACCACCCTGATAAGGCTTACAGTTCAGTGGAATCAACAGGTAGATACTGATATAATAAATAATCCACAGGTTTTGCCTACCAAGTGAGTAGATTCTGCTTTAATCTGGGATGAAGTGGATTTGGTGGGTGGCTAGCAAACTTAGCTTTGAAAAAAACTAAATTTGAACTGAGATCTCAACAAGGAATACATGGGAACAGAGGAAAGAACTGACTGAGTGGCTGGAAAGCAGAGAGGCAGAAAGGAATCCAGCACAGACACTCAGAACATATTTCCAAGGAACAAATAACGGATGAGCGAACACATGAATGAATAGATGTCCAGTTACACAATCACCCAACATTCCAGCTGTCCATTCACACAGGATATTCAGTACAATCCCAGTTGTTCATACCCTTTGCCTTCTCTCAGTTTATCTTTTTAATATTCAAGTTTAATGAAAGTGAAAAAAAATTAGAGGAAAAAAATAGAGCAACAGAACCATCCTCTCCAATATCTTCAAACTGAGATCCAAACCTTCCTGAATTGCCCCATCACACGATAGAAGTGTGCCAGGCACTTTGTTAGGAGATTCTATACACATTATATGATTGAATCTAAACAACAATCCTCTAAATTAGTTATTGTTATTCCCAGTTTTGAAGGTAAGGGAAAGATTTAGCTACCTTGTGAATGTCCCAGCAGCACTATTCAAATAGCCAATTAGTTTCTGGGGGAAAGTCCATCAACTGGTGAATGGATTAAAAATGTGATATATTTATACAGTGAAAGAGTTTTCAGCCTTATAAACAGAAAATATGCCATATATGCTACAATACTGATAAACCTTGAAAACACTATGCTAATTTAAAAAACAAACACAAAAGGTCATATATATATTATATAATCCCATTTATATGAAATATCCAGAGTGGGTAGATCCACAAAGAGAGTAAGTAAATTCCTAGTCACTAGGGGCTGGGGGCAGCAGAAGGGGGCAGTGACCGCATATGGGCATGTGTTTCTTTTGGGAGTGAGGAAAGTGCTCTAATTAGTGCTGGTGTTTGCACAACTTTGTAAATACATCAAAACCCACTGAATTACACACCTTAATGGGGTGAATTTTATGCCATGTGACTTATATCTCAATGAAATTGTAAAAAAAAAGACATTTAAAGTATTTTATTTCCTTCAGTGGTGCGAACTTTATTAGCCACATAATTCTTGTTACTGTATCTCAAAAGTATTATTATTTATCTTTGAATAGGTGATTACAAATTCATTTAGAGATTTCATGACTAAAATACACTGTTTCTGAAAGTGGCTGTGCCTGCCCCTAAGATTGCAGGTCCTTCAAGATCTCCCGCTTCTGTTTATAGAATTAAGCATTCATTTGCTTTCCTCCAGAGTCCACATCTTCAGTGGTATCACCCATTATGAACTGTCCTGGGAGCACACATGATAAGATAAGACAGAACTGAAAGTTTAAAATGGAGGCCTTATGTCATTTGATCAAATATCTTTAACTTTTTGCTTACAGCGGTTTTGTGTTTGTTTTTAAAAATATATTTTTATTGATTTCAGAGAGGAAGGGAGAGGGGAGAGAGAGATCACATCAATGATGAGAGAGAATCATTGATTGGCTGCCTCCTGCACACTCCCAACCAGGGATCAAGCCCACAACCCAAGCATGTGTCCTCACCAGGAATCAAACCATGACCTCCTGTTCATAGGTCAATGCTCAACCACTGAGCCACACCAGCTAGGTTGCTTACAGTGTTTTAAATCATTTGCTTACTGTGAGAGCACCTGTTTTAGTTTGTTGTGATATCAATACTCAGATCCTTTAAGGATTACCAGAAAAGTTACGTCTAGTCTCAATTTCAAACAAACTCTACTACCTTGGTGTTTCCATCCTAATTTTCATTATCTACATCAATGGGGAGAGCTTTAAAGGTTAAAATGGAAAGGACACTAGGATTTTTCCAACCTCCACTCTTTCTCAGGAACCAGAGCCCTCCCTTCAGACTTTACCTCACACCCTTATTAGCCAAAACTTGCCAGGGAGGGGAGAAAGAAGAAATAGATGATTTGGTTTTCCCCAAGGTCTTTTTCTGGGCCCAGAATGTTCAGTCCTTTTACCATGCAACAGAAAAATAAAAAACTAGCACAGAGAAGGTAAGTTCTGAGATCCTTCTAATGACTGCAGTCGGCAATGGGCAATGGATTCTCCAGACCCTTAGGCAGCTCCATGATGCTATCTGAAGCTCCGGGATCCTTATCATACATGTGGGCTCAGTGATGACTGGACATGTAGAGGCTCACGGGACAGGAGATCATCATTTTATGAAAATACAGAATCTTATAGTTGAGAGAACACTAAACACGAAGTTTCATGCCCCTCCTCCAACAATAATTATCTAGTCCTCATTTTGCATACAGCCATTAATGAGACACTCACTACATGGAAAATAATGGCTTGAACATCAAGATTAATGCAACCAAAATGCAGAGCATGTTTTGGTCTAGATTTTAATTGCAGATTTATCTCTTACCAATTATGTCATTAATATTATCATTGTCAGTTTTCTCCATTCTCCCTTTCCATCATAATCCCATCCTCCTCAGCAAAGAGTCACGGACCAGACAGAAGAGATAGCCATGCTGCGTTAGACTCTCTTCCCACCTCAAGCCGTGGACTGAAGTGCCCAAGCAGAACAGGGGAGCAGATTATTAAACACTGCAGAGCACCACACCTCTTTAAGACAACCAACCAGGAGCTTCCTCCCATCTAACACTTACCCAAGAAAGAGAAGGCGCCACGCTCTGATTGCCTGATGGTTTGAGGGACACTATTTAAGAGCATCCAGCCACTGCCCTTGAGAAAGCGGCCTTGGTGGCTATGGAGCAGGGCGTGCATGAGCACGGAGTGAAGACCCAGGTGATAGCACCAACACATCGTCCTGTGTTCCAAGAATTGATGCAGATTTGGGGAGAGGGACATTATTTATTTAATTATATGCTATATTAAATGGTCCTAAACTGGTTGAGTGAAGGGAAATAAAATAGAAAACAATCTTATTTTTACTGAGAAACTACCATATGCCAGGCCTGGTGCCAATCCATCCTCACAAAGGTTATGATTAATCCTACAGGGGAAAACTGAAGCCTGGGTGCCAGGGTCCAGCCCCAGGGGTCCAGGGCCCGGGGTGGAAAGGCTGCAGTGCCTGGGCATTGAGCCCAACCCCAAGAATCTGCTTAGTTACTGCCCTCCAGTGCCCATTGTCCCCAGAGGGGCCAGGCAGACCAACTGCTGTCAGCCACCCCATGGCTCCCTCAAGGTCTCTGTTTTAAAGCCCATTGCAGGAGCCTTAATGTTGAGATGAAGATATCCAAGAGGAAATCCTTCTATATGCTTCTGACACCAAAATAAAGCAGAGAACTTCACTCCTTGAGTCCAGCAAAATGGGCACCACATTGAGAGTCACTATTCCATCCTGAGACTGTCTGTATACTCTATGCCATTCAGTTAACACTTATTGAGTTATACCTTGTGTCAGGCAGTGCGATAAAAATGATAAATAAAAAATGAGTCTGTAGAATAAGGAATTCATAATCTTTTAAGCGAGGGAGAAACACGAGGCATGCTCTGTGGGTTGAGATGGAGGTAAGTGCTGCATTAGAATGTAAGTGGAGTGGTGAGGCAACCTAAAGGTTGGAGAAATTAATTCCTACTGAAGCAACCCAGGAAGGCTCAGATCTGGCCACTGGAAAGGGGAAAGATTTTACAGCACTGTAAGACATTTCGTGCAGAGAACATAGCTTAAGAAAGACACAAATGTACATAGCATATTTGTGAAATCATGTGGATGACTTGATTATAAAGGACATGTCATGCTAAAATGTTTGGACTTGATTCATCAGGGAATTAAAAGCCAACAAAGCGTCTTAACATGATCAATACTATATTCAAAGAAAGGTAATAAGCCAGGAGAACTAGGCAGGGCTTAACAGAGGAGGTGACATTTCAGCTGGGTCTTAAACACTATTTCAGAAAATAAGAATCAAAGGAAAGATAAATAAAGCCATAAGAGTCCATTGCAACAACAGCAGAGCCCATGTCAATAACATCCTGGAATCTGGTTTATCAAGAAATTAGACAGTACATATGATAGGAGGGTTAGAAACAGATTGTGAAACGCCTTAAATACAAAAACAAGGCATTTATTTAGAGCTTCTAAAGAGATGCTGAAAAGCTACCAAAGTTTGTGCTTAAATTTTGCTGATTAAAGTTTTACATAATGAGATTGAAACTAACATCCAAAGATAGGAGAGTTTAGAGAAACATGATAGAAGAGAGGAAATAAAAGGAATGTTATAATCACAACAGCTAACTTTTATCGAGCACATAATTACTTTTATGTGCATTATTTCACTCAATATTCACCTATAAAGTAAAAGCTTATTTTAACTAAGTTGAGAAAATTTAGCATTTGAGGGATTAAATAACTTTTACTACAGCTCACAACTAGGAAATAGCTGAGAAGGGACAAAATCCCATTGTATCTGATGCTATATCTCCAGTACTTAGCTAGTTCTTGACATATGAAAAGTATTTAATAAAAAATGGTGAAACTATTTTGGTGAAACTGTCTTTTATAAAAAAATTTATTGATTGATCAATGAGAGAGAGAGAAACATTGATTTTTTGTTCCACCCATTAATGCACCACTGGTTGATTCCTGCATGTGTCCTGACCTGGGATCAAACCCACAACCTTGGCACATCAGGATCATGCTCCAACCAAACTATCTTAATTTTGAATACCACCTATTCAAAGAATATTTCCTGATGTTTTCAGATCAAAACTGATATATTTTCCTTCATTCTAACTTTTATTGGTTATATTCATTTGGGAGTGCATCATCCTTCAAGTTTATGGCGGGGGAGGCAGAAAATACATCTTGCTCACTCATGTATTTCTTACAAGATGTTCAGCATAGTGTCTACCACAGAAGAAACTTGATAAATATGGGGTGATGAATGAATGGATGAATAATGAATAGCTTTGCTAAGTGGTCTCTTCTCCATCTCAGCACAGGTAAATTTCAATGACTTCTCATGAAACATCCAAAGCATAGAATTGACTCAGCATTCAGAATCAGGTAATTCCTTCCACTTTCTTTTCTGATGAGAATCTTTATTGGCTATGATTTAATCACTGCATTCATATTATCCCCACCCCTTTTATTCAATGTATTGGGGTGACACTGGTTAACAAAATTACATGGGTTTCAGGTATACAATTATACAATACATCATCTGAACACTGTATTGTGTGCTCACCACCCCAAGTCAAATCTCTGCCCATCACCATTTACCCCCCCTATACCCTGCTCAACCTCACCCCACCCCCTGACCCCCAGCATCATATTCTCTTTATAGAAGTCCAGGGGCTCTAAGGTGGTGGTTTCTGTTTAATTAAATTTGATCAAGTAATAATGATCTTTAATTTCCTAAAAGAAAGATCACTAAGCATATGAAAGGCATTATTTAATGTAATTTTATGAGGATGTTCTTATTTCTCTGTTAACAGAGACATGGGTAGACTCAGTATCCTCACTGTAAGACCTATTAAACTAGAACATTTCCTTACTTAAAAAATATTTCTCATACCAGCCTGCCCACTCTCTAAACTTCCATCATCTATATTTTCATTGGGCCAACAAGGTACCCCTTTTAAAATGAAAGTCAGAGAACACAAAACATGAAGTGAATCATCACATCCCTTTTATCTTTTTGTTGTACAGGGAAAAGCAAACCAACAGTAATTGAACAACATCTACAGACCAGGAATTGTACTAAGCACTTTAAACTCATTATCTCACTTAGTATTTACAAGTCTGTGAAGTATTTATTTATAGATAAGAACCCAAAACTCAAAGGAGATAGTTAATTTGATAAAATCAAACAGGGACAGTTGAGCTGGGATCCTGGGTTGGTTTCTCTGATTCAGTAGCTCTTTGTATTTTTTTATGCTGCCTGTCTTTGAGAAAATGGAGTTGTGAGAGGAGGAGGGGTACATAACATTGGAATCAATAATAATAAAAGCATAATATGGTAATTAGACCAGATGTCCTTCTGGACGACTTTCTGGATGAAGCCAGGGCTGTGAGAGAAGCTGGTGCTGGCAGCTGGGGGAAGGAAAGCCTTGCCTACACTTGCACGAATTTCATGCATCAGGCCTCTAGTACTGGAATAACATGGCATGCCTTAGTGTGTGTCTGGAACTATGTTGGGAGATTCTGAACTGCCTGTGGGCAACTGGGGATTGAGAAAGAGGAATGGTTACAGGATTTATTGGCCATAGAATTTTCTAATCCAACTGACTTTATTAGATGGCTGATGGATACTTAATTTCAAAGAAAACACTTGCTGACAAATGCCATTTCCTATTAAATCAGAAATTGGAAAATACATTTAACTTTTGTTTTAAAACCATATATTGAGAGATTTTCCAAAACTGTGAACATGTTTGCTCACCATCCATTATGAAGTAAGTGTTTATGGGGAAAACACCTTAGAGATCTGTGTGTGGCAGAACTGAGAACTCTCCAGCCATCTAAATATTCACCAGCCTTTGACCTGATTTGGAGCCATGGACCTCTTACCCTATTTTGGAATGATATGTGACATTTGGTTAGAATCTCACAGATCAAACATGCCCCAAAAATACTGGCCTGGGTAAAACACCTATGGTGTTATAGTTATGTGTTCAATTTTAATGCCTTTATAGCGATGAGTTAAATAAGTCTGCATTTCTGCCAACTGCAGGTCCTTGGCGGCTTTTCACCTTTAATTTTAGAAAAAGTCACTTTAGGAAAAACTGTGATGTTATATTTTTCAGTGTAAATTAATTCTCCACTCCTAATTTTTAGGCTCACCAATAACTGTTGCAGGATTTTGAGAGGGGGCGAGTTGTCAAGAGACCAGTAAAATCAGCAAATTTAAAGGGAAAGGAGAACCTAAACAAAAGGAGTATACTTCCATCTTTGACTTACATTTTACATTTGAATGGATTGCCTCAACCCAATTCCTCCTACAACCTACCCCCTGAGTGGGAGATGGCTCTGCTGAAACACATACGTCTTTTTGTGGCAAAGGCACCGTGTGTTGTTGCTTATAGAGATACCACAGAATCGATAGTGCAGGGCACCCCAGCGTACTGTATTTTGTTAACATCCTGCTGGCTAGACTCAGATTTCCATTGAATTGTGTTCTTATTTAAAATGTCTGCTGCACCTGCAGTCAACTCGATCAGTATTAGCTATTTGCTTAGTGTCATGTACACTTATGAACAATGAAACTTTAGAAAAAAATGTCAGCGGCGATGCGTAGATCATAAATCACAAGATGATAACATCTCACATGAAAAGAAAGTCTCTGAGAAAACAGCTCCAGTGATGTAAATATTGAATTTACCAGCGCTGCCATATCGCTACGGAGGCCGGACAATAGGCCATTTCTTAAATGGCAAGAGGGATGAGCTCTCTCCTTTATCTGTATTCACTTTTCCTTTTATTTCATTCCTGGGAAAGAGAAATGCCAGAGGAGAAGCTTAAGACAGATTAGACTGCGAAGACTGGATATAGGCTATTACATCATAACTGTCTTTGAAAACTCTCAAACAGCTGACCTGTTTATATTACAAGACAGGGTCAATTTCCATTCTAGCGACTCTTTTGATGTTTGTGAATACCAATGCTCTCCCCAGAATGCTGGCTTTAGAGTAACCGCAATTGAACCATTCAGCCTTCTCTGATGCAATCTTTCTGCAGCCAGATAGGATTCTATACATGGATTTCATTGAAGCACACAGCTTGGCATGATCAAAAGCTTTGCTGGAGCCATGAGCAAATGATGTTTCAAATAATAGAATCATGTTGATGCTGAACGTTTCTGCTGTAGTCACTGAGGCTGTATGCATGAGTGTGTGTGTGTGTGTGTGTGTGTGTGTGTGTGTGTGTAACACAAAACCACAGTTTTGCTTCTGTTGGAACTCAGAATGATTAAACATCAAAATGGAACAACAGAGGCATTTTCACGGCAAATGTCTGAGAAAATAAGAAAGGCCTCAACAGCCATGTTGAGTACTAAAGAACCTGTTGTGGCTTTGGTGTGACCAAGACATGGATTTCACTTCCATTTCCACATCTCTCCAACGACGGGGACTAAAACAGTTTACTTGACCTAGGCCTCTGACGCCTCCTTTCTAAGATGAGAATGACATCATCAGTCTCACAAGGTTATAAGGCGGAATAAATATACATACAACAATAATGGTTGACACTTATTGGGAAAATATTCTGTGCAAGGCACTCAACACTTTATTGTGCATCATCTAAAACCAATCTTCGCAAGAGTCACATGAAGTAGGCACCATATTCATTCCATTCTATGGATGAATAATCTGAGACTTAGAAATAAGATTGTATAAATTTGTAAAAGGTCTTTAGTGCATACTAATTCCCCTTAAGACAAATTAAATGAGCAAATCATGGTTTTCTGCTTAAACAGATTCACGCTGGAGCATATTTTTAATGGAAACAGTTCCAACCAACATTTTATCTTTGAATATTAGCAATAGAAGAGACCTTACATCGTGTGCAGTCTAACACTGCATGTCCCAAAGTAGGAATGCAGACATCAGCATCCCTGGTCACCATGCTGAACACTGCCTTCAGCACCAAGGAGCCCTGCTCCACACACCAGCCTGCTCCATGAATGGGCAGTGCTCTTTGTTACAAAGGATTTCAATCTGCTTCCTTTTATATTCCACCTCTGGAGCTAAACATCTACCCCTCAGATAGAAAAACAGTTTTCTTATTTCCCCTAAGCCTGCAACAGGCTGGGCACCTCCAGCTCCTTAACTGTCCCTCTTACAACAGAGTCTTCACAATGCTGAAATTTGCTCTGGTTCATCGATATCACCCTAAAAATATGGTAACCAAATTCTAGTCTCAATTCAATCTATGTTCTCTGTGCATTTTAATTTTAAAATAGTTTATAAGAGTAGTTAGTTTCGAGGTTTATAAAGGAAAGACATCAACTCCCTTTGTCAGACACAGCCTACATACAAAATCAGAATCTGGATAGTCTTCCCTCCATCATTCGGTCTTCTGTTGAAGACTTCACTGCTTGTTCTTCCTCTTGCACTTGAGAGGTCTTGCCATTCAGAAGGAGGCAAAGTGTGAATTATTTAAATTTTATTGAAATACCTTTCTGGAGTTTAATCTTCTTCAGCCAGCTGGGCAGCACGTGCTTGATAGCTATAGCTTTGTGGTGGCAGGTGAATCAGACACAGAGTCTTCCAAATGGAAATGCCAACTCTAAAAGCTTAATCACTGAAATTATAATTGCTCCCTTTAGGGAATAAAAGTGATATGAATTCAAGACATTTCTTCCTGCAACGTAAGGCATTTTTTATGGCAATGGTTTCAGGGTTCAAATGGATTAAACTTTTATGGTATTTTTTCTTCTACTTTCATATAGTGAAGAATGCCCCAGCTCTATTGTTATCTGACTATATTACTTTGGACACCTCTGTGTGTTTATTCCTAATCTGCAAAATGGATATCATACTTATTTAACCATGTGTGCTTTGATAATTAAACAAAGTATATGAGAGCACAATCGTTTTAGTATACTTACTACTGACTCTTTGTGAAAAGTCATGAAGTTCACATCTTACTTAACAATAAAACTTGTACAGTTGTTTTGCTTTTCATCTACACCTCTCATTGAATAACAAAATAGCCCTGTGATATATGTAGGGTAAGAACCATTGTTAGCACACTTGACACATAGGAAAGAGAGATTAAGGGAGGATGGGTACCAAGCTTCCAAGATCACTCAATGCAATGAGACAAAGTTGGACCAAGAAGGTTTTCTGACTCCAGAAAGAATCAATGCTGCAGAGTAGAAAGAAAAAGATCTGTCTATAGACTTGGTCTGCCCATACCAGCTCTGTGTCCTGAGATCATTAACTTGTTAACCTGGTTTATTTTCCATAAAATCCTGACAATTATTACCTCTTCCAGTCAGGGTCCTCCAGAGAAACACAACCAATAGGATAATGGAAAGAGAAAGAGAGAGGGAGAGAGAGGGAGAGAGAGAGAGAGAGAGAGAGAGAGAGAGAGAGAGAATTTTGAGAGGGAGAAAGAGAGAGAGAGAGATTTGAATTAGCTCACAGGACTATGATGGCCTATAAATCCTAATCCCCAGAGCAGGTCAGTGAGCTGGAAACTCAAGCAGGATTTCTATGTTACACTGTTGAGGCAGAATTCCTTCATCTCCAAGCAACTTAAGTTTTGCTCTTAAAGTATTTAATGAGGTCCACTCACATTATTTCCTTTACCTAAAGTCACTGGTTATAGATGTTAATCACATCTACAAAATACTTTCTCAGCAACATCTCAACTAGTATTTAACCCACCAACCATATCCTAGCAAAGTTGACACATAAAATTGACATTCGTGCTATCTCATCTATAATAATAAGTGTAATATGCTAATTAGACCAGATGTCCTTCCAGACGTCCCTCCTTCCAGACAAAGCCTCAGCAGGTGGGGGCCAATGCAGAGGCGGCTGCAGCCACGGTGGGGGGCCAAGGCTCAGGCACGAATTTTGTGCATCGGGCCTCTAGTAGTCTTATAAGCTTTAAAAGAAAAACTATGTATTGGTTCAAAGTGGTGATCTCTAGAGATCAGCACAGGATGATTTGGGAATTAAGGGGGTGCTTAACTCAGGCTTCAGGTATCAGGACAGAATTCCCCAAAGAAGACATGCTTCAATGTCCAGTCAGGAATAGACCCAGGTGTATGAGCCTGAAGCTTCTATAGTTTGCTGCCCTTCTTTAATAAAAAGTATTTAAAAATTAGGTATAAAAGTGACTATTTATTTACAATGATAAAAAATATTACGAGGATTACAAATTTAAAGGAAATGAGAAGTTACACACAATTTGGTCAACATGGAAGCAGACCTTCTTTGTTGTCTTACATTTACTTATTAAAGAATGAAGAAAATCAAATTAAAAGCTAATGAAATATGAAAGAAAAGCAAACAAGATAAGCACTGGAGTCAATAGAAACTGTTTTGACATAGAGACTATCAAAACTTATAAAAATAATCTGTTCAGCTCATACCCAAGGCAGTAAATTTATAAGAGGCAGAGATGAATATTGAATAGCACTGATAACTAGACTTCTAAGTTGTTTGATAATCCAATTAATGGAGAAGAGTGAATAATATAATGACATTGGCAAAATATTTTACTTTCTTGCTGAGTTGATATTGAATAATAAAAGTATCATGCTCCTTTTCTAGATTTTGCAGTGTTTGAGCTATTTATCAGCTTTAGTCATTTGTGTTTAAAACTGCATACACTGACCAGCCAGTGTGGCTCAATTGATTGAGCATAGTCCTGTACAATAAAAGGTTGCTGGTTCAATTCCCTGTCTGGGAACGTGACTGGGTTGCAGGTTCGATGGCTGGTCAGGACACGTACAGAGGTAACAGATTGATGTTTCTCCTGCACATTGATGTTTCTCCCTGTCTCTCTCTCTCTGTGTCTGCATGTCCTCAGGTGAGAATTAAAAAATTAATAATAAAATAAAAATGACTATATTGCATTATTAGACTTTCCCCGATAGGGGAGGACTTATCTTTTGGCCAGGTGTCAATGAGAACTGTATATTTTGCTTACTATTTAATGTCTCATGTTTAAAGAATTTTCCACGGCAGCGTCTGGCTCCATATATATTGAACCTTGCTTCCCTTCTACTACCCAAGCACTCTCAGTGGTGGGGCTGGCTATACAGGATGTGTTTTTATCACAAGATAACTTCTGGTTCTGACCTTCTGTGTCATGACACTTGGTCAGTCCGCACAGTAGGCAGCAGTATTCCTGGAAACAGTCCCACACCCAGGGTGACCAGCGATAACTTAACTTTATAGAGAGTTAACTGAGACCCATGTAGGTAAGACCCACTACATTCAAACCAAAATTACCCTCAACCTAACCTGCTTTTAGCCATTATCAAAAATGTCATGGACTCTCCAACACCACCCGATAGGAGGAGAACAATGGAAGAAAAGGCAGAGTAGGAAGAGATATATATACAGGTTGCAAATGATTTTTAGTTACAATACCCTATTTTTGCAAATTACACAACAATATATGTAATATATAATACCTATAAATATATAAAACCTGGTGATTGCGGAGAGGATGCTGAAAAGACTTATTACAAAATTGAAGGGCTCGGAAGCCTGAGCTTCATTATAGATGTTTACCTGGTTTATTTTCCATAAAATCCTGACAATTATTATTTAAGCAATTACCCAAATGAAGCACAGCCTCATTTGTCTGGAAATATCCTATAAGGCCACCTGCCATTAGTTTAACGTAAATCAGCCTAGGCCTAGTGCAAAAATGGTTTTCATTTCCCCAAAAGGAGACATAGAAGAGCTTTGAAAGAGTGTGAGGCTCTCTGCATCACGTGCTAGCTGGAATCTTCTCCCCTCCCAACTGGGCTCTAAGTTTCCGGAAGTTAGCGACTCACATTGTCACTCTGCACCGGCTTGCAACCAGCACAGTTTGGCAAAGTGTAGGCACTCTGTCACTCTGCACCGCTTGCAACCAGCACAGTTTGGCAAAGTGTAGGCACTCAATACGTATTTGATTATTAACAAAATGGTTAGGGCTAAACATTTTAAATAAAATAAAAGGAAAAGGAACACTTTTTAAACTGCTGTAGTGACAGCCTTCTAATCAAAGCACTTGGGCACCACAGGTGTTCCAGCTTATATAATGCAAACAAATTACCCCAAACTTAGCAACTGAAAACAGCAATAATTAGTGATTTCTCACTCACAGTTTCTATGGCCTGGGAACTGGGTGCAGCTCAGCTGTGTGGGTCTGTTCACTCACACGGTGCAGTCATGTGGTGGCTGAGGCTGGCGTCATCTCAGTAACTTCTTCACTCCTGTGTCTGGTGACTGGCCTGGAAGAACCCAACGCCCAAGGCTGAAACAGATGCGGCAACTCATATCTCGCTCTCGCTCTTCTGTCTCGCTCTTCTCTCTCTCTGTAGTTTGTTTTCTCTACATAATCTCTCCAGCAAGCAGCTTCTGGAGAGCTGGATTTTAAATGTTAGCTCAGGGTCTCTAGAGGCCTGTCCCAAGAGAAAGAACCTGGGGGTGGGTTGGGTGGGGGGAGCGATTTCCCGTTTTATGTTCCAGTCTTAGAAAACACAGTATCACTTCCTGTGCATTCTATGGGTTGAGACAGTTACAACGTTCTCCCCAGTTTTAAGAGTTGGAAACCTAGAATTCACCTCCATAGATAGGAGTATCAGTGCCATGCAGTAAGCAAACCATCTGGGATAGGACACATATTGGTGTGACTATTTTAGGAAAATATAATCCGCACTATAGGAGACAGCAGCTTCTAAATTTATAAGCATTTTTAAGCCATAGGTTTGTTGCTGTTTTATGCTCTTGCTACTAGCTACTGTTCTTTTCCTGCCAGACTACCAGGTGTTCTGTAACTGCTAACTCCTCCCACCATTGCTAAGGGAATAAAGCATTGCACATGAACTTGCAAAGACCTCCCCTTCAGTGCACACGTTGGTGGATGATGTTATTTCTAAGAATATCTGCTACGTGCAGTCTGTTGTGGTTTTCAAAGTGCCTTTAAGAGTTCCTGGCAGCAGTGCCATCTCCCTGTTGCCACCACTATTCAATATAGAGTGGACAACTCCAGTAACTAATATTAGTGCAGCCAAGCTATAAGCTATAGGTTTATATCTTCCCCAAATGCACATGTTGAAATCCGGTGCCCAGTGTGATGACATTAGGAGCTGAGGGCATTGGGTGGTGGATTAGGTCATGAGGGTAGAGCCTTCATAAATGGGATAAGTGCCCATTTAGAGACACCAAAGAGCTCCTTTTTCTCTTCTACCAGGTGCACACACAGTGAGGAGATGGCCATCTATTACCTAGAAAATGGGCCCTCACCAAACACAGAATCTACTGTAGCCTCCTTGATCTACTTCTTAGCCTCCAGAACTGTGAAAAATAAGTTTTTGCTGCTTATCAGCCACCCACTCTATCCGTATCCTATTATAGCAGTCTGAGCTAAGACAGCTCCTATACCCTAGTTCACCATATGTGGGTACAACAGGCACATCTTATGGAACTCCTAAGATTCCTGGACCCCTTGGCTACTTGGTCCGAGTTTGGCACTGCCATAAGGAAACAAAACACAAAACCAGCAGATCTGAGTGAGGGCATTGGGTGGTGACTAGGTCATGAGGGTAGAGCCTTCATAAATGGGGTAAGTGCCCATTTAGAGACACCAGAGAGCTCCTTTTTCTCTTCTACCAGGTGCACACACAGTGAGGATATGGACATCTATTACCTAGAAAATGGGCCCTCACCAAACACAGAATCTACTGTAGCCTTGATCTTGAACTTCTTAGCCTCCAGAACTGTGAAAAATAAGTTTTTGCTGCTTATCAGCCACCCACTCTATCCGTATCCTATTATAGCAGTCTGAGCTAAGACAGCTCCTATACCCTAGTTCACCATATGTGGGTACAACAGGCACATCTTATGGAACTCCTAAGATTCCTGGACCCCTTGGCTACTTGGTCCGAGTTTGGCACTGCCATAAGGAAACAAAACATAAAACCAGCAGATCTGAGAGGTCCTGCTTCCACAAGCTAACTTGACTAATTTCTGTAGTTGCTAACTCTTTCCACCATGTCTACTTCCAGATTGCGAAAAACTTCCATGAAACGGGATATGGGATCTGACTTTCTGAGCTGCTGCCAAAGTTGATTCCTCTGAGGGAAAAATTGTGACCAATTATAGACAGGATTCAGAAGGAAGCCAGCAGATGAATTCCCTCTCCCTTCCTCTTACTGATGCTCAGTCTGGAAGCACAGCCTCATTTGTCTGGAAATATCCTATAAGGCCACCTGCCAAGTGACTGACAGTGTCTCTGTAAATCATGCTGCAGTGGCCTGTAAAGTATTGTATCTTGTTACATAATACCCCTTGCTTTCCTGCTTCACTTCCTTTTTCACTCTCAGTCCCTGGGAAGGCATTTCCCAAATAAAGCACTGGGAATTCATCTTTTACGTGGGCCTTGTATTTCAGAGAACCTAGGCTAAGACCCAAACCAGTGATATCAGCATTGTCTTCATCTTAAACATGAGGAAATCAGGATGCAGAGAGTTTTCCAACGTCTCACAGCTTAGTAAAAAATTAAGATTTAAATAAGAATTTTTTCTTAGCTACAATGCCCATATCTTTCCTTCTCCACCATGCTTCTTTCTCAAGTAGTCTAGGACCAAGGAAAGCTGGCAAAGAGGGCTGTAGTCCTGACCACACCAGCAGATTAAATAAACATAGGCAGTTATGTAACATAATGATATGAATACTTAGTAAATAATAATAGCTAACATTGGTTGAGTCCTTACAATGTGCCAGACTCTGTTCAAAGTAATTTATATGTGATTTCTTTAATTACATAAATTTCCTTATGATTTAAAGATATTGTCATCAATATTTTATAGATGAGGAAACTGAGGCATGGGTTTACTACCAAACATTCCATAGATACTAAGTTGTAGAGTCTTTGTATGCCTCAGTTTCCTTGTCTGTTAAATGCAGGCATAACCCCCTCTCATGCCTATCTCACAGCATTCTCATAAAGATTGATAATGACATAAACATGCTGGGAAAAGTACACATATGAAACATCTTTAATATTAGAGCTGTTCTTCTGATAAATGGAGTGGAGGAAAGACCCATTCACATGCAATTCACAAGTAGGTCCTAAAGTGTGAGCCTCACTCAGCCAAGGGTCAACTCTGCCACATAGAGCCACACCCCCATAGAGCCACATAGAGCCACTCACGGACAGCAGAATTCATGAGCCTTTTGTTCCTTCTTTGGGTTCAGCATACCCATTTCCTGCCGATTTCTACTTATTCTAAAGAGCGCATTATATCAATAAAGGTCACTTAGAAGGAATCACAAATCACCCTCAATGCCACCACCCCAAGAGATTAGCTATTTTCATAGGCCCAATTTTCCTTTCAGCCTTTGTCCTTATGCATGAATGTTTTTACATAGGTGTAACTACACTGGAGAAAAAAAGCACTGTTTTATTTTATTTTATTTAATACTAGAGGTCCGGTGGACAAAAATTTGTGCACTGGGGGGTGGGTCCCTCAGCCCAGTCTGTGCCCTCTCACAGTCTTGGAGCCCTCGGGGGATGTCCACCTGCTGGCTTAGGCCTGCTCCCTGGTGGATCGGGCCTAACCTGGCAGTCAGACATCCCTCTGGCAGCCCGG
>NW_005357559.1:1670018-1678055 GCF_000412655.1 Myotis brandtii
ATGGTCAATTTGCATGTTTCTCTTTTATTAGATTAGATGGGCGTAGCAGAGGTATGGTCAATTTGCATGTTTCTCTTTTATTAGATTAGATAGGATAAATTTTAATGTATTTCTAAAGAATCACTATTGCAAATAGAGTAGTTATTAGAAGAGAATTCTATCATTAAATACATCAATTTTCACTACAAACTTGGAAACAAACAAAATCAAGGCAATGGGTAATCCTTTATCAATCACTTTTCTAACTCCTCTTAATCTGACCTCACCATTACCCTATTACCCAACCCTACAAATTCATCACTGCCTAATCAACCTCACCTTAATTTCTTTGAGGGGAGGGACCATATCTGTCTTATCCATCTATGCTTCAATAAATCAAATGAAAGTGTCTGACACTCAAAAGATCCCTTCCCTATATTTTAGAAACAGCTCAAAATCCCATTACACCACATTGTACATGGAATTTCCCTATCAGCCACATCACTCAAGGACACATATAAAAAGCTAAATACACATTAGAAATAAATATTGTGAAGTGATTATATTTCAAAAGAGATTAACTTTTAAATTATTGCTTAATTGTATCTCTAAACCCATGATCTGGCTGAAAATTGAAGATGTAACATTCAATAACAATGAATTAACATGTAAATAGTTAATATCTCTTAAAGGGGACAATGGCTGTTTTCTGCTGTAAAGTCTAATTTATCTGATATTAGCACCACTTTTTTTTAAATCAGTGTTTGCATGGTGTAACTTTTCCTGTTCTTTCACTTTCAACCCACCTATGTAACCATTCTTCAGTTCAATAACAATGAATTAACATATAAATAGTTAATATCTCTTAAAGGGGACAAAGGCTGTTTTCTGCTGTAAAGTCCAATTTATCTGATATTAGCACCACTTTTTTTTAAAATCAGTGTTTGCATGGTGTAACTTTTCCTATTCTTTCACTTTCAACCCACCTATGTAACCATTCTTCAAAGAGAGGTTTTCTCACAACAAATCCTTTTTGTTTTCATTCATCTGAAAATGTCTTTTTTTCCCCTTTATTCCTGAAGGATTTTTCACTGAACAAAGAACTCATGCATGGCAGTTCCTTTCTTTCAGCACTCAAAGGCTGCTATAGCACTTCCTCTGGCCTCCATAGTTCCGGATGAGAAACCAACCCATTGCCATTCTACTAGGTGTTCCCTGGTCAGTGATGCATCATTCCTCTATGACTGATTTCCATCTTTTCCTTAACTTCAGAAGTTAGTTATGATGTGCCTTTGCATGAATTTATTTGGGTTTATCCTATTTGAGGTTTTTTCACCTGGAATCTATAGTCTTTTGCCAAACTTGGGACGTTTTGGTCATTATTTTTTTAAAATACTTTAGTACAACTCTTTTTTTTTTCTCCCTGTAGCTCTAATTTTTTTGCTGAAAAAAATCTTTATTGTTGAAAGTATTACATATGTTCCTTTTTTCCCCCATTGACCTCTCTCTCAGGCCCCACCACAGGCCTTCACCACCCTATTGTCTGTGTCCACGGGTTGTGCATATATGCATATGAGTTCATTGGTTGATCTCTTTGCACCCACCCAACCTCTGTTCCCTCCCCTCTGAAGTTTGACAGTTTTTTCGATGCTTCTATGTCTCTGGCTCTATTTTTGTTCATTTTAACTTCAGGAGTTAATTATGATGTGCCTTTGCATGGATTTATTTGGGTTTATCCTATTTGAGGTTTTTTTCATCTATAGTCTTTTGCCAAACTTGGGATGTTTTGGTCATTATTTTTTTTAAATACTTTAGTATCACTCTTTTTTTTCTCCCTGTAGCTCTAATTTCTTTGCTTAAAAAATCTTTATTGTTGAAAGTATTACATATGTTCCTTTTTTCCCCCATTGACCTCTCTCTCAGGCCCCACCACAGGCCTTCACCACCCTATTGTCTGTGTCCACGGGTTGTGCATATATGCATATGAGTTCATTGGTTGATCTCTTTGCACCCACCCAACCTCTGTTCCCTCCCCTCTGAAGTTTGACAGTTTTTTCGATGCTTCTATGTCTCTGGCTCTATTTTTGTTCATTAGTTCATGTTGTTCATTAGATTCCACATAAGAATGAGATCATGTGATATGTATCTTTCTCTGAATGGCTTATTTTCCTTAGCATAATGCTCTCCAGGTCCATCCATGCTGTTGCAAGTGGTAAGAGTTCTTTCTTTTTAATAGCATCGTAGTATTCCATGTACCATAGTTTTTTAACCCAGTTATCTGTTGATGGGCTCTTAGGCTGTTTCCAAACTTAGCTTAGTAAATCGTACTGCTATGAACATAGGGGTACATATGTTCTTTCTGATTTGTGTTTCTGATTTCTTAGGACATATTCCTAGAAGTGGGATTACTGTGTCAAATGGGAGTTCCATTTTTAATTTTTTGAGAAATCTCCATACTGTTTCCCACAGAGGCTGCACCAGTCTGCATTCCCAGCAAGAGTGTATAAGGGTTCCTTTTTCACCAACACTTATCATTTGTTGATTTGTTGATGATAGCCATTCTGACAGTTGTGAGATGATACTTTATTGTCATTTTGATTTACATCTCTCAGATGATTGATGACTTTGAGCATTTTTTCATATGCCTTTTGGCTTTCTGTATGTCTACTTTATGGAGAATTGTCTATTTAGGTCCTTTATCCATTTTTAATTGGATTGGTTATCTTCCTTTTGTTAAGTTGTATGAGTTCCCTATAAATTTTGGAGGTTAACCCCTTATTGGATGTATCATTGGCAATTATGTTCTTCCATGCAGTGGCCTCTCTTATTATTTTGTTGATGGTTTCTTTTGCTGTGCAGAGCTTTTTATTTTGATGTAGTCCCATTTGTTTATTTTCTCCTTAGTTTCCATTGTCATACAGATGTATCCATAAACATATTGCTATGAGAGAAGTCTGAGATTTTGCTGCCAATGGTTCTCCTAGGATTTTTATGGTTTCACATCTTACATTTAAGTTCTTTATCCATTTTGAGTTTATTTTGGTATGGTGTAAGTTGGTTTAGTACCACTTTTTCCTCTCCTTCTGAAACTCTAATGATATAAATGTTTGCAGTCTTTTCTTTTTTTTTAATTTATTGTCCCACAGGTGCCTGAGATTGTTTGTTTTGTTATTGATGATGTTGTTTAGCCCATTTTCTCTCATATTTGGATTTGGTAGATTCTATTGATCTATCTTCAAGTTTACTAATTCTATCCTCTGTCATCTCCATTCTACTTTTTGAGACCATACAATAAATGTTTTTATTTTTTTGTTTTTTAACTTTTAGTAGTTGTATATATCAGTTGTCTAATTTCCCTTTTGTTCTTTTTATAACTTTTATTTCATTGCTGAGATTTTCTATATTTTTATTTTGTTCCAGGATCATTTTAAAGCATTTTTATGATGGTTGTTTTAAACTTTGTGTCAGATAATTCTGACATCTAATTCGTCTCAGGGTTGGTTTCTGTTCATTGTCTTTTCTCATTCATGCTGTGATATTCCTGGTTCTTGGTATGACAAGTGATTTTCTATTGTATCCTGGACATATTAGATATTATATTATGACACTCTGGAATTGATTTAATATTTTTCTTCTAATAGTTGGTCCCTCTGTTGAGGTGTAACACAAGGGCAGACAGGCCCCACCAACATCATCTGGCATAAGAGTGGCACGGAGTTGTACTGTCTCATTACAGATTGGTGGGGCAGATTTTCTACTCCCTGCTTTGCTCTGCTGATTCCTTTCTTTAAAAATCAGGCACCAATGGTCACACTATATTGCCTTGTTGTCTCCAAGTAGGGGGCAATATCAGGCCCTGACTCTGGGCCCATTACCACCAAGTAGAGGTAAGCAGAGGGCTGATTCATAAGACTTTGTTGCTAAAGAGAGGTGGAGGGACCCACTAGCATGGGTGTGTGGAAAATGTAATGCTTACCACCCCCAACTTATACCACCTGTTCAGTCTCATTGATGCCAGGTAGAGGTGGAGGCTCATCTTGCTCATGGACCCCAATGATGCCAAGTTTGTGGGGATATCAGAGTACTGCCTGGTTCTGCTTGGTGGGAGATGAGAAACCAGCTACTTACTCAACTCACTAATACCATCTTGTAGTTGAGTTGGAGTGCTGCTACCTACTCTGCCAAACAGAAAATAGAAGAAGAGGTCCCTGTTCTGCCCAGCTGACATCAACTAGTGGGAAATTGGTGCAAAATATCTGCTACCACAGAACATAGGCCAGAGAGTGGGAAGTAACTGTGGAGAAGAGATGGTATGATTTTTCTGTTGATGTTTAACTGGACTAAGGTGCATATTGCCACAACCATTTTCTGATGTTAGGCCACCCCTTTCATAGTCCTTTGGCTAAGGGGAACAGATTGGAGACTTTTGTCTGCACCTGTTGGCAGTTCTGGGATGGAGGATTCTGCAGGACTCTGTTGGGAACATTTTGGAGGCAATAAAGAAACCCAGGGAACTTATCACTATGCTGTTCCTCAAGTCCCAACATCACTGGAGAATCCTCCTTCTTTTCATCTTTCAGACATTCTGGCCTGGTTTGTTGTGTTATGACCAGGGTTTTTTAGTTGTAAGAGGGAGGACAAGGAGGAATGGGACTACACCATCTTGACAGAACATCAAAGACTTCCTTGTTCTGTGGGCTATGACAGTGCCGGCCACACAGTGGTGAATTCAAAAAAAATATTTAGCCTATGAATGAAGGAGATACTGTCAACTGATGGTAATTGGTGCCAATTCAATACCAACAGGAATCCCCGATCTGAGGTGCACTGAAGAAGAGAACTTTATTCGGCACAAACTGCTCAACAGTGAAACAGCCTGGCTGAGAAAATGGCACAGCTGTGTGGCTGTCCTGAGGTCCTGCGGCCCTGAGACCACGCCCACCTTCAGCTAGGCAGCTGTGCTCCACAATGGTCGACTCAACTCCTGGGAGGCATCATTGAGGAGGCACCATCAGTGTTTCAGCTCTAGCTGGAGAGATGAGGACTTGGGTCTTCCATCTTTGGTGGGAAATGCACTCTGTAGCCAGAGGGGAGTTAGCTTGTATGAACAAAAATCCCACTGCCTTGTTCCTGATTGGTCCATCCTCATGCAAATGAGGACTCCAAATCCTCACTGTTTGATGAATTGGAAAGGCACTGTCTGAGCGGTCAGAATAGAGCCATTCTGATTGGTCAGAGCTGCACAGCTCCAATTGGATGGGGAAAGCTGAGTCCTATTGGTTGAAATAGGACTCCAGGAACTCCTTAGTTAAGTGCTGGCTCAGACGGCAGAAACATAGTGCAGGCAGGCACCTCAGTGCAGAGGCTTCTTCACAAAGTGCAGTTTGCATGAGAGGCCCCTGTGCAGAAATGGCTACTAGGCTCTGCTTTCTTATTTGAGCCCTGCTAGCCACAAGGAGCCCTTCTTATTAGGTGCCTTTTTTTTTTTCCTATAAAGGTTCACATTACTAAAGATGAAAATAGTACAGGCCCTCCCTGTAGTAGTTTAGGTCTGAATTCTCTCAGCCTAAGTTCCCATCCTAGATGTGCAACTTAACAGCTTGAGCAAGGTCTTAAAAATCTTTTAAGATTAATTATCTCTAAAATGGGTATTCTAATCCTTCCGGTAGGGAGTAATTGGTCTTCCCAATCATGATGATTCTTTCCATGTCAAAGTGATTCCATTAATCTGTCAGTCCTGGCTTTTCTACCCAACTTCTTTTATTCTACCCTAGTCAAATGGGGTGACCCCTGATTGGTGAGTGAGGAAGGAGAAACTGAATATGTATACTGAACTTCCCAATTGTTCTAACTTACCCATGCACGTGACAGCATTACTTCTGCCCCCCATAATTCACTGTAAGCTTCTCAAAACTAGCAAAGAAAAATCCCATATATACTTCTTCAGTGCCAACCAAGGGCCATATATTTTGTTGCTAAACAAAGATGAATGACTCAAACTCCCCACCCTCAAGTAGCACTTGTCTATTTGGGGAAATTGGAAATATAAATAATAACATGTAAATGACCTCTAAAGTTCTATAACAGAAATAAGAAAAATATCGTGAATTGAAATAAAAGTGTGGGGCATAGGTAAGCTTTCTAAAGCATTATCTAGTTCAACATACCTGTAAAAAGCCCTGGGAAGTTAATCAGATAAATAACAACAATAGTATCAGTGGTTCTCAACCTGTGGGTCGCCACCTCTTTGGTGGTCGAACGACCCTTTCACAGGGGTCAGCTAAGACCATCCTGCGTATCAGATATTTACATTACGATTAATAACAGTAGCAACATTACAGTTATGACGTAGCAATGAAAATAATTTTATGGTTGGGTCACAACATGAGGAACTGTTTTTAAAGGGCCAGAAGGTTGAGAACCACTGGATAGACTAACATTTACTGATCATATTCCATGATAAAGTGCTGAGAGCTTTATATGCATTATCTATGTAATTTTCACTGTAACCCTTTAAAGTACACACTTTCCTACTCTCATTGTATGGTAAAAGAAACTAAAGCACAAAAGTGTGACTTTCTCAGGATTGCATAAGTAGTTAAGGGTGACGCAGCCACCTACTCCAAAGCATATAATCCTAACCATTAGGAAAAACTGCCCTAATGGTTCTGTAAATTCTGTAAATGAAGAGATTGAAGCTTAATTGTTTTTATTTTTGCATCCCCAGCATGGCAAACACTGATCAGTCAGTAACTACTATGGAATAAATAAAGGTAGGAGACAAGACAGGAAAGATGGCAGGGGAAGGAGGCTCTTAGAAAAAAATCATCCGCCAGAACAGCAGCATGATATATTCATGTAGTTGTGCTGGTGATAGGTCTGTTGTCACTGGAAGCAGTCATTGAAGGGCAATATATTTGTAAATATTTAGAGTTCTGACTTATCTTGAATAGGGCAGGCTGAATACACAGCTGTCGTCACTCTCGGATATTTGTTTGGTCTATAAATAATAACAACGTGGTGACAGTTCAGAAGCTATGCAGAGAAACCACTCCTGGGTTACTTATCTCACCCCAAACATCCCAGGCTTCTGAGACCGCAAAGCAAGGGCTTTCCATGCTAGCTGACCCTGGAGAGACAACACAGACACTTGGCAGAGGAATGATCAAAGAGTTGAAAAATAGAAACAGTGGTCAATGTTTGATTATCATTTTTTAAAAGTGCATTAAATCTATGGAGTCATATTTTATATTTCGCGAAGACCATACTGAATTTGAATTGTTCACAGCAATTGGAATTAATGTTATCTCTCAAACATGTAATGACACTTTTGTTATTTTTCATGGATGCTCTTCTACAATCTACTATATAAAATTATTCTGATGTGTTACTATCTCATGTTCTGAATATATACACTCTATGGGCAAAGGCTGAGCTGTTATTTTATTTATTTCTTCATCCTCACTTCCTGGCATGTTGAGGCTATAAAATGACACATTAAAGCTCCCAGTAAATGGATAAGACATAGATAAGTCATTTAAAAATCTTCAGTTTTTTCCTCAGGCTATCAGATCTTGAGTATTCAGACACTGAGTGTGTTAGAACAGAAACAGGATGTAACCTGTTTTCAGCTTCCACCTTAATCCGTTGCATCTACTTCTCCATCTACTTCCTATTCACCTCCTCAAAAGCAGGATATTGGGCTGCCTAATTTCTAAGTGGCAACTTAGTAAACTCTAGTTACAGATGTCTATTTAAATTTAAACTAGTTAACATTAAATTAAAAGTCCAACACCTCATTTCCACTGGCCACATTTCAAGTGCCCAATATCCACATGTGGCCAGTGGCTACTATACTAGACAGCACCGATAAAGAGCATTTCTACCCTCAAAGAACGTGCTCTTGGACAGTGCTGTTTGAAAGAACTCCTTCTGCCTCCATCTCTTTATATATATATATGTATATATATATATATTTTATTTCAGAGAGGAAGAGAGAAGGAGAGAAAGAGATAGAAACATCAATGATGAGAATCATTGATTGGCTGCCTCCTGCAC
>NW_005357559.1:1678777-1681459 GCF_000412655.1 Myotis brandtii
AAAAAAATATTGGTTAAAATTAGTTGATTTTCAACATGATTTTATCTGTTTCAAATTGAAACCTGGCTTCATTATTATTAATTTATGGAATGCTTACTATATACTAGACTCACTCTATCCACTAGCTTATTTAATCATGGCAATACTCTATGCAGTGATGCCAGTAATATACCCATTTTAGAGATGACGATACTGAAGCTGAGATAAGTGAATGCCATTCCCAAGATCACACAGCAGTTTCAAGACTGATTCAAACGGAAGCACATAATTTCAAAGATGAGAAAGTGGATGAATTAGGATGGAGGGAAGATGACCCAATGTTGTATATCTTGGTGATTTATGTTTGCAACAGAACTGCACTGTCCAGGGACACTTTCCTAATGTGGAAAGGCCACTCATGCCCTAAACGTGACACTCACTCAGTTGTGTGCTCTCCCGCTGCCTTATTTCCCTGTGGACATGTTCATTTTCCAACCACAGTCTTCCTTCTTCGCTCTAAAGCTGGGACTGTGCACAGTAGCTGAGAAGGACACTAGGTTTTTAGATTAGTGAATTCCCTGTATGCTTTCCTTAATTTCCTCAGCTTTCATTTTCACACCCTTGGAAAGAGGCACTGACAGATACCCAGACAGAGCAACCCAACACAGGACCGGCTCTGGTTTCAGATAAGATTATTCACGAAGACAAAAGCCTGGAACATTTAGCAAATGCAAGTGCTAGCAGCCAGTTCAGCCTACCAGGGGCAGGGAAAATAGATTGCAGTGTCAACTTAATCAATGGTTCATCGCTGTACTTTTTCAGTGCTTGAACCTTATTAGGATTGAGGCTGCATTGCTTGGCTGAAAATCAATCTGGAATTTTTCAAAGAGCTGAAAACTGCAGAAATGCAATTGAAAATAATTTGACGATTTTTCCAAGTGCCTTGGGGAAATCCATGCAGAGCTAAGTGAGGCTGGTACATGGATGTACCTCTGGCTGGGGTTCAGGGGCAGGAAAAGATGAGGAAGCCCCAGCGTACATGGTGGAGTTCCAAATTCAGGGCAAATAGACTAAACTAGAGTCTTAGGTCAGCTTTGAAAATACAGTGACTGAACATAGAAGTACGAGGGTTAGGCTCGCTAGATACAGAAACTGACTTCAGGCTAAGGTTGGACTAAGAAAGCCTATAGAAGAGTCATTGAGTTTCGCCTTGGGACCTGACCTCACATCTAGAAATCACTTCAAGGATAGTATGGATTACCAGGACAAGGGGAAAGATGAGACAAGGTGTAACAGATGAGATGTTCTAAAGAAAATGTGAAAGAGAGTTTTAGAGAACCTAACCAGGAAAGAGCCTATATATAGATCTATGTGTCTACCTCAGTTAGGTAGTGGTTGGATATATGATAGGACAATGCTCAATGCAGATGTTAGGAAAATAGTTCTAAAGTTTTAAGACATAGGGAATCTGAAACTGATTAATAAGCTCATGGGTAAAACACAAATATTTGCATCGTGGTTAAGAACACCAACCTTCTTATCAGTGACATCTCAGTGAAATCCAGGCTCCATTTAGTAAAGCTGCTGGTGGGAGATGTCTGACCTCCTTGAGTCTCAATTTCACAGCTGTTAACAATGCTAACACTTCCTGCCTCTCAGGCTTGTTAAGAAAATAAAATGAAATAATTAAATATCTAGCACCGTGATTGGCATGTAATGCATGGCCCCCAAATAGTATAAGTTGATGCTATTATTGTGAAGAAGGCAAAAATAAGATTTTGAACTAGGTCATTGCATGGGTTGAACTGTGTCCTCCCAAAAAATACTAGATGTTGAAGTCCGAACCCCTGTTATTGGTGTGGTCTTCTTCGCAAATAGTCTTTGCAGATATAATGAAGTTAACATGAGTTCATCAGAGTGAGCCCTAACTCAAAATCTGAGGTCCTTGTAAGAAGAAGAGAAGAAACACAGAGACAGACATGCACAGAGGCAAGATGACAGAGACACAGAGGGAGAGGTTAACCATGTGAAAGTGGCAGCAGAGACTGGAGATATGACATCCCGGGGAGGCCTAAGGTGGAATAGGCGAAGAAGAATCATCTCATAGAGCCTTCAGAGAGAGCACAGTCTAGCTAAGACCTTGACTTTGGACTTCCGGCCTCTACAATTGTGAGAGAATAAATTGATGTTATTTGAAGTCACCTAGTTTGTGGTACTTTGTTACAGCAGCCACAAGAAACTGATACAGCCATGATTCTTGCTCAAGGGGGGTCTCTCCATTTAGCTAGCATTTCATTAACTGTAAGTCTTAACCAACTAGAGATGCTTTGGTTCCCTAGAAAAGTTTACAAAAATCCAGAAAGACTACAAAGTTTTGAATGTTATAATTTTGTGAAAGACTTTTTTATTTTCAGTATAGTTATAATGTGAAAAATATTGCATGGTACATTGTATTTGCCTAACAAAATACCATAGATTGGGCTGCTTAAACAACAGAAATTTACTTTCTCACATTTCTGAAAGCTGTACGTTTGACATCAATGGGCCAATATGGCTAGGTTCTGGTGAAGACTCTGTTCCTGGCTTGAAAGTGGCTTCCTTCTTGTTGTGTCCTCACATGGCCTTATGGCCTTTCCTTATTAGGGGAGGAGGTGGGGAGAGAGAGAGAGAAAGAGAGAGAGAGAGAGAGAGAGAGAGAGAGAG
>NW_005357559.1:1682949-1711002 GCF_000412655.1 Myotis brandtii
TCTCAGGAAATTATTTAATAAAATTTGGAGTGCTAAAAGTAACTCATTACTCTCTGTAAGGGGGTAACTTGAAAAGTGATCCAATAATCGAAATATTAGCCATAATATAAACATTTGTTGAATCCAAGGGTAAGTAGTCTAATGTAGAGACTCTGGTGGATTTTATTTATTCATTCAAAAGTGTTTATTCAACTAATACTAAATGTCAGGCTAGGGGACAGGTAATGATGTAGTCATATAAGTCATATATAGCTAAAGCACCAAGGGGGTGAGGGCATGAATGGGGGGGGCAATGAGGGGGTAAGGACACATATGTAATATCTTAATTAATACAAAATAAATATGTATGTGTTTCTCTCTATATATGTAAATTTTAAACATTAATATCTATTTCTCCCAAGCAACTCTCTAAAAGGCTCTTTATACTTTTCAACCTGAGTGCTCTGTTGCCATAACCTCATGTTAGCAATGCTCTCCGGAAAGGAATTCTCCTTAATGCTTTTAGTGCTTGGCTCTTGTATCTGAACCATGTGGTTCTCGTAGTTGACAAAAGCCAAAATTAGCCCTAGCCATGTAGTTCAGTAGGTGGGAGTGCTGTCCCAATACACCAAGTTTGCAGGTTTCATCCCCAGTCAGGGCACATATAAGAATCAACCAATAAATGCATAAATAAGTGGAACAACAAATTGATTTTCTCTCTTTCTCTCTCATTCTCCCTCTCTCTCTCTCTCAAATAAAAAAAAAAAGTTTAAAAAGCCAAAAATAGCTTTAGAAAATGCACCCTATTTATTCACCTTAGAATTTGGAAAGTCTTAACAAAGTTTATAATTCTATTCCAGTTTTTGGGGAAAATATGTATATTTTGCTTTTCTTCCTAAATTCCAGTCTACCTCTGTATCATTCCTGGATCCCTTCCCGGCCTTTCCTACATACTAAAGTGATATTGGAGTTTAAATGTATAAAGGAAATATCAATCCAAGTCTTGTCTCCTTTCTACCCTAGGTTTATTTTCCAAAGAATCATAGAATATTAGTGATAAAATGACCATAGAGCTGATTTAATTCAACTTTTTTTATTTTGCACATAAAGAAGCAATAAAGGAATGACGATATTACCCATGGTCATTCAGCTAACTGCTAGTAAGGTTGAGACTATTACCCAAGTTTCTTGACTTTCAGTTGACAACCTCTCTAACTAAACCAATTGCCCTGTTTCTTTTCTGTTCTTCACATATCTTCCCTTACAGATGGTGGCATTCTGAGATTTCTGTCATACATCCAACTGGGTCATATCTGGGTAAATCAGGGTCCAGAAAACATTTTCTTTTTTTCTTTATTTTTAAATATATTTTATTGTGTGTGTTTTTTATAGAGAGGAAGGGAGAGGGATAGAGAGTAAGAAACATCAATGAGAGAGAAACATCGATCAGCTGCCTCCAGCATACCCCCTACTGGGGATATGCCCGCAACCAAGGTACATGCCCTTGACCGGAATCGAACCTGGGACCCTTCAGTCTGCAGGCCGATGCTCTATCCACTGAACCAAAGCGGTCAGGGCCAGAAAACATTTTCGATAGGTCCAGATAGCAAGTATTTAGGCTTTGAGGTCCACTTGCTCTCTGTGGCAGCTACTCAACTGTCACTGTAGTACAAAAGCAGCTATAGATAATATGTAAACAAATAAGAGTGCCAGTGTTTCAATAAAACTTTATTTACAAAAATAGACAGTAGGCCAGATTTGGCCAGTGTGCCATAGTTTGCCAAATCCTGGTCTAGATTTGTCTTCACTACTCATTATCCTATAAGCTTATTTTTTCTAATGATGAGTTCAAAGAATGAGAGATACCATTCTTCTTTCCTTATTGTAACAACAAGATCTATTAATTTTGTGCATTACATTCAAGAGAAATCTACTACATACCTACTTTATGGAAAAGGAACAAGGGGTAAAATAAGCTGTAATGATAAGAAGAAGATATGCTATCTATTGAGTGTTTACTAAGTCTCAATTATCAAGCAAAATGCTTTTATTTACACGCTTCTCACTGTCCTTACAAAAGCCCACTTTACTGCTAAGAAAGGTAAGGCCCAGCAGAAGTAGTAAATTCCCTCAAGGGCATACAGCTAGAAAGTCCTAGAAGTAGGACTTGAATTCAGATCTGCATAGGTCTTACTGAAGTCCTGAGATCATGAGCTGGTCTCCTGTAAAGGACTCATTGCTCTAGCCCTGGGTCCATGTTGTCTTCAGTTAGTGCTAGGGGTTTCTCCATTCATTCCTCCACCTCTTGTCTCTTGTCTGGGAATAATTTGTGTGCACAGGGGCACACTATGAATGGTGTTACATACCTACTTTATGGAAAAGGAACAAGGGGTAAAATAAGCTGTAATGATAAGAAGAAGATATGCTATCTATTGAGTGTTTACTAAGTCTCAATTATCAAGCAAAATGCTTTTATTTACACGCTTCTCACTGTCCTTACAAAAGCCCACTTTACTGCTAAGAAAGGTAAGGCCCAGGAGAAGTAGTAAATCCCCTCAAGGGCACACAGCTAGAAAGTCCTAGAAGTAGGACTTGAATTCAGATCTCCATAGGTCTTACTGAAGTCCTGAGATCATGAGGGGCTGGTCTCTTGTAAAGGAATCATTTCTCTAGCCCTTGTTGTTGTCTTCAGTTAGTGCTAGGTGTTTCTCCATTCATTCCTTCAGTTAGTGCTAGGTGTTTCTCCATTCATTCCTCCGCCTCTTGTCTCTCGTCTGGCAATAATTTGTGTGCACAGGGGCACACTATGAATGGTGTGAGTTGCTGAACCAAAGAACAACATGAAATTACAGTGAAATATTAGTTTTGGTTTCCAAAGGATTTGAAAAACCAAACTGTAGATTTAAAATAAATAATATATACCTATATAGATATAGATAGATATGGATGATATAGATATAGATATAGATATAGATATCTATTTCAACTTTTCCAGTCTTTCAGTGTGTGTACTTTACCCACTCATTCTGACCAGCACAGTGCCAGGCATTATTGCTCACACAAGCAAGATTTTTAGAGGGCCCTGAGGTTGAGGGCTAACTGTATCTACCTAGCTGAGAGAACCTGTGCAAATACCTCATGCTGTAGTCCTCATTCCCCTCCAATAAAATGAGAGTTTTATTTAACACTCACCCAAATCCCTTATACTCAGATGTTCTAGTTAATGAGTCTACAAGGAACGTAAAGTGCCACCGGGGCAGCACCCCTGGGGTTTGAGAGTTCTTTAAAGAACTACCACTGCTCCATAAATTCTTATAAAGGGTGCTTGTAGGGACCACAGTATAACAAGGAGCAGCTGACTTTGATACAAAGATGTGCAACTGCACGTGTGTGAGCACTACTGATTAATTATCATACCCTCTGAGTTACTTGTCAGTAGATTGTCCATTACATGATTCCAAACAGAACAGAGCTGGAATGACACTCATAATAATAGCAATAATAATAACTGTGGTACATATTGTCTATTGATACTTAGCGCCATCCCTACATTTCTTCTTTTAAAAAATTAAATGTATTAGAGTGACATTGGATCATATAGGTTTAAGGTATACATTTCTATGTTACAAGACCTGTATATTGCACTGTGTGCCCACCACCCAAAGTCAAATCATCTTCTTTTACCATATATTCGGTACCCTCTGCCTCCCCCTTCACTGCTCCTCCTCCCTTCCCCCATACTGCTGCTGTGTCCATGACTGTCAGTTTTATATCCACATTAGTGAAATCATATGGTTCTTAGCTTTGCCTAGGTACAAAACCCACATGTATATGGGCAGATACTTTTTGACAAAGGAGCCAGAAGCACACAATGGAGTAAAGAAAGCCTCTTCAATAAACGGTGATGGGAAATCTGGAAAACCATATGCAAAAGAATGAAACTAGACTACAGTTTGTCCCCAGGCACAAAAATTAATTCATTGTGTATCAAAGACCTAAATATAAGATCTGAAACAATAAATTACATAGAATAAAACAGAGGTACTAAACTTATGGACTTGGTTACAGAGAACATTTTATGAAATTGACCCCAAAGGCAAGGAAAATAAAGGCCAAAATAAATCAAAGGGACTATATCAAACTAAACAGCTTTGGCACTGCAAAAGGAACACCCCTACATTTCTGATCTCTCCCCTCTACTGCAGGACTGAAGGTCTAGAACAGTGATGGCGAACCTATGACACGCATGTCAGAGGTGACACGCGAACTCATTTTTTTGGTTGATTTTTCTTTGTTAAATGGCATTTAAATCTATAAAATAAATATCAAAAATATAAATCTTTGTTTTACTATGGTTGCAAATATCAAAAAATTTCTATATGTGACACGGCACCAGAGTTAAGTTAGGGTTTTTCAAAATGCTGACACGCCAAGCTCAAAAGGTTCGCCATCACTGGTCTAGAACCTGAATTTTCAAGGCTGTACTTCCTCCACAATTTATACTTAACCAGTAAAGTATTTGCACAAGTCCTATAAAACATAAAGGAAAGGGGAAGACATTACCGTCAGCTATGTACAGGTAAATGGGCCTGGACAGGTAGAGGTTTTGCCATGGCTTTGTGGCACACAGCTGGTCATCACCCACCTCCATGATGCAGGCAGCTGAGACCAAAGGCAGTGCTTCCCTGTCATTCCTGCACATCAGTGTATGTGAAATCCGACAGCGGCCTTCCTAATCTTCCTGCCCCAGGTCCTCCCCAGATGTGTGAGCCTCTCTCCATGTTCACATCCTTCCTGCCTGAAATTCCTAAAGTGGTTTCTGTTTTCCTGACAAGTCTGCATGGCAGGCTGTAATAGCTAACTCACGAAAAACTCACTTATTAAACGGTACTATTTTCCAGGCACTCACCTAAATGCTTTATGAGTATTTTCTTCTTTAACCCTTATTAGAAATTGTTAGCTCTATTTATTAGATGAGGAAATTTGGAACAGATATATTAAATCACTTCCACAAAGTCACCTATAAACTGAAGGAAGCAAAGGGTTTCTGAAATCTAAGCAGAGCCAGTTCAGATGAGCCATCCCTTGCAGAAAGTACCTGGAGGAGGTCCAAGAAGGCAGGTAGGACACAGGATCCAGAAAATTATGATGTAGTTTTGGATGATCCAGGAAGAGGGACAAGGGCGATTTTCAGATGAGGTGAAATGGAAGTGCCGGATAGACAATCAAGTAGTTAGCAACAGTGAGGTTGAGCAGCATGAAGAAAGATACCAATTGCTCAAATAGGATTAAGGGCCAGGACTGCATATCTTAGCAAGGCTCATCTAAACTATGACAAGTCTAAGTCTTGAGGGAACTTAAGTACAAGACAGGATGGCAAAGCTAAAAGTCAAGTATGGGCAACAAGACTGGGATGGAGTGATTTTCTAGTTACCTACTGGAAAGTAGAAAGCCCTCCAAATATTAAATGAATTGCCTTAGCAGGTTCTCAGTAGTACTCCTTAAGCCATCCTGAAATTAAACCAGGATTATTCTCAGAGACCATTGAGGAAATGAGCTTGGAGGTGGTTAGCATGAGACATCAATTTTGGTGTTTGTAAAAGTGAAAAGACAGAACGTAGACAATTTATCATTACTATATCATGCTTTATACATTTCCCTTATCTCTTTTTTCATTTTTAAGTATATATTTTATTGTTGATAATATTATAGATGTCTCCTATTCTCCCCTTTCACCCACTCCTCCCAGCCTCTACTCACCTTCCGCCCCCCACCAGGTCTTCACCACCCTATTGGCCATGTCCATTGGCTATGCATATCTACACTAATAAAAGAGAAACATGCAAATTGGTGTCACACTGCTACGCCCACCAGCCAATCAGAGTGACTATATAAATTAACCCAACAAAATTGGCGGTTAATTTGCATACACAGACGCAGAGTGAAGACTGAAGGCTCTGACTGGAGTGAAGACTGAAGATTGAAGACCGAAGACTGAAGAGGCTTGGCTTCTCTGCTGCAGCTTGACTAAAGGCCTGGATTCTGGGTGCCGGAGGAAAACCAGTGCCAGCAGCCAGGGGAAGCAAGGGCTATTGTGCAAATCTTCATGCAAGGGGCTTCTAGTAAGTATATAAGTTCTTTGGTTTATCTCTTCTCACCCCCCCAAACTTCACATCGAGGTATGTCAGTCTGTTCCATGCCTCCCTGCTTTGGGTCTTATGTTGTTGGTCAATTAATTTTGTTCATTAGGTTACACAGATAAGTGAGATTATATGATATTTGTCTTTCTCAGTTTGGCTTAGTTCACTCAGTATAATATTTTCCAGGTCTATCCATGCTGTCCCAAAAGGTAAGAGATTCATCTTTTTTACAGCTGCATAGTATTCCATAGTATAAATGTCCCACAGCTTTTTTATCCTTTCATCTACTGTTGGGAACTTGGGCTGTTTCCAGATCTTAACTACTGTAAATAATGCTTCTATGAATACAGGGATGCATATATTTTTTTCTGATTTTTTTTTTGGAGTTTTTAGGATATATTCCCAGAAGTGGGATCACTGGGTCAAACAGATGTTCCATTTTAAATTTTTTTAGAAAACTCCATACTGTTTTCCATAGTGGCTACACCAGTCTGCATCCCCTCCAGCAGTGAACAAGTATTCCCTTTCCTCCATATCCTCTCCAGTACTTGTTGTTTGCTGATTTTTTGATGATAGCCAATCTGATAGGTATGAGGTGATATCTCATTGTGGTTTTAATTTGCATTTCTCTGATGATTAGTGACTGCACATTTTTTTCATGTGTTTCTTGGCTATTTGTATGTCCTCTTTGGAGAAATGTCTCTTTAGGTCTTCTGCCCATTTTTTAATTGGATTTTTGTCTTCTTAACCAGTGCATTTTATAAAGAGCCATGGTTACAAAAGAACTAAGGAGCGAAAGCTATAGAATGTGCTAAGCCATTTATTCAAGTGGTTTAGTTAGTAAGCTTTCTTGGGAGAAGGGAGTGAGTGACATGGGATAACCAAGGGGGAAAAAATCAAATGGTCTCATCTAGAGACTAGCTTTGTTCCGACGTCTCAGGGAAGAACAATTTGCACCACAAAGTTAGTCCCATCTTCAGACAAGTGAGCTGGCCTTTCATATGCTTGTGAGTCTTTTGCCCCCCAAACAGGGATATCCTCTAAGGTGAAGTGCTCCTTTTTAGTCTAAGGCAATTCTCTAAAGAAGGAAAAATCTGTGAAGTATTCTCAACCAACCCTCTCAGCAGGTAGGTTATGGGCTCACTGATTAAAAAATATCTGTGCAAGTCACCCACAGCACCCACTACAGTTTACTCCTTGCACCACTTAGATCCATTTGACTCTTACATTAAGTTCATTCCCTCTGTGGGTAGGTTCTCAGAATTCGCATTGGTCTCAATTTCTTGGAGAACTCACAGGAGTATGGTTAACTGGAATGAACTACACCAACTGCTGCTGCTGCTACAGCAGCATAATTGATATTCATCTCCATAGTTTCAAATATCCATGCTAGCTTTCCCTCTCCCTGGGCCAGCAAGCACTACTACTAGTCTAGGTGTCTTGTCTTATGATTTGCCACAAATTTTTATACCTAGAGTGTCTGAAACCTTGATTTCTATGTTCTTATTGACTACTAGGGGCCCAGTGCATGAATCTGTGTACCTTGAAAGGAACTGTGGGCTGCGAGGCTGCGGTGGGCACAAGGGTGGGTCTCGGTCCAACCTCTGCGCTCCTGCCCTGCCCCTCCTGCTTCGGCCCCCAGTCCCCTGTCTGCCAGCAGCCCCACTCCAGCTGCTGCCACTGCTCCCATGCACTGACAGTGCCAGCCCCACTCACACAGCACAGAGCAATTGGGGCCAGCACCAGCAGAGGATGCAAGTGGGGTCAGGTGCCCTCAGTGGGTGCGAGAAGCATCTCTGGTGCCAGCTGCGGATGTGAGTGGGGCTGGTGCCGGCAGTGGGTGCAAGTGGAGCCATTGCTGGAAGTGGGTGCAAGAGGCAGGGCACCGGCCCTGATCACCCTCACTGCTCTCATGCACTGACAGTGCCGGCCCCACTCACACGGCACAGGGCAATTGGGGCCGGCACCAGCAGAGGATGCAAGTGGGGCCGGGTGCCATCAGTGGGTGCGAGCTGCAGCTGCTGCCCTGATCACCCCCTCAGGAGCGGGGGGGAAATGGAGAAGCCCTTGGGGCTATCGGGGCTGGCAGCTGCCGCTCACACCCGCTGACGGCACCGAGCGATCAAGACTGGCACCAGGTGCCAGCAGTGGGTACGAGAAGCGTCTCTGGCGCCAGCTGCGGATGTGAGTGGGGCTGGCGCTGGCAGTGGGTGCAAGTGGAGCCATTGCTGGCAGTGGGTGCAAGAGGCAGGGCACCGGCCCTGATCACCCCTCAGGAGCAGGGGGAGGGGGAGAAGCCAAGCGATCAGGGCTGGTGCAGGTGCAGGCAGCAGGTGTGAGTGCTAGGCAGGGCCACTGGGCAAGGGAGCAAAGAATTTTCAGTAACCACCAGCGGCTTGCCCTGATGACAGTGACTGGTGCCCCACCTGTTCTGGCGCCCCCACTCACCTGCTCCACCATCCCGCCTTGGCCAAAGCCCGCCATGTTCCGTGCCCGCCCCCTGGTGGTCAGCGCATGTCATCGCGACTGGTTGTTCAGTTGTTCCACCGTTTGGTCTTTTTGCATATTAGCCTTTTATTATATAGGATGGTTGCTCTTTTTAAAAAAATATATTTTATTGATTTTTTTTTTTAACAGAGAGGAAGGAAGTGGGATAGAGAGTTAGAAACATTGATGAAAGAGAAACATTGATCAGCTGTCTCCTGCATACCCCCAACTGGAGATGTGCCTGCAAGCAAGGTACATGCCCTTGGCCGGAATCAAACCTGGGACCCTTCAGTCCACAGGCCGACGCTCTATCCACTGAGCCATACCGGTCAGGGCAATGGTTGCTCTTTTTGTGAATTTGAAATAATAATTAGGCATGAAAGTACCAAGAGACACCTAAGTGGATTATCTCTATGTTAGACATATCCCTCCTTGCCTTCATTATGTATAAGCAAGCCTATGACCTCATGATAATCAGGGTTAAATACCTCTGCTGCTATGCTAGTTTCTTTCTTTGGCTGATAGTCAGCTACCCTAAGGATCCCAAAGGACTAAATGGCAGCTGTAACTTGAGATTAAGAGTGCCCTTACTGTGTCCCTCTGGGCCCTAAGATCTCTAAAGCCACAGAACCAAAATTTACAGAAAAAGGTAAAAATTTCATAAATGGGTAACAAGGAGTCAAAATCATTGTGCTACTTCTACTGCCACTCCTTGGTTCTCAGACCCATGTATTGTACCTATTCGGACCATAATATCATATAATGATTAATGGCTTAAGGTATATACTTATAGGCTCAATCTTTGCATATTGTCTATTCAAAGCTGGTGCTTTAGCTGTGGCATCAAGAGTTTACTTTCATTGCTCTACTAGGCTATTGCTTCTGGATGGTATGTGATGAGGAAAAATCAGTGGATGCCATAGCTATATGTTCAAAGACCCTTCTCCTTTACTATAAAGTGGATCCAAGCAATGTGCTATGGAATTCCATGTTGGTAGATCAGATACTCTGTGAAGTCTTGGATACTGGTACTGACCAAGGCACTACAGACAGGCAAAGGCAAATCTATGAGTAGATGTAGATTCTGTGTCAACCCAGTAAACATAGCTTACTGGTCTTTCCAAAATGGAAGAGGTCCAATCTGTCAACTTGTCACTTCTTGGGCTCTTAAGGATGACACAGAATCAAAGTCTCTGTTGCTGGCAGGTAGAATATTCAGCAGTAGTATTAGCTAGATCAGGCTTGGGGAACCTATGCATAGCCTCCACTCTACCACAATGACCGATCTGTTTACTGGAGTGGCTGATGACCAAGGCTTGTTTACATCTACTAGCTATATTACATTAGCTTTCCCATTGGGATGTTTAAATCTTTTTTACCATGAATGTTTTCTGATGGACAATGACGTATGGCATACAATGTTCATACATTTTTCCTACTTCCATGGGAACATCCACATGGCTCTTTCCTAGGACTCCTTGTCCCCAGGTGTCCAATTTTGCTCCTTCCACAGTTTCTCTCTGAACAGCTAACTAAGCTATTCACTACTGCTCATAATTCTGTGTATATCCTTACTCCAAACCACTTCTTTCTCCACACAAAGTGAATGACCAGAGTCAGTGCCCAAAGCTCTGTCCATTGTCCCTGCAGAACAATAATACTATTGTTGCATGTGAAGGCAATGTAAAGCAACTGGGAGGTTTGTCTAAGTTTTCAGTAACATTTAAGAATTTTCACATATTTTTTTCTTACTCCCTTTCCTTTTCCCTCTCTCTCACTTCTTTTAACTATAATAAATTAACAAATTGGAACAATTTCCACACACCAATGTCTTATAGTGGCACTCCTGAGTGAGACTGTAGTATAGCAGCAGTCCATGTATGGCTTGTACCTATACAAAGCCAGGCCATTCATTAACCAAACTCAGTGTTTTCATTCATCAGCTGGTCATGTGGAATACCCAGCATGAGGGCCTAGGTGTGAGCTGAGGAAAAGGCAACAGTACAAGAAGTGACATTTGGGTCTGGGCTTCCTGCTCTGTAGTTTATTGGATGCCTCTGGGCCTTCTCAATCTTGATCCTAGATGTACCACTTCTATTTAATGATGACTTTCTGCTGGGCTTACTAGTACTTACCCTTATGCCTTGGTGGGTTTTACAGAACACATCACTTGATCTATACTTCTGGCCACATGATCACTTAATAACCCATAGTCAGGGATCAATTTCAATTAGAGCCCAAAAGCATGTCAGGAGCGATTTTAGAATGGTGTGTAAGTGCTCTGCTGCAAATGGTAAGAACTTGTTCCAGAACTATCAGATTCTGCTCCATGACTCTCCTATTGGGTCTTGCCAGAGACCCCACAAGGTCTTTCTCAACTTTACCCCCACCAAAGCTAGAAGCTTTACATATTGCCTAATGAATGTGTGGTAAGAGCATCATGTGTGGAAAATGCTGGTTCCTAAATCCAAAGAGTGCTATTTAGTGCTGTATTTCTTTCTTAGTGGTCGAAAGAGCAAGGTGAAGTAATTTGTCCTTTACTTTGTAAGTGATGTCCCGGTATATCGCAGACCACTAAGTCCCTAAAGTCTCCAATGTCGCAGGCTTTGAATTTTATAAGATGTATCATTCATTTTCTGCAGTGCATGTGCTTTCCAAAGTATCCAAAGTACTTGCTATTTAATGTCTACCAGGGTAAATTAAGGTGACATCATCAATTTTGTAGACTAATGTGATGTTCTGAATTGTCCAGATAGTCCAGGCCCCTGTGGAATTTATTATGACAGAGAACATGAGCCCTCATAGCACTGGCATTAGACCAGGAAGGTGTATTGTCACTTGTCTCTTGTGATGCCAACTGCTTTTAATCATCCTTCTTAATGATAACAGAAATCAACAGATCTGCTGTATTAATAGCTCAGACCATGCACCCAAATCTGTGTGGTAATCTGCTCTAATAAAGCCACCACATCAGTATACAGCTGTAATTGGTACTAGTATTTGATTATGTTTGGGTGGTCCACTGTCACCCAGGAGAATCCATTTGGATTTAGCAAATAGGAATATGATAGGGATCACTAAACCTGAGGGTGGCATTTCTTGCTGACATTCCAGAATGCGTTCTTATTTTTATTTAATTGAGGGGGTGGTTTGGGGAGATTCAACTTGGCCTGTCTTACCATCGTTCTTAATGTACAGAACTAGGAACGAATGTGAGGATTCTGTTGACTGCCAAATATGTCTATTCCAATTACACACTTGGGAACCTGGAAATGATGTTAGGTCTGTGGCCCCACCGGACCTATTTGTTTTCCAATACACACTACACCCCTATTCTATCAGAGAGACCACAGCAGCAGATATTACTGTGAACTCAGATTCTCTATCCAAAGTTCTCAAAAGATCTAGTTGTTCCCCTTCCTCAGTGTATACATACTCAAGTAAATAGCTTTTGTGAAAGGACTACAGTAGTTATTACTATGTACACTTGTCATGATGCTTTAGAGTTCTCCATCATGGGAACCTACCTCTTCTTCAATCGATGTCCTCTGAGTCTGAGAACTATATCAGACATAGAAACTGACCAAGATATTATGACTTTCCATTAAGGCACCTGCCCTCAGCCTTTTGTTCTTTTATGTGTAATACATTTTGGCTGCCCTTCTAGCATGCCTTTAAGAACATTGTGTTCTATAACCATCTCCACATATGCCTCTGAGTCAGTCTCCCTGGCTGCCATTCTGCTTGATGGTAATTACACCTACATCACTTCTGATTGTAATGTGCTGCCACCTGTCCTCTGTTTAACCATGATCCTCTCATCTCTATTATTACTGGGAGCCCAGTTTACAACAGGATCTTCTACTGTGAGTCCCATTCTACAGAGACATAAATAGGAGATTATCAGTGATACTGGTGCCCCCTTCGTCAACACATTCCTTACCACCTGAAAAGTAGTGTCCTCTAGGTTTTTGTGAGTAATATGCTCAGCTGGTAGGTTTTCCAGTCTTCTGCAATCATCCCATTCTAGCATATCTGCTTATCTGAGAATTTTTATTTCTCCTTCTACAGTTTTCCACCGCACTTCTGACATCTATATTTTGTCTAATGTGGGCCACTGCTTTTATCCAAGCTTTTGAGATCCATCACAGAACTCAGGGTCCTTGCCCAGGTGCTAAAACCTATGTAACAGGAGATTACATTCTTATCTAGCTTGATATTCTCTGTCCCTTGATATAGCATCATTAGGATTCACTCACAGGTATACTATCCAGTTCAGCCAATACATGCTAGCCCTAATACTGTAGCTACTTCAGTATATAATCCCTGTCTTATTTTAGTAGGATGGCTATGTTATATTGCAATTTGTCCTTAATTATGAATATGTGGGCCAGAGAAAGTAGGACAAATCCTGAGGTGTCTTGTAAGGTTCATGCCTCATTTGAAGCCCCTTATAGTCTTCAAGCAAGAGGTCAAGGTGACAGTACTCTATCTCCAACAAAGTGAAGGAGGCTACATCGTCCTCCCTGAAGTTCCAGGGAATTCGGAGTTTCAAGGTTCTCAATGCATCTACCAGCATTCCCCATCTCAAGTCTCAGAGTCTCACTCACTCCCTGTGAGGTCCTTGATTTTGGCATAGAAGACTTGCTGATATTTTAGACTTCTCTGAAGGCCTGCCTCCTTCTGAAGTAAGTCCTGTTCCTGACCCTCAGATGTGCTTCTCCTCTAGCTGGAGGAGAAAAAAAACAAAACAAAAAAAACTTTCAAGTAAGTTATTTGTCTCTCACTTTGCTTTAAATTGTTGATAGCTAGATCTGAAAATGTCATATTCTCTCTTGAATGAATGGGTGGTACTTAGAATAAGTACATAATCCCATAGTCCTTGAAGTTGTTATTTTCCCACACATCTCAAACAAATGCCCAAGACTCTGCACTAGCTAGTGCATCCCTTCCACATGTAGCCATCCCAGCTCACCTCAGGTGAACAGCTTAGCAATTGCATTGCTACTGCATGCCAGAGACTATCAAGACTCCACCTTCTACCAGTGACTCATTGCCATCTATCTAGTGAGTGATCCAACTCCAGAATTTCACCCCACGACCATGTGTGATACCAACTGCCTTAGGTCTGGAAGCAGAGCCCAAGGGGGGAAATGGGAGGGCTCATGAGAAGGAAAACAAAGGTCACAAGGTCAAGGATAGGATACATGCTAAGCAAGACTGTGACCTCAGCTGAAGACAAGCTTAGATCTGATCCCACAGGCATACTCTCAGACTCAAACTGCACCACAGTGTTGCTCCCACCCCAGGCAAGTGTCACTGTCTGAAATCTGCAATAGGTGAGGAGTGGGGCACATAGCAATTTGCAGCTTACATTCAGCCAATGGTAATTCTCTATGGAAAGAATAGCTGTAAATTGTAATCAGCCAACCCTCATGGCAGCTGGGGGACAGATGTACCAGCAGGTAAAGGGGATATGGGCCCAACAGTATCCACTATACAACAGAAAGTAGGATTCTACTCAACAAAATTTAAAAGCTTCTAGTAAAATCAGTTAGTTATTAATTAATTCATTTTTAAAATTTAATGAGCAATCATCAGTGTGGGGTGAATTGCTTTTAACTGGAGAGGTGCAGCTTATGCTGTGGCCATTTGGACCCAACAGAGAATAGGTCCACTGGGCTTTGAGGTCCCTTCCATATCCAAGGGGCTACTACTGTACTTCAGTGGAGAGAGAAAAGAATTAGGAAAATGAGTAGAAAAAGAGGTTGAGAGAAAATAAAAGGAATCAAAGCCCTAGAGAAGAGTGTCTTTACTAACTGGAGTCTTGACTGTGGGCAGGTTTTGGAGTGCTTATGAACCCCTGAAATTGTATGCAAAACTGTGTGTGACAGAAAATATGCTTTTTGCTAGGAAAGTAGTCCATAGCTTTCTTCATATTCTCAAATGGGTTTATGATATAAAGACAGTTAAGTGGGAGAAAGGGGACCCTTCTTAAAGAAGGAGAAATTCCTCACTTGGGACTCCCTTTTTCCCCCACATATGTCATGACTGGACTTTCCTTCTGCTGTTTTGAAAACGTGTTGACGGAATTTTTATAGCTTCCAAGTTTTAGGCTGAAATTTTGCAGGGCTAGTCCCCTAACAGAGAAAAGGAGACCAAAGCAACTAATGAGACTTCATTTGTGTTAAATCTAAAATGAGGACACTCCTGGTGACTATCACAACCCCTGCAATCCCTTTGCCACATACATTTTAACTCTACAGTGAAGTTCAAATGTGGGAAGAAAATTACCAGGATAACAAAGAGGAATTGCCTCAGAGGACAGGAAAGTCCTGCTGTATAGATAGCATGTTTCCCTGCAGCTCCATGTCAACAGCTCACGGAAAGAGGAAAAGGCACACACAGTCCTTGTGACTCACCCAGCAGCTCCACTTCATGAGTCAGCGGGCAGTGTGGGTCTGACCTGCAGGACATGCCCTTAAGTGATTTTTATTATGACAACATTGATTCGCTCTATAGGATAGACTCACGGAAGGGATTTTATGGTTTATCTAAACGACTGGCTCATTTTACCAATTAACACGCTGAGGCCCAGAGCAGAGAAATGTGGCAGAGGTGAACTCACCCCTGGGGAATATTGTGCTGAACTGAGAACAAAGATTCTGGAACCAGATTGCATGGGGCCATATCCTGACTCTCGATGCTTGCTTGTTGACCTGCAGCAATCCAGGTAACCTCACAGTTTACTCGCATGTAAAATGGGGATAATGTTATGGAAGACATAACTGAGATAGTGCTTGGAATTGCTTAACACAGGTCTGGTATGTGGTGACATCTCAGTTAGTATGAGCTCTATTGTTGTTATTTGAACAAAAGCCACCTGACTCCAAGTCCAGTATATTGTTCAGTAAAGAACACAGGGTTCAAATTCTGAAACTTTTATCAACTAGATAAGGCCCTTTGATTTAAGCTTTCATAGGCTCATTTTCTCATCCAGAAAGTGAAGATAAGAGTACCTACTTCATAGAACCATGTGAGGATAAGACAAAATAATAAGTGTAAAACACCTCAGTTTAAGAAACATTCCATGACCCTTCCCTAAAGGTTTTTGATTTAGAACTTCAGATTGTGAGAAAAGAGGGTAAGTGGTAGAGAACACACAGGAAATTAATGATTATATTTTTATGTAGTGTGTGTACTTTACCTATATCATTTCCATTATCCTCAGTTCAAAACTATGTTTACTTTTAGTCCCATCTTACAGACCAGGAAAAGTGGTTCAAGAAGATTAAGGAACATCCTGGAGTTTGCAGTGTGAACACATGCCAGAGTCTTAAGTCTCACCAACGTGCCACTCCACTCCTCTGCTTGGATAGTGGGGAGCTAACCTCACATTCTAACGTCCCTCCCAGATGTGATGTTCTGTGCCAGGCTCTATGGGTGTGAGAATAAACAAGTCATCTTTTCTGTCAAAGAACAGTTTAGACAGCCACCATGTTGGCCGCATGACTTGCTGCTCCCCTGGGGGCCACCATCTTGAAACGGCAAAGGCCAACTCCTTCCTTTGAGTTAGCCAATCGCGAAAGACTGTGCACCTGAGCTCCAATCAAGAGTAAGGGACAGGTCACATGTGTCAGGGATTATAAAGCCAAGCAGACCACGTGCTCGGTGTGCATGCGCTTCCAGACCATGTGCATGAGCACCCTTCTAAGTAGAAGTGAAGGTATTTGCCTTACTGCCTGGCTCCCGAGTATGTTTTGTGTTCCACCAGGACCCCTGACTTTGGGGGATCGCCTTATTTCTTACATGGGGAATACAGACCACAGAAATGGATTGAGGACTATCATTTACTGGGTGTGCCACATTCAGGCTTCACCTATGTGATTACAGTAGGAAGACATGGCATCCGTGAGCCTGAAAACCAGTTTAGAGAAGACAGTACGTTTCCTATTGTCTTGTCTTTCAAGTCAAGTTTGATTTTTTTTTAAATACCAAGGTAAGCAACACTGGTGAAGGGGCTCCCGGGTCTGTCTACACAGCTATTTGCTCAGACACCCTTCCTCAAATAATTGCATTAAGTGAACTTCGAGTTGAGGAATGAACAGCCAAAATCAATTGCAGTTACAGAGTCCATATGCGTTATCTGCACAAATATTAAAACACTTTGCATGAATTTAGAATTACTTCTAATCCAGTAAAGAGCGGTGTCCAGAATTCATTGGCTGCTGGTCCAGAAGCCATGAGTTGGAAGCACAAGCACCAGCAGAGACCTGGCTGTGGACAATTTGAACTTAGGAAGCCAACTTATCTGAGCTGTGGAAATGTTGCTAAGTTAGCCAATTCTTAAAGAAACCTCAGTTGATGGACTCCTAGTGAGCTCTTGCCATGCCTGTGTCTACATATTGCCAAAGAGCATTTTAAAAAGTAAACAGTATATATACTCAGATAATTGGTTATTATTTTAGCTACACACATCCATATAACTGACTTTTACCAAATTAATAATAATTAGTACCTGCATGTTATTTTTACAAATGGCATTCAAATGTCCTTTTTCATCCTTGCTTGAAAATACGTTTATTGATTCCAGAGAAAGGGAAAGGGGGAGAGAGAGAGAGAGAGAGAGAGAGAGAGAGAGAGAGAGAGAAACACTGATGTGAGAGAGAACATCGATTGGCTGCCTTCCATACCCACAACCTAGATATGTGCCCTGACTGGGAATCAAACCCACAACCTTTCAGTGTGCAGAATGATGCTCCAACCAACTGAGCTACACTGGCCAGGGCCATTCAAATGTCTTATTTTATCCTCACAACTCTGAGAAGTGAGCTCGAATTAGTATTCCCAATTTATAGATGAGAAAATGAGAATGCAGAAAAATTCAGTGATTTCATCCAAGCTTACACAGCTGAAAAGTCAGACATACTTAAGAGAGTCTGAGTGTTTTTGCCGGAAAGCTAGTTGCCTTGCTAAGAAGCCAGATGCTGGGGTCACATGAAACTGAGTCCAACTCTAGCTCCCATGCAAAAGCTGTGTACCTTTGAGTAAAGTACTTAACATGTTTAAATATCAGTTTTATCATCTGTAAAATGGGGAATAATATTACCTTCCTCATTATATTGTGAGGATTAAATGTGCTCATTCTTGTAAACCACTTAGAGCAGTGCCTGGTACATTGTAACAACTCACTAAATTTTAACTGTATTATTAATATTTCATAGATATAGCAGTGGACTAAAAAGCACCATGGTTTAAACCCAAACCTAATACTTTCTAACTGAATGAGTTTGGTTAAGTTTATAAATATAATATGTCAAATGGGAATAGGTTATTCTTACCCTTCCAATCTCACAGGATACATGACATAATGTAAGTGAAAATGCTTTGAAATTTGCAAAGCCTATGAAAAGATCATGTTATTATATCAATGTAATACTGACTTTTCAGGCAGCAGAAATAACACTAGTTAACATAGTATTGACTCCTTGCATGCATGGCAGACAGTGTGCTCAGTGCTTTTCATGCTGAACCTCATGTCACCCTCACAGAGACCTAAGGGGCAGCTATTAACATCCCCGTTCTATGAATGGATACACTGAGGCTCAAAGCAATGAAGTAATTTGCCCAAAGTCACTCAACTAGTACATGATGAAACCCAAAATTAAACTCAGGTCCTGAGTGTAAGCTCTTAAACACTCTACTATAAATATGAGCTATAAACTTTATAATGGTGAAGAAAGGACCAAGAATAAAAAATAGCATACTTTTATACATGGAAGGCTCCTTTATAACATATGAATGAAACAAAGTAGATAGGCTTTGCTTGGACATGCAGGAATTATCAGAGATAATAAACTACTGTTTGCTTATCGTTTTATCATCTTCACATATGGATATTGTTTGGCAGATTTATGGGGAAACCCAAAATAATTTCTAACCAAATCTACCTAAGTATTCTTACCTCTTTCAAGTAGAACCCGCCACTTGAAAAGAAAGAGAGATATATATATATAGAGAGAGAGAGAGCCAGAAAGCATCTAAAGAAAGTGACCCTTCCCCCCAGGGTACTCTAGGGAAGACAATTAAAATGCCATTTCAATGGCAAAAAATTTGAATTTATAATCTTGGGTATTTCAATCTGTTCTTTTGGAGTTTGGCAGTATTACAAATTTAGTGGCATCTTTTTTTAAGGAAGATACTGTGGGAAGTCTGAATGGATTTATTTTTATACATCCATGCCCCTACCGACCCTATTTAGAAGAGGCCAATCTTGTGGAATATATATTTTTATACTTAAAAATAAATCAGAAAAATGTTTCCTTCTTTTTCCCCAAAAAAGTTTTTCAATGAATTTTAATAAGGCTCAAGCTGCCACCCTGTGTGCCTTCCCTCAAGTTATCCATTTTTAATTGTCTTCAGACCTTGGCAACTTGATGCCATGGAGAGGGACTGTGGCTCTGTTCTGCCAGTCTCCCCACCCCTTCCTTGGATGCTCACTGAAATAGGCTTAGCAGCCATCTGCACCTCCGGGTGGAGGCAGGCTGAATGTCAGGCCTCCTGTGGGCTCCACACAGAAGAGAGCTCCAGAAGACCTGCTGGTCTCCCACCCAAACTGTCGTGGGCCCTTGCCTTACTGGTGGTTTTTTTTTTTCTATTAATATTTCAGCACTTGAGGAGGCCCTTTTGTCTCAGCAGGGAGCAGAAGACAAGGTTCAGAGTCACTTTTTCTGCAGACAGTTTGAGGACTAATATTTAGATCTAACTAAAGAGCACAGTCTCTTATTTGTTTGTTTATTTGTTTATTTATTTATTTATTTAGGGGGGTAGGCTAGAGGGACCTGATGCTCCTGTTAAACTTTAAGGAAGTCAGAGGAGAAAGTATAGGTTGGGCTGAATGTTGAATACAAGGGAAGAGTAGAAAAGAAAGAAAGGAGATGAGAGAGACTAAAGGGGAGACCACTGAGAAAGAAGGAAGCATTTGAGAGAGGACTGAAGAAAGAATGGGGGGTCCTGTGCTTAGCCTTGAGGTTGCAATGATAGGTAAAGCTACAGTAGGAAGGAGGAGGTAAGAAGAGAGATGGAAGAAGAGAGGCACAAGGATATCTGTAATGCCTACTCTATACCAGGCATGGGTTTGGGGCTGTGTTATCCACTCCCTTATTTGATTTCCACCACAGTCCTATATGGTAGACATAGAGAAAGTTAAGCTCTGAGTGATTTTGAAAGTTGCCTAAATTGCAAAGCTAACAGCAGAATCGAGTCCCCAGTGGACATTACATCATCAAGCAAACATCTGCTGAGTACCTTATGGAGAGGTGCTGTGCCAGTTGTTCCAGTAAGTGAGGTACAGTCTCTGCTTTCCAGAACCTCACAGTAAACTATAACAGCTGTACTTGACAACGGGTGGGAGTCTGTCCTCAGGGTGACTTGGCAGGGCTTCTGGAGAAGTCCATACAATACAAAACATTCTCCGAGTGTAAGAATCAAATTAGGAACTAGAGTTCAACCTAGGTTGGCTGGAATGGCTCTCAAATCTTTAGAAAGGTGATGGAAGTGGCTCAGATGTAGGGTTAATGTGTTGCTCAATTTTCCCTCACATTGGAGGGACTTTCCTGAGGTGAATACCTCCCACATATAGAAGGGTCAGTTGTGAAAGGAACTATGACAGACGTCAACAAGATGGTGGGCAAGGAGGTCCCAATGCTTGTTTCCCTAACTAAAAAACAAAATCGATGAATAAACAAGTCCAATGTTGATAAAAATTGCTCTGTGAAAGTTCTTGGGTATAATGAAGAAGAACCAAAAATTTTGCCGAGCTCCAAAACTGTGATGACCTCATAGAAAAGCACAGGAAACATGGTGTTTGCATTACCCTAGTCCTCAGTCGAGAGCACCTCAGCACCAAGTTGGAACCCCTTACCCCACAGGGGAAAGAAGAGCAGGAGAACCCCAGCAAGCATCATCACCACTGTGGTCTTTTGTATTCTTTGCTACTTAGGATCCCTTTCTCCCCAGTCTCCACTAGCACTGAACCCAGCTGATGGAGCTGTCAGAATCCCCATCACTGTGTCTTCTCCCTGCCTCTGGAGCTGTAGACCAGGCAAGGGAGCAGAGAGCTCTCAAATAAACAGTAAAAAGGGATGGAAGGGGAGCTGATAATTACAGCATCTAAGAAATGACTCCTCTCTTGAAAGAAGTTTCAGATGAGACCTGGCAAACTCCTTTTAGGGAACCTGTTTCTATTATGCAACATAGCATTTCATTCCAAAGATATTTACGGAGCACCTACCATGTCAATCCTCAATGCTGTGTAGTGTGAGCTACAAGCAAGGAATGGAAGTTTGTCCTTTCCGCACTAAGCTCTGTGGTTTCCTTAATGGGCATAAACTTACATACAATGCAAAGATGAAAACTTGCAGGTACTGGAGGGCTTTAATCATGCCTTCAATATCCATTCAATAATTACCTTTTTTAACCTCAAGCCCTGAGTGCTTATCTGGAGTTCAGTAGAAAGCAAGTTGTTTTCTTCCTGTCTTTGATGTAAAAAAAAAAAGTGCAATTTAAACTCTGATGACAATGTAGTTGCGGGCATGAGTGAGATAATGGATTCCTCCTTTCCTACTGTTCTATTGATAGAAGAAGAATATAGCTAACACCCACAACTTACAGGAAGAAGGGGTATTACGTAGGCCAGTTTCATATACTGCCAGCTCTCAGCACATATTCCATGCCTAGCTTTACCCATTGCTTGGTGTTAAGACTACTGGGATGAATACGACCATTTCCCTGCCTTTTAAAGGCTGGACAAAATCCAAAGATCAAAGAGAAACATGTAGTCCCAGCAAATATCAATCCAAAAGTATGTGAATCCATCCATATTTCTCTTGTATCCTGAGAGAATTGTTCACTGGCATTTAAGTATTATTGTGGCATGAAGATTCCTTATTCTCACTTTTTTGATACCTCCTTTCTTCTCCACTGTCAGGACTGTTGATACATTTTAAAATATCATTTCCTTGAACAAGCTGACAATACAAGAGTGGTAATTACAGTCCTAGCCTACGTTGAGATCCAACTCCATAAATATGCCTGGTTTCTAGGTCACCTCTGTTTATGCATGATTTCTAAGTATGTGCAGATCTCTATACCTTTGTCCATTTCAGGACACAGGTAGCCTCGAGGCACCCTTAGGGGACTGGGTGTTTCATTGCAGTGAGGAGTGTGGGCATCATTAGATGGACAGATGAGTCCACTGCCTAGTTAGTAAAATTCTTTTGGGGGGGAAATGACCCAACATTGATCAAAACTGGAACATGAAGGCTCCTTCATGCCACAAGCATCCTGGAGTGCCACTAGCTGCCCCCACTTCAGGACTCAGGTTTACATTACACAGCTGCTCAGAGTGTTGGCACCTGTATTAGTTTCCCAGGGCTGCTGTAACAAAAAAACACAAACTGGGTGGCTTAGACAACAGACATTTATTGTCTCAAAGTTCTGGAGGCCAGATGCCTCAAATCAAGCTGTTGACAGGCTTGATTCCTTCTGAGGGCTGTGAGGGAGAATCAGGTCCATGCCTCTCCCCTAGTTTCTAGAAGCCTCATGTATGCCTTGGCTTATAGATGGCGTTCTCCCTAATCTTTACACTGTCTTCCCTCTACACACATCAGCTTTGGTGTCCAAATGTCCCTCTTTTTATAAAGATGCAGTTATACTGAATGAGGACCTAGTCTACAAAGACCCTATTTCCAAATAAGGTCACATTCACGGATGCAGTCTTACTGAATTAGGGCCTAGTCTAATGGGTTCCTCTTAACTTGATCATCTACAAAGACCCTATTTCCAAATAAGGTCACATTCACAGATAATGGGGGTGACGACTCCAACATCTTTTGGAGGGATACCATTCAACTCATAACAACAACTGAGAGCTCATGGCGAACACTCCACCTGAGGTTGCCCTCAGCTGAAGAGAGCCACCTCTCCCAAAGCATGTCCCCTTCTCAATATCAACCCACATCCTGTGATTGATCAGTGAAGGGATTGTGCGGTCTGGTTCCCTGGTCCCAATTCAGGATCACTCTCCAGGGTTATCCCAGCTCCAAACTTCCTGCAGTGTTGGCAAAGACTTCTGCTTGGTCCTTCTTCCTTCACCTCCATACAGGTGTTAGACTGAGAAATATACCACTATAAACTTCCTGCGTGCAAAGAGGCAATTCAGAGTCTGTTTCCCATGTCGTATTACCTATAGCAGGGCTTCTCCGCTGCCTTGTGCCAGGTGCTGCGGAATCAAAGGTAACAAAACCTATCCGTGCCAACCAGACTTCTTCAATGTCAGAAACATCAGAAGGTATAGAAAGAAAAGCTTACCTCAGATAGGACTTCTTATGGGATCTCCATTTTATATTTTGTGATTTGTCTCCATTATCTGCTCTTCCCCGAAATCTCAACCAAAGATCACACTGTTTTTCTTCCCTTAGAAGAAAAAAATAAAGAGAAGAGATTATTGTTTATTAAGTAGCAGAATTGTGCCCCGCCAGTGTCACTCAGTGGTTGAGCGTAGACCCATGAACCAGGAGCTCACGGTTTGATTCCTGGTCAGGGCACATGCCCAGGTGCTGGCTCAATCCACAGTAAGGGACATGTAGGAGGTAGCTGATCAATGATTCCTGGTCGCACATGCCCAGGTGCTGGCTCAATCCACAGTAAGGGACATGTAGGAGGTAGCTGATCAATGATTCTCTCTCACCATTGATGTTCCTATATCTCTCTCTCCCTTATTCCTTCCTCTCTCTGAAATAAATAAAAATATTTTTAAAAAAGTAGTAGAATTGTGAGCTAGACATTTTGCATGTGATCACATTAAATTATTTCAGCAACACTACTGCCTTTGCATTACAAATAGAGAGACTGAAATTCTAAGAGGACTAATAGGGTCCCAGCTCATCTGGCTTGCAGCAGATCCAGCAAGAAAGGAAATTTGGGGGCTTCTGATTTCAAAGCCTCTAACACATCAGTGGTTCCCAGATTTATAATATACAGGCTAGTAAATTAAAAACAAACACATAAAAATGGCAAACAGAAATAGAGCTAGCAACTTTGCATAGTTCCAAAAATATTAACAAGTAAAAACTTCAGTCTACTATAACCACCATTTCATAATACAAAGGGACATATCAACACAGAACATTTTGAAAAGAATGAACCACAAAATCAAGGAGCAGCACTTACAGATGAATGAATTTAGTGTCGTGGAAAATATGCCAATTTGCCCTTCATTTTCCCACAGAATTGGAAAAATTTTGTCAAGAACTGGTACAAATCTTGGGATAGGGGAGAAAACTTGGAATCACTTCTAATAAATCTGGGTCTTATTCACACTAAAGTATAAATGACCTCTCTAGGTTATTCAGCAAAATATTTTGAGAGTTTCACAAGACGTATGTCAGTTAGCTTTGATGTGATCAAACATCACTACGGACGACATGGGAATGTTACATTTGAAGAAACAAAGTGAAAGCAAAAGGAAATCATATTTTATAACTTGGCTATTTTTCCCGAGGTCTCGGATCTCTCTCAGGACTCAAGAGCTGGCAAGGGTCCAACTTCCAATCCGATTCTGCTTTGGCCTATCTGTTCACATTTGAAAGCTGAAGCTGCATTTAACAATTTTTATTCAGCAATCAGTTACCCCTGACGGGGAACAATAGTTAAAACTCACATATTAATAACAAAAAGCTTATAAAATGTCAGTGCAGGGTTTGAAATGTATGATTCCACAATGCTTGCTGAACGTGCTTTCTAATTATTATGGAGAGGTATAATGAACTAATATATTCAGTAATGGCAACAAATCTTTCTTGTGCAGAAACAGCGGCTTACATTTACAAGGCTCTTGCTACCAAGTGCCTCCAGCCTCAGTACAGCGCAGGCAGCTCAGAGGCAAAAGCCCTTGTGTCTGAGGTTGCGCAGGACAGGGGGCGCACTGCAGCATCACACTGGGTGAGCCACCGATTCCCCAAGTAGTGAAGGTTTAGAACTGACTGGGGTATTTCATTTGAAGAACAAATATTTTAAGAAGACTGAGTGCAATTTTAAAGTGGCAATCCTTATAGGCAGCTTGTCATCGTTGAAAGAAGGAAGCCAGGGGAATTGGTCAGAGTTAAGTTTGAATCCCAGTTTTACTACTTACCCAGATGGGTGACCCTGGATATAGCCTGGTTCCTCTTTGGAAAAGTGGGGATGATAATGATACTTTCCCACACGCTTGTAGTGCAAATTCAACAAAAGAATGCACCCAATACATGACAGTTATTGTCATTACTTCATCTGTAAAATGGAAGTATCCTGAATCTCAGTATTGTGAAAATAAAAATTTAAAAAATAAAGAATATTTAGTGAGAAGTTACTATGTACTCAGTGCTTTGCATGTATTATTTCACTCAATGCTCACAATTGCGGACCCCAAGAAACATTTGATGTGATCCTAGAGAAGGAATGTTCCACCTGCTGAGATGGACTCACTGTGGTCAACCGAGGACTCAAATTTTATAAATAATGAGAGTCTAGCGGCCCTCTGCTGGCTGGGTTTCTCATGCACTCTGAATACTGGGAAATATGTCTGGCTGAACTCCCGGCCTCTCACACTAAGGCCAGTGATGGCGAACCTATGACACGTGTGTCAGAGGTGACACGTGAACTCATTTTTTTGGTTGATTTTTCTTTGTTAAATGGCATTTAAATATATAAAATAAATATCAAAAATATAAATCTTTGTTTTACTATGGTTGCAAATATCAAAAAATTTCTATATGTGACATGGCACCAGAGTTAAGTTAGGGTTTTTCAAAATGCTGACACGCCGAGCTCAAAAGGTTCGCCATCACTGCACTAGGCCATGGTCGTTCATGCTGTCTGAGTCAACTATTATAAAGAAGACTCTGGTTTTTTCTTTTGACCAATGGACTGAGGTCTGCCCCATCTCATCAGAACTGCTCCATAACCAATCAGAGCTATGCAACTGGGACCAACCAGTTAATAACTGACAGATGATACCCACATTGGTAGTGTTTAAATGTATATTAGGAACCAAACAAAGAGTATTTAGTTGATCTCTTAGAGAATGACTTGGGATGCCCATCTCATCTCTCTACACCTATTTACACCTCTGGCAAATTATTCTGAATGGACTCGAAGTGAAAGCATACACAGCACTCTTAGTTTACCCTGCCCCAGGATAACTGTGTCAGTTCCATTCAATGCACCAAACCAGTAGGAGCTTCTGTAGAGGGCAAAGACTGTTCTAGATGCTGCGCATACAAATATTTTTGAGATACGGGTCCAGTTTTGTCTCATAACAAGGCCATGATTATAGCTAATTAACAAACAAGTTAGACTGTGATAGGAACTATGAAAATGTGAGCAAAATGCTATGGACACACACACAAAAAGTAATTCTACCTGGGAGAAGAGGGCGATCCACAGAGTGGAAAGGGCACTTGACTGAGCCTCAGAGCCTAAGCCATCTCTGATGAGATGTCAGTCGTTTGGGCTGAGCAGTACCCTCTCCTGAACACAAACACTGCTTCCGGGAAGAGGACGGTATTACATCTCTTACACAGTCATTTTTATTTTATTTTTTTAATTAAAAATATATTTTTATTGATTTCAGAGAGGGAGGAAGAGGAAGAGATAGAAACATCAATGATGAGAGAAAATCATGATTGGCTGCCTCCTGCACGCCCCCAATGGGGAATGAGCCCGAAACCCGGCATGTGCCCTGACCAGGAATTGAACTGTGACTCCTGGTTCATAGGTCGATGCTCAACCACTGAGCCACGCCAGACAGGCTAGGTCATGTTCAGCTGTGTCTGGCCAGCTCTGGAAATGTCAGCACACTGCACCCTCAGAAAAGAGAAGCAGGTGAACGGGAAGAAACAGGAAACCACACGTTGGGTGAGAAACACAGAGAACAACCTCCAGCCTCTTTAGCTGAATAGTGCAGGGCTATTAACCCGGAGCAGCTGACTGAGCAGCAGGAGCACAGTGCCCTTTCCAAAAGTAATGGGCTGGAATAGCAGAAGCAGGGCTACACGTTAGGTACCTGACAGGACATTTCCCAAAGCATGTACGTTTTCGGTTCCAGAGTCAGTTGACAGGAACTTAACTGGAACTTTGATTTCTGCACAGGATGCAAGAGACGGATGCAATGGCTTGTTTGGGGTCTCCTCAGCTCTCTGTAGCATCTTACTGAGTGAAGGCTGTCTCCAGGAAATATCCTTCAATTTCAGAGGGAGACCAGCATTTCCAAAGGAAGGGAGATAGCTTTTTATTTTAAAAAATCGTCCTGAAGCCGTAATGATGTCATAGAAAACATGAGTTTGGGAGCTAAATGATGTGAGAGTCTGTTTCCCACAGCTGATCCTCACAAAATTCCTAGCAGTCATTTCTGACCCAGGTAGCCTTTGGCTACTCTATTGAGAAATGCTGCCCTAGACAAAGACAGTTGCAAGGAAAGTAAGCAGTTCAGAACAAACCTGGGAAGGCTGAATTCAGAAATCTCAGGAGTAAGGAAGGGGGTAGAGCTCTTTTCTTTGAAATCGTGCCACTCTGAAGAACAGTGTTTAAGTGTTGTTATTATCATCATGCTACTCTTGTTAAATATTACAGATAGCTCCCCACTGCCATGAGATAATTTTAGCAAGGCTCCTTAATCTGCTCCCCACTTACTTTGCCAATTTGCTCTCTTTCCTCATGCATTAGTCATTCATTTCAAGCAGAAGGACCTACGCAGTATTCCAAGTATACCATAAACTCCATCTCTACATCTATGGCCGGATAAAAATATCTCCACGACTTGGAGTAATCTAACACTTATAATTTCTTCAAATACCAGGACTAATGGCACCCCAGGCTTCTGGACAGCGCCTGCAAGCCTGCTCTGTAAGCCTTCAAAGCCTGTGTCCTCCAGGCCTCCAAGCCAGACAGACTCTCAAGATTTCCTGGCAAGCCTGTGTTTCTAAAAATCTTCAAATAAATCCTCTTTTGCCCAGGTTATCCAGAGCAAGATTGTTGATTTGAATTAAAGAACGCTAACTCATACACATTCTTCCTTTCCACCTTCACCTCTCCTACCTTTCACTGGGCACTTTATATATCCTGCCTTTTTCCATTATTTATCATACAGTTCTGAATTTTTCCACAAATACAGTCTCTTTTAAAACAGAGCCCATGGCTTATAACTCTGTATGTGCCCCTCTAAAGGTCTACTTGTTGTCTTGAATAAAACATCTGGGCTTTGGTCGGATAATTGACTCCCCCCAGAGATTCAAAGTCACCTTTCTGACCCCAGCATAAAGTACTTTTAACATCCTGACATCAAACTAGTTCTGGAATTTTCCAAATCATTACTAATCCTTTGCCAAACCAGTCTAAACTGTGATGGACA
>NW_005357559.1:1711338-1716217 GCF_000412655.1 Myotis brandtii
AAATATTTTTTTTTTAAAAAAATGAAATGTCTTGGACTCCAGCACTCATCAGAGCATCAGGGAGTCCCACACTGTCATTACAGGATGCAAACCTCCCATCTCCCCTCTGTCTAGGAGGTGCAAGGGTGGGCTTTGAGTCACACATGCTCCCAGCAGCTCACCAGGTTCAGAATCCTGGCCTCTTTCTTTCTGATTATCCAATCTATGTATTCCTCTTACCAATGAAATGTCTTGGACTCCAGCACTCATCAGAGCATCAGGGAGTCCCACACTGTCATTACAGGATGCAAACCTCCCATCTCCCCTCTGTCTAGGAGGTGCAAGGGTGGGCTTTGAGTCACACATGCTCCCAGCAGCTCACCAGGTTCAGAATCCTGGCCTCTTTCTTTCTGATTATCCAATCTATGTATTCCTCTTACCAAGGCTGCTTTTCATGAGCGAAATAACATTGCAAAGTCAAATACATTTACTGTGGATGTTGCCTTTCATATTTCTACATGGAAAATGCACACACACACAAAAACACACAAACACAATTTAACGAAAATATGATTAATTTGCCCTTTAAAATAATTCTAAATATTATTTTAAAAGTAATATCATATATACTTAAAAATGATCCATTCATTAAAATAAATTGATATTTGAGAAGGAAGTGGTAAAAGAATGTGAATTTACACAGTTGTCTTAGGATCTTCTCTGTATAGGTTACAGCCTATGACCTTTCTTTGCAGAGACTCAGAACATATCAATCATGTACACACAGATCGTTAATGCACACTTAGAAAATGCTATTAAATATTCTTAGATTCTTAGTATTTTTCAGTGTAAGAATAATCTCCTTTCCTCCCCCTTCTAGTCACTTCATCCATTAGTCCCTGGGAAACGGACAAAATAGGGAACAAGAAAAATTGTGCTCAAGCCTGAAGCAGTCTCAGAGATATTTTCTACTTACAAGTGACATTTCTTCTAGATAACCTAAGAGAAATAAGCCTGAGGTTACATTGAGAATAAACAAATTACCTTCCAAAGTTCTTAATGCTGAAACTCAGACAGTGAGTGACAATTTAGACTTCATGTGAAGTCTGTCTCCATCAAGAATTCCTTAGACAACCAAGCACTGCATTTAGAACACTTATTCTCTCCTACACAATTGAAAGTGTCACATGCATAAAAAAGCCAAAGTTTTTAAAAAAAATTCCAACAAAACAATGTGACACTGTCTTCCCTTTGACTTCTTCCGCTGAATCCTTCACTGCTTATTACTATTATTATTGATAATAAGCATTTTTTGTGCCACTAAAATATTCACAGGCCTCCTTACAGGCATCCTATCTATAAGCTACTTCTCAACCCCTCCATACGGTGAATCAGTTATATTCTGATTTTATTAAGAGTAAAACAAAGACCTCAAACAAAAAAAGTAAACTGTTCTTTCCAATTTTTTTTTACTTAACAGAAATCATTTTTATCACACATCAACATTCTGGAACACTCTACAGATGAAAGTACAAAGTAAGTCCACCAATTATTTGGATAACGATTTTCCTGCAAGTATCCTCGAAGTACAACCGTATTTTCTTGGTAATTTTATCGAAGGAAAAAAATATTAACCTTATACCCAGACTTAATTTAACCTCCTCCAAGCAACTGCCTGAAACTTCCTTGGAAATGCTGGTTCTTGTTCTAGGAATTATGACACCTGAAGTCATGTATGACAGCAGCCTTGTTTTACCAAGAGCAAGGGAGCAGTCTAGCTATGAATCCACCTGTCCTGCCCATACATCACCACAACACAGCCACCAGCCACAGGCATTTCTCTGCCAGGTCAGTAACACATCAGTGCAATTTTCAAACTAGGTTATTCATCAACTGCACTTTCCTGATGAAGCCCCTCATGCTAAGAGCAGAACTACTGGGTTATTTTTCCCCTTGTAAATGTCAACCCCCTAGTTCCTTTAAACACAAAATGTTGAGAGCAGGAAATCAGGGCAGCAGCTTTGTTGTGGATGCCTCTTGCAATGATGGTGAGGACACTTCAGCTTCTAACATGGTGTGTGGTTTATAGATAGTGCTAAATAATTGATAATTAAAGGTGAAAAAGTCAATGACCCCCTCCTCTGACTGGCATTTGGCTGATAAAAGTAAGATCAGCATTTATTCTTCTTGCCCTACAAATGGTTATTTCCAGTAGAATCACAGAAAAGCTACTGTACCAAATTGAGTTATTTACAATCTCTTTCTGTTATCTCTAAATGTACCTGTTTCAAACAATGTTAGCAATGCATCAAGCTTATTTTAAAAAACAGAAAAGAAGCTTATTATTTGCAGTTGAAAACAAAGAGAGGAGTCGCACCAGCTCCAGGGTCCCCATGTTCCTGGCCTTCCTCAAGAACAGAGAGATGAGGGCCCCTCCTCAGCCACACCGCTCACTGCGCAATTCCAGGGAACCCTCCAATGATAAGCCTTGCCACAGGCTAACTAACCCTATAAATCTTTTCCTATCAAGCATGAAGCCCTCAGGGTAAGTGTGGGTAAAAGCTGGTGCAGCTTGGATGACTCCTCTGGACTAGGGATCAGCCATGCTGTCTGGCTTTTCCTGTCCTGATGACAAATGAAGATATAGTGTTGGGTCTCGAGGGATCATTTGAATGAATGTTATGATAACTGTAGATCAGGCTGAGATAGGACTCGGAGCTTCATAGAGAGCTCAGTCACCACCTCCTGCCCCACCTCCTGACTTAGCTGGTCCCTCTCCATCAGGGCTATTACCTGTCATGAGGGCTTTCCCTTACTGTCATCTCCTCTGAAACCCAGGGCAAAGGGTTAGGGTCTTACTACTGTTGGCTCACTGATGTCTTACTTAACAAGAGAAATACAGCAAGCTAAAACATATTTTGTCTGGGTCATGTTGACCACTATGAATGAATCAAGTTATTTTTTGTTGTTGTTGTTCAAGTCAAGATATACTCACTATTTGAACACTGAATATAGTCCTTATGACTTCTCTTCATCTTAGTTTCCCAGGGAACATCATAAGAATACTTTATAAGAAAGTTCCCAATATACAGATGGGCACCTAATTGCTTTTTTTCATCTTCAAGTTTAAATACTTATAAATAGTACTTTTAAAATAGCTGAGAAAAATTTTATGTAAGACTATACAGGAAACATATGCTTATTCAATAAATAATGAACATTTTTTCTAAGGGCGAGGGAAATAATGATGACTAAGACAGACACAGCCACTGGCCTTGAAGAGTCTTCTCCAGGATCTTGAAAGAATTAAGACTTTGCCAACCCCAATGCCTTCTATAAAGAAAACCATACCAACCATGTTAATCCTTGAGTGGGAGCTCAGTAGCAGTTAAAGATGATGAAGGATGATCTGTCCCTCCTGAAACTGACTCAGTTCTCCAGATATGTCACTATTTAAATGTGGCCTACATTTTCTCACCTCTTTTCATCAGAGTGAATCTTTGTCTCAGCACATGGGCTGCAAGGTGCATGCAGGTACCTTGCTGATAGTGTAGACATGCACTACTCAGCATACTAAGGATGCAGGTGCTGACATTTGTTTTGCCTCGCCTTTCAGGGTGGCATTCTAATCCCATAGACAAGGAGAAACAAAGAAGTCTGGGTTGTACTGAAGACACACATAGGCCTAAGAGGCATGAGCAATTGATCATCCATCTACTACAGTCCCTCCTGAAACTGACTCAGTTCTCCACATATGTCACTATTTAAATGCGGCCTACATTTTCCCACCTCTTTTCATCAAAGTGAATCTTTGTCTCAGCACATGGGCTGCAAGGTGCATGCAGTTAAACATGCACTACTAAGCATACTAAGGATGCAGGTGCTGACATTTGTTTTGCCTCGCATTTCAGGGTGGCATTCTAATCCCATAGCCAAGGAGAAACAAAGAAGTCTGGGTTGTACTGAAGACACACATAGGCCTAAGAGGCATGAGCAATTGATCATCCATCTACTACATTAATCCCAGGACTTGAAGTTACAGAAGTAAAATCTGGTGGACTCCTTCAGTAACAGATGTTTCAGACTCAGATGTCTATTATACTTTAAGACAGTGGTTCTCAACCTTCCTAATGCCACAACACTTTAATACTGTTCCTCATGTTTTGGTGACCCCTAACCATAAAATTATTTTCGTTGCTACTTCATAACTGTAATTTTGCTACTGTTATGAATCATAATGTAAATATCTGATATGCAGGATGTATTTAGGCGACCCCTGTGAAAGGGTCGACCCCCAAAGGGGTCGCAACCCACAGGTTGAGAACCGCTGCTTTAAGATATTGATGAATAAATTATAACCTTATGTGCTGGAAATTTCCTTAGGACTTCCAATAGGGTGACAGAAATTGAAGTTGGTCGAAATCTAACTGTCCAATTCAGCCCACCTATGATGGGCTTTTCTCCATGGCCAAATACTCTGCTTCAAAAGCACTTATCTTCTTCATATACCATTCCCTCTTATACTTTAGGAAACAATTGGGTTGACCAAACAGCAACCCATTACCACCACCATGAACACACACACACACACACACACACACACACACACACTTTTCTTCACATGGAAAATTCTTAATTATCCTTAAATGCTCAGACCAAATATCCTTTTCTAAGTTTCCTAGAAGCAGGGCTCCCATAACACTTTGTTCATAAATCTATTTTAAAGATAATATGCTATATTTTAAATCATGCATTTATATCCAGGTTCCTCAACTAATCAATGAATTCATCAAGGATGGGGATTGAACTTTATCTTTTATTTTAAATATATTTTATTGATTTTTTACAGAGAGGAAGGGAGAGGGATAGAGAGTTAGAAACATCCATGAGAGAGAAACAT
>NW_005357559.1:1716251-1719113 GCF_000412655.1 Myotis brandtii
GCCCACAACCAAGGTACATGTCCTTGACCAGAATCGAACCTGGGACCCTTCAGTCCGCAGGCCGACACTCTATCCACTGGGCCAAACCGGTTAGGGCTGAACTTTATATTTATCCACAAGCCTCACAGTATACTTAGGACACAGTAAGTGCTTAATAAATACTGCATATTTAAAAATACCTCATGAAACACCTGTCAATATATATAGGAACATTTTATTTTGTGACCAACCATTAAATTGTTGAGACTAAACATTAATCAATTTTTTTCAAAGAGGATGCACCTCAAAGTGTTGACTTTGGTTACCCCCCAAGGGAATAGTATTGGTGTCAGAGTAAGCTCTGTATTTCACATTGAACAATTCAGAACTTAGACTTTCTATTTTGCATGGAAAATTCTTAATTATCCTTAAATGCTCAGACCAAATATCCTTTTCTAAGTTTCCTAGAAGCAGGGCTCCCATAACACTTTGTTCATAAATCTATTTTAAAGTTAATATGCTATATTTTAAATCATGCATTTATATTCAGGTTCCTCAACTAATCAATGAATTCATCAAGAATGGGGATTGAACTTTATCTTTTATTTTAAATATATTTTATTGATTTTTTACAGAGAGGAAGGGAGAGGGATAGAGAGTTAGAAACATCCATGAGAGAGAAACATTGATAAAAAACCTCCTGCACGTCCCCTACTGGGGATGTGCCCGCAACCAAGGTACATGCCCTTGACCAGAATCGAACCCAGGACCCTTCAGTCCGCAGGCCGATGCTCTATCCACTGAGTCAAACCGGTTAGGGCTGAACTTTATCTTTATCCATAAGCCTCACAGTATACTCAGGACACAGTAAGTGCTTAATAAATACTGCATACTTAAAAATACCTCATGAAACACCTGTCAATATATATAAGAAGATTTTATTTTGTGACCAACCATTAAATTGTTGAGACTAAACATTAATCAATTTTTTTCAAAGAGGATGCACCTCAAAGTGTTGACTTGGGTTACCCCCCAAGGGGATAGTATTGGTGTCAGAGTAAGCTCTGTATTTCACATTGAACAATTCAGAACTTAGACTTTCTATTTTGTAATAAAAAATACAATAAAGCTGGAGGCTACAACTGCCAAATTTTAATGTTAGGATGAGTCCCAGGAGAACATGATATATTCCCCATGTCTGGGAACTTTTCTCTTACAAAAGACAGATAATGATAAAGAAATACCACATTAACTATGAGACCAGGTGCAACATTGGATTGAAAAGTATGCTCATGTGTTATTGTCACAATCCCCCTTTACTATGGGTGTCAGAAGTGTATATCATTTGTAAATGGCAACATCATCATTAAAGGAATCCTATCTAATAAAGAGGGGATATGCAAATTGACCATCACTCCTCCACAAAGATGGCAGTGCCCATAGCCACAAGATGGCGGCACTCAGTCCTCTCAGCCCCGCCAGAGTCCTCCAGTCCCAGGGGCGGCTGCTAAGAGTGGGCAGCGTGAGTGGCTTGGCGGAATGCTTGCTTTGTTGCCGCAGCGATGAGGAAAACGTTACACCCTGGCTGTGGAGGGCCTCTGAGCAGTGGGCACGGAGTGGCCAGAGCAGAACGCTTGCCTTGTCGCCCCGGTGATGAGGCAAGCGTTCTGGCCCTGCTGCGGAGGGCCTGCCAGAGTCCTCCAGTCCCGGGGGCGGCCGCTGAGAGTGGGCAGCATGAGTGGCTTGGCGGAATGCTTGCTTTGTTGCCACAGCGATGAGGAAAACGTTACACCCCGGCTGTGGAGGGCCTCTGAGCAGCGGGCACAGAGTGGCCAGAGCAGAATGCTTGCCTTGTCTCCCCAGTGATGAGGCAAGCGTTCTGGCCCTGCTGCGGAGGGCCAACTGATAGAACAGACTGGAACTGATTCAAAATGGCACCTGCTCCATTGGCCTTCACCCCAGTACTAAGTCTGGAGAACTGTCTTCTAAGTAAAGTAGATCCCTTACATGACCAATTATGACATAAGGCTTGACCAGCACTGACTGAGGCCGCGGCGGGTGCCCTGATGCAGCACTGACTTCCTAGGGGGCTGCAGATTAGGCCCGGAGAGAGACCTGCACAGAGAGAGGCAGGGTCTGATCCGTAGCCTCTGTGGCAGCCGTTGATCAGAACTTGCCTCCCTTTCTCTCCCGCCATGGCCAACAGCCGTGCCTCCATTTCTCTCCAGGCCTCCACTGGTGCTGCTGACCAGTCATGCCTTTCTGACCAGGCCCAGTTGATAGGCCCAGAGACTCTGACTGGCATAGAAACTGACCAATCAGAACCAAATCTGGGTGAATGTGAGGAGCCAATGGCTACCTAGGAGGTGGAGCTTTTGACGCTGACTGGCATAGAAACTGACTAATCAGAACTAAATTGGCCATCAGAGGAGAGCAGTTGGGGGTGAGATCAGGCCTGTGGGGGAGGGCAGTTAGGGGTGATCAGGCAGGCAGAGGCAGTTAGGGGTGATCAGGCCAGCAGGGGAGAGCAGTTAGGGGCGAGATCAGTTCAGCAGGTGAGGGCAGTTAGGGGTGATCAGGCTGGCAGGGGAGAGCAGTTAGGGGCAAGATCAGGCCAGCAGGGAGGGCCGTTGGGAGCAAGATCAAGCTGGCAGGGGAGGGCATTTAGGGGTCATCAGGCAGGCAGAGGCAGTTGGGGGTGATATCAGGCCCGACCAGTTCCGCCTTTCTGACCAGGCCCAGTTGGTAGGCCCAGAGACACTGACTGGCATAGAAACTGACCAATCAGAACCAAATCTGGGTGAATGTGAGGAGCCAATGGCTGCCTAGGGGGTGGAGCTTTTGATGCTGACTGGCATAGAAACTGACCAATCAGAACCAAAT
>NW_005357559.1:1719253-1730858 GCF_000412655.1 Myotis brandtii
AATTTTGTGCACCAGGCCTCTAGTCTTTAAAATAAGTGAGCAGATATTACACAACCATCAGTCTCTTCTCTCAAACGTATGCCACATGCACTGACATACTCCATTTACGTGTCAAATATTCGAACAGGGTGGCTGCCTTTAATTTTCAAAGCTCATTCTGTTCTTCAAATCTTAGAATTATGGCTTCTTATAAAAAGAATAATGAAAATATTTGCAAGAGCTACATAAATAATGTGAAATAGATTTTTAAAAAATCAGGTCCACTATACATGACTGAGCCAAAGTCCTTGAAAGCAGGGGTAGGTGGGTGGGAGGGAAGAGATTAAGAATTTCTATGCACATATGCATAAGCATGGACACAGACAATAGTGTGGTGAAGGCTTGGGGTGAGGGGCAGGTGTGGGCCAGAAGGGGTCAAATGGGGGAAAGGGGAACATCTGTAATACTTTCAACAATAAAAATATTTTTTTAAAGAACAAACATATATTGACATCAGGGCAACCAGCTGAGTCTGAAAGATCTCGTCTTTGGAAACACACATCCAAAGCAGAATTTTATGACATGAAACAAGATTACTGACCATTTCATCTGAAATGTATTGAACCAGAAGGAAAGGCAGAAGCAATATTGTAAAGTAGTATCGTGATTGGGTTGTTTTAGCAGCTTAGGCCATGCACACTATTTACTGTAAACCACTCTGGTCCAGGGAATCAGAGAATGAATATTCTAGGCAATATGCTGCAGATTGCAGCATTAAGAGACACTTCACCTCTGTAATATGAAGATGATGATCATCCTTTGTGCGTTACAAGGGATGGAACTTGAGGACTGCAACCAAGGATTTCTTGCAAGCACTTGAAAAGGGAAGTAACAACTTTATCTACAAAAACCACTATTGCCCCAAGTCTCTACTGAAATAGGTTGATGGTCTGGCCCACTGAGTTAGCAAAAATGTAAATAAAGGTCACAACTTTCCTAACATAATGAGAACTCTGCCTCCCTCATTTAGTGTCTAAAGCGTATGACTTTCACACTAGCCAGCAGCATGGAAGAGCTGCACTATGGGTAGTTGTTTGAGTTTAATCCTGAGTTGTCTGTGAGCCAGCACCTGCAAAGGGCTGGCTTAAGACATCTGATATTTGAAAAAGACAGTCTAATGGACTTGCTGAATACTCCTTTTCATACTGCTCAATTCTCTAAGCTTGGCCCATTTTAAGTTAGATCATCAAGAAGCAATGTATTTGCACCAAATTATCTCACTTCTCCATAGAAATGCCTTCACTGATTGATGATACAAAGTTTTGCCCTGAGCAAAACTGAGGGTCGATATGGAAACTGTCTCATCAGTGTTTCTATTGTTTTTGTAAAGCTGTAGCTAGGCAGTGTCCACTATGCTTGCAAGTATCTGTTTTAAAAAGGCCCACAGAAATTCACCTCACTTACCTTGATTTCAAGAAAAGGTTTATTTGTGTGTGTGATGTGCAAGCTTTCTTTTGTCTGTAGTGAACATCAGGTAACTGATGACGTTTCCTTTTAGATGTTTGGAAACTCATAGCTGAATGAACTCACCTAGGTTTAATGGCACTATTTTTGGGTAGATTTTTTTTAGATAGCATTTTTTTTTCTATTGTAGTCATCAACTACCCATGTTACAAGATGTTTTAACTTGGAAGCTTCTTTTGAAAATTTGAAAATTTTAGAGGCATACATCTGAGAGTGAACAGCAAAGGAAGCAACATTCACTGAACATTTTCTGTGTTCTAAGTAGTTTACATATATAACCATAGGTGTTAATAACACATTTGTCTGTTTTAAATATGAGGTTCAGGTATGTCAAATAACATAATCTATGCTACAAAGGTAGTAAGAGTCAGAGCTTATATTTGAACCCAATCTTTTGTGGTTTTGTCTAAAACACGTACTCCTATCTATGGCTCCCCTATCTATCTATTAAACATTCATTTTTATTTTCTTTATTTTTTCTGCACAGGCTCATCCTGTAATAGAATAGACTTTTTTATTCCTTAAGGAGAATTCATTTAGCCATTGATTACACATAGCCTTTCTCAATACTCTTTTCTTTCCACTTAAGAAACTGGAATACGTCATGATGAGCATGATCATGCCAAAACAAAATTGCTGGTTCATCATCTAGAGAACAAATACACACTTAATTGCTTGACACTTTATTGAACACAAAGCAAGATTAAGCATCACTGCCTTCACGGTATAGAGCTGAAGCAGGAACCCAGCGAGGGGGCGACAGCACAGCTTTCCTTCATGGGGAAAATGTGCTCCTCACAGTCCCGTCTTGTTGTGGGAAGACTAACCCATGTTCTGTCGGTTGCCGTAGCCCCTAGGATGGGTGTCCTTCCAGTCATCCCACTCCCGAGCTTGGCTGTGTGTTTGCTCATCATCCTCTTTCTTCTTTTGTTTCTGATCTTCCTTTCCCTGAGCTACTATTTTGACCTCGGATGTTGTCTTGGGTATTCCCTGATCTGGTAATGTTCCACATTTCCCGTACTGGTCATACCAGTCGCTCACCGCCATAGATGCCAGACTGGGATAACCAGCTCCAAATACTTTGGTTTGGGTCACATTCCGAGCGAGAATGAAGGGTCTCCCTGGAGGCCTGTCCTGATGAGATGAGGGTGAAGCCGATGCCTCTGATGAAGAGCCTCTTCCTCTCAGGATCGTCATCTCCTGGTCGATGCTCTCAATCTCTTCTAAGCTGATAACAATCCACCTTCGGAGCTGGAGGAGGTTATATTCTCGAACATTCTCATCATCTACTTGGCCGCTTTCCACGGCAGATTTCATCGCGGACAACCTCTGCTCCACCTCCTTCCTCTGCTTGTATCTCTCTATTTTCGTCTGTCTCTTAGTTGCCATCGCAAGGAGACTAGGATGGGCCACGGGGGAAAGAGCTGTGTTATTTTCAGTCGGGTTGTTGTTGGTTTGGGGCAACTCGAACTCTGCCACGTGATAGAATTGGCACTGAGTTAAGTAGTTTACGAAGTGTTCCCGAGCCCACTGCAAATGATCGAGGCGCTTGCTGGGGTCGACCTGCTTCATGGCCAGCGCGCCTTGAAGTGCTGGCACCAGCAGGTACTTCAGGTCTGTGGAAGAAATCTCCTCCAAATCTTCATTTCGGCTGAACAAGTCGAGTTTTGACAACATTTCGGCTGCCTTCTCAAGTTGTGTTAGCCCCTCTGATACCTTCTTTTGGATGATCTTGGAAGTGCTGGGTTCAGCCGTCTCTTCTACTTCATCCAGAAGTTGTTGGCTAGTGTTGAACAGCTCTGGGAGCCGCGGCAGCGGGAACTCTTCTTCCACTGTTGACATCTTGGGAAAGGGATAAACATTAATTTTTATATTAAGTTTACATTGAGCTTGATTAAGTTAATTAATTAAGTAAATATCCATTCCCCTTTGCAGCATTGTTGTGCAGTTTAAATAAAGTCATGAATGTACTTTGAGAGAATTTTTAAATGATATACAAATGTAGTGTTTTATTACCTATTACTCCATTATATTGATCATTGCAGGATTTGAATGACTGTATTAAAATCTAATGGTTGTATGTGAGCATGTAATTATAAATCTTGAGTGCTCCACTATTCACCCTATTAGTGCTCAACAATGATTTTTAATCAACTGGAAAGCTGAAAAGGGCTTTGATAAAAGCCCCTCGAATGTAAAATACTTTACTGAAGTTCATCAACAAATGACATTCTAAATTAAACTTCAGTTCATAAAATTCCTATTCTGATGAAGAAATCATTCTACTACCACACATATAGCAGCTTCTTACAAGCCATATGAAAGCATGCATTTGAAAATCCTGCAGTGGTCTTCTGACCGGCAAACAGGTATTTCTAAGATGGATAGAGAAACTATCCCTTTTCTGTGTCCTGAGGAATAGTCACAGGCTTTATAAAATGATCCACGGTCTCTAAACACAGACAAGAACAGTCCCTTCACTCTTCATCCCAGTCTGAATCTTCAGCCAATATTAAAGTGCAACCTCATTATGCTTGATCCTATTTCATTAATGTCTCTCTCTTTCTCATTCCAGCTCTTTATCCTTCCAGAAAATGCCTTTTGCTATTTTGACTCTGACATTAATTATATTGTTCACATTATGTGTTAGCCCTACTTCCTTTATCTTGTAAGAAAATATTTTAAAACATGCTGCGTTAGAAACCATGAATATTTTTCTAAGCATCAACTGCAAGTATCACGCAATGAAAACATCATCATAATGAAAAAAAAATCTGGTGCTGCTTCATTATTAAGAAGGTATACAACTTAAGATGGACATTGCAGGCCTGGGTACTACTTAAAACTTAATTCCATTGATAGGACATTTAGCAAACTGTAGACAAAATATGTTATCTATTTTATTTTTTAATAATATCTTAGCTCAACCCCTGCCCATAGTTTACCATCACTAGTGGTTGGGATGAGTATTTATTTTACTTTTCATTGTATTTCCAGAGGTCCTTGGCCATTGGCCAAATCATATCATATGGTGAGAAATTTCATGGACTCTCCTGGCGCTCTATAAATATAAATACAAATAAAATAATATGTGACCCTTAAACCATGGTAGTAAAGACAGTTCCAAGCAGTCACTGATACTCTATTAGAGAAGTGGTAGAAAGAAAAGTTGGGGTTGCAAAGATGAGAAACACATCCCTTTCTTAGAGGAGTATCTCTGATCCAAAAGACCAACAAGGAGGGAACTGCCTACTGAGCAAGTTGAGCATGTCTGGGAAACTTCACAGCCCCCTTAATGCCAATGCAAACACAGAAAAAGTAGCAGGAAAATAAAGAAGCATGTGAGGATATTTGTCAAGTTTCATTGTCAGGAAGCAGAGCCTGTGGCAAAGACTTGGATGCAAACTGTAAGAGAGAGAAGGAAGCAGAATGGAGAAGGAGAGAGAGCTAAGCCAGGATGTGGTGTCAAGTGAAGTCTAGTGTTGGTCTGATGGGTTGGGAATAGGCAAGACTCTAGACCAGTGGTTCTCAACCTTCAGGCCCTTTAAATACAGTTCCTCATGTTGTGACCCAACCATAAAATTATTTTCGTTGCTACTTCATAAGTGTAATGTTGCTACTGTTATGAATCGTAATGTAAATATCTGATATGCAGGATGGTCTTAGGCGACCCCTGTGAAAGGGTCGTTCGACTTCCAAGGGGGTCGCGACCCATAGGTTGAGAACTGCTTCTCTAGAACAAGAATCAACAGTTTTTTGTTTTGCTGTAAAGGGCCAGACAGTCTTTCCTGCAACTACTCAACCTTGCCATTGTAGATGTAAACAGCTGTAGCCAATAAAATAAATGAGCCTGGTTTGTTCCAATAAAATGTTATTTACAAAAAAAGTCAGGAAGACAGATTTGGAGGAGGAACCATAGTTTTCGAACTGCTTCTCTGGAGTATAAATCATACCACAGAGGAGTGCGCCCCACTCCAGAGGCAAGGAGTTTGGCCTTTTGTGGTGTGTATCAGTCATCATCTGTGGAGCTAGGGTGGGGGTGGTGCCCAGGCTCCCAGACAAGGTGGTTCCCATCAACCAGGACAGTAGTTCTCAAGCTTCTCTGTGAATCAGAATCACTTGGGGCTCTACAAAGGACAGATTTCTGGGCCCCACCCTAGAGTGTCTGATTCAGTAGTTCTGGAGTAGGTTCTGAATCTGTAGTAGTAGCAAATTTCCAGGTGAAATTAATGTTACCTTTTTGGGAGCCACTCCTTTTGATCACTGAGCTCAGATGATTCTCCGGAGTAGGGGCAGCTGTGAGCACTTTGCAGCCAACACAACAGCTGGAGGCCTGATGAACTTGTCTGGTAAAGAGTATTTATTTCAGCAGGGCACCAACAGCGTCCAGTGTAATACTTCAAGTGTGCAGTATGGAAAGATACATTTTGAAAAATAAACTTCTGAATAAGGAAATGTTTATTCATGCCACATTCTCCTTTTGATGAGGCTGCTCAGTCTTGAAATAAGTTGGTATTTTGTGGAAGAGCCAGTATTTTGTGGAAGAGCCACACTCAAGGGGCCAAAGAGCCGCGTGTGGCTCGCGAGCCTCGGTTTGCCGAGCCGCAGTTTGCCGACCACTGGCCTAGCCTATTCTGATCCAACTATTTCTTAACATTGAGTTATAGCCCTCTGAGTATCTTTACTTATTCATATTTGTTTTCTACCATGTGTTTATTGATGCATCCATTGGTATTAGTTAGCATACGAATCTTTGTTAAATTCTAATCTCCTTGAGAGCACAGATCATGTTTTCTCCTAATTTTATAACTATCAAGGGAAGAGAATTGTATCACTTCATAGCTGTTTTGAATCAATATTTCCCAGGGAAAATGAAAATCATGGCATATAGAAAATAAGAGTGTTTTTTTTAGTACCTCCCATAAATTCTACCTTGTTCTTTACCTATATTTCTGTTAGTATAAAACATTCCCAGATAATTGACATTGGTAGCATAAACAGTGAATCTCACTAAATTTGTCCTCATATGTATTAGTGGAAGCCCAGCGCGCGAAATCGCATGGCCCTGCCCACCCACTCGCACCCCGCCACACTTGCAGCCCCACCCACCCACGCCAATCTTTGATCATTACAGCTTTAGGGCCACAGGCCTTTTAGAATATAGATGCCCCAAGTATTAATGCCTTCCTATGAGCACTCTAATTCTGGCTCATAGATTCACTGCAAGGAGACCGAAGCAGAAAAAAAATCTTAATTTGTGCATTATGAAGCCAGTTCTCTGAGCTGCCTACAGTTTGAGGGGGAAAATATAGATCACGTTTTCCTGAACTGTGTATTTAAATCTTGATTTATCTTTCTTAATATCCTCAAAGACAAAGCAGAGAAATGTGGCTTGGGGTTGTGACTACTTGACTATTTAAACCAGTTTCTAGAGTGAAATTAAGTCTAGCTAAAGGGCAAGGATTAAGAAAATTATTTCAAACTCAAGTGTTCAGATAATCAGAGAGAGAGAGAGAGAGAGAGAGAGAGAGAGAGAGAGAGAACGAACCAAGGAGTAAGTAGCCAGGAGGGTGGCTCAATTAGCCAGAGCTGACAGAGGATTGAAGAGCTGAATAAAATGAGAAATTATCATATTATATGGATCAACACAATATAAGCTAACATAGTGAGTTCCAGCCAGAATATTTTAAGAAGCACTGGTAAAGAGTCAAATACCAAGCAAATTAAGAACAGAAGACAAGAGCTAAATCATAGGCCACAGGTAAAGCTAAGATCCATTTTTTTTTTTTTGGAAAAAAGAGGAATTAGTATCCAAGAGATCATAAATAGAAAAAAAAGGATACAGGTAATGACAAAAAGGAAGGAGAGTAAATATAAGTGGTGTGTGCAGCTTTTATCCCTCAGAATATGTAGAGGCATAAATTAAAAATCAAAGGTATTATTTTGTAAGGATAAACTTCAACATACATATTTTACAATCAAACTAAACCCCTCCTAGATATATAAGCTAGATAAACTTACAAATGTGCACCAACAGATATATATGACTAAGAGTGTTCAAAGCAGTGTCATTCATAAAAATAAACAACTAGAAACAACCCCATATCTATTTACAGGAGAATGGATATATTGTGTTATGTGCACATAATAGAATATTATACATCAGGGGAAATAAATGAACTGTAATTACATGTAATAACACAAATGAATCTTAAAAATATAATGCTGAGTGAAGAAAATGAGCCATATAAATCCTGCTTCCACTTAAGCTATAGAAAGCTGCAAGAAAATGCTGTTCCCATCCTAATGACAACAAAAACCAGATGATATACAAGATCATAACTTCTACTGAACCCACCGGGGAGCTGAGGTCATCGTAAGGCAACCACAAGAGCTGAATTTCCAGGAGAGGCAATCCCCTCCAAGGAGAGAAAATACATGGAATTTATTTTCCCTTTGCTAGAGTAAAAGAAAAACAGGGGGCCACTTCAGAAGAAGGTAAGTAATCAGGTAAACGTTAATAAGATCTTAAAGGCCAACTGAAAGCTAGTATGTAAACTTAGAATAACCAGGAGCCCCAGACATAGGGTGGTTCATACTCACACACCCACTCTTCTCCCCTGGGCTCCCAGAGTGCTCTCAGGAAAGATTAGGGGCAGAACAGGAGAGCAGAGAGCTCTTCCTTCAGTGGTGCAGGCACACAAGGTGAATAGCTTCTGCTTGGATTCAGGTAGAAAACACCTTGCACTTCCCTGGACCATCTCTCACAAAAAAACAAACACCTCAGCCACTCGGGGAAGGGCAGCAAACCCTCTGTTATCTAGGGTCACAGGAAAAGAGATAAAAGTAAAATCCATCTACCTCTGAAGAAAGACTATGACACTCCCCTTCCGGCCACGGCTACCTTTCCCAGGGCAGGGTAGAAACAAAGTTGTCTTCCCCAGGCCCAGAGAAATGAAATCTTCATGTCCCAGGGTGCTGCATCAATACAAAGCAGAAGTCTGCTTTCCTAGGGGAGGATCAGGAAATGCTTCTGCCACAGATACAAGGTAGAGTTTGCTTGATACAAGTAGAATTGGCAGAAACACTGAGATTGTCCTATAGACAAGGCCCAGGTGCATAGGTCCTGGCTAAAGTTAAGACTGACCCAGAAGAACCAAAATATCTCCTGGTCCCACAACAAACCTAGGAGCTAGTAACAAGCAATAACAGGCTACCCCTGAGGAAGGGGAAAGAGTGTGGAGAGAGACCCTTGCAACACAGGCATAATTGGGACTCCTGAAAGCTGAGGGTAGAGCAGGAGCTCGGAGAATAAGCGTCCAGTACTCCAGACCCCACTGGGAAATCAAGGTAATAGCTGTTCACTGATGGGGGAACTTGAAACCTGTGGTACACCGAGAGTAACTATAGCAACAACAAAACAGTAACTCAGCTGAACCAGTGACTAGATTGATTCAAACCCCCATAAGTCTCAGCAAAGAGAAATACCTACTTCCAGACAAATGCTATCTCCTCCATTCTGTCCTGTCTACAAATAATGTCCCATAGTCAATAAAAAATATGAGACAGACAAAAAACTCAGAAAAAACCCCCACGTGATTTCCAAGGGATAAAGCAATAATTAGAATCAGATTCAGAGATAACTCAGGTGTTACATCTATCAGATAGAGATTTTAAAATAATTATGATTAATATGCTAAAGGATCTAATGGAAAAGTTTTATGACATATGTAAAAAGATGAGGCATTTTAGCAGGGAGATGGAAACTATTAAAAATGTCAAATAGAAAAGCTATAAATAATAACTTGATATCAGAGATAATTCTTTCAACAGACATATCAGTAGACTGCATATAGCTAAGGGAAGAATCCGTGAACTTTGGGATAGTTCAATCAAAATTATCCAAAGTTAAGAACAAAGAAGAGAAGGAGGGAGGGAATGGAGAAAGAGAGGCGGGGGGCGCGGGAGAGAAAGAGAGAGAGAGAGAATGAACCAGAATAGAGTATCCAACGCTGTGGTACAAGTACAATATCAAATAATCTAACATACGTAGTTGGAGTTCAAGAAAAAGAAGAACAGACTTCTTGTTAGAAATTTTGTGAGTTAGAAGGTGATGAAACATCATAATTAAAGTGCTCAAAGGAAAAATACTGTCAACCCAGAATTCTATATTTAGCAAAGTCATACATCATAAAGGAAGGCAAAACAAAGACTATTTTCAGATGAACAAAAGCTAAGACAACATAATGCCAGCAGATCTGAACTGCAATAAATTTTAAGCTAAGTTCTTAGGCAGAAGGAGCATGGGATCATACACAAATTTAGAACTGCATGAAGAAGTGTAAAGCACCAGAAATGGTAAAAATTAGAGTAAATATAGAGTTTTTAATTATGTTTCTTACTAACTTTAAAAAAGCAAATACAGCAAAAGTGTATTACAGGGCTTATAACATAGAAATAAAATGTATGACAATAGTAAGAAAGTTGGGAGGGAAGAAAGTGTGCTGTTATAAGGCTCATATACTCCATGTGAAGTGATATAATGTAATGTGAAAATACACTATAATGACTTAAAGACATATTGTTCATCTTAGAGCAATCACCAAAAAATTATAAAAGATATTTAACTAAAAATGCAAGTGGTGGTGAAATAGAATTTAAAAAAATGTTCAATTAATCAAGAAAAAAAAGTCAGGAAAAGCAGAAAAGTGAACAAAAAACAGATAAGACAAAAACAAAGTAAAATGGTATATTTAAATTGAACCAGAAATAATTTCATAAAATGTAAATTGTCTGAATTCTCTAATTTAAATAATTCACAGAAACTGAACCATAGCATAATAGCATTTTTATAAGCCTCAAAAATGAGTTAAAGATAATTCACAGAAACTGAACCATAACATAATAGCATTTTTATAAGCCTCAAAAATGAGTTAAACTAAACAATATTCTAAGATTGTTATGTCTACATAATTATATAACTATTTAAATTATGAATGGAAAAAGTCACAATATATATATATAACTTCTGGAAAGAGAGAGGCAGCACAGTAGCTGTGGTGAATTGGTGAAATTCTGGTTCTTGAATTGGCTATTGAGTGTACTAGTACACTGCATTAATATGCTTTGACAGTCTCAAATACATTACTTGTATTTTGTGATATGTATTAAAGAAAATGCTTTTAAAAAGAAGATTGTTCAAATAACTAAATATAGAAAAGTACCTCAAAGTAAGCTAGACTGATTTTCAAAAAGCAAAGGGAGGAAGGGTTTCTAAACTATGCTAAAGTGAGAGATTCCATAGAAGTTTATTTCAACAAAAATGTCTTGATTATATGTTCTATGTGCAAGATGCTGAGCTATTCATTGGATATAAAATTATGAATAAGACACCATTCCCAACTTGGGCAGCTTACAACATAGTGGAGGAGTTCACTGTCAAATCTCTATGTAGGCACGGAGAGTCAGTGGAAGTACCCATGAAACAAGATTGGCCATATGTTGATAACTTCTGAAACGCTGTGATGGGTGCAAGGTGTTCATTATATTATTTTTCCACATCTATATATATTTGAAATTTCTCCTAATGAGAAGTGGGTTTGCTTGTTTTATTTTTTTTTACAAAAACTATCTGGTTCAGTACTTTTAATACAAAATGGGATGAGAATTGGTGAACTTTTGATAAGCAGTGAAATTTCATGATTCCAAAGTTCCTGACAGGCTAGAACAATGGGCTAAATAAAAAAGTAAAAGTATAATAAAGATGCAAGAAAAAGAAGTAAAAGGCGTACACACTGGAAATGAAGAAACTGTCTCTACTTGTAAATGACATGATTGTCTATACAGAAAATCTCTCAAAGAAGCTTCAAAAAAACTATTAAAACTAATTAGTGAGTGCCCTGACTGAGTAGCACAGTTGGTTAGAGCATCATCCTGATACAACAAGGTTTTGGATTTGACCTCCCATCAGGGCACATACAAGAAGCCACCAATGAATGCATAAATAAGTGGAACAACAAACCAATGCTTCTCATTTCTCCACCTTTTCCTCCTCCTCCTCCTCCTCCTCCTCCTCCTCCTCTTCCTCCTCTTCTTCCTCCTC
>NW_005357559.1:1731656-1768286 GCF_000412655.1 Myotis brandtii
CATTGAGGATAACAGTTGAAAATTTACACTTCATCAAAATGAAGAGCATCTACTCTTCAAAAGACAATAGCTAGGGGTTAGAGAGGTTGTGGAGACAAAGAAACCCTCATACACTATTAGTGGGAATGTAAACTGGTACAGCCACTATGGAAAACAGTATGGAAGTCCCTGAAAAGAATGAGGAATACAGTGACCATATGACCCAACAATTTCTCTTCTGGTTATCTACTAGAAAAATTTGAAAACATTTATTCATAAAGATATATGTACTCCCATGCTTAGTGCAACATTATGCACAGTGGCCAATAGATGGAAACAACTGTAGTGTCCTTCAATAGATGATTGGATAAAGAAGATGTGGTAGATATATACAATGGAATACTACTTAGACATAAGAAAAGACGAAATACTGCCATTTGTGATAATATGGATGGATCTTGAGAATATCATGCTAAGCAAAATAAGTCAGACAGAAAAGTAAAAAACAATATGATTTCACTCATAAGTGGGGTACAAAACTGAAAGCAACAAACAAGACAAACAAAAACAGACACAGACAACATTGAGGTGGTTACCAGAGGAAAAAGGGACTGGGGGTAGTAAAAGGTAAAGGGGGTGAAATGCATGGTGACAGGAGATGGGATTTTAAGGGGTGAACACACAGTACGATATACAGATGATGTGTTATAGAACTGTACACTTGAAACCTATATAATTTTATTAACCAATGTCACCCCGATAAATTTAATAAAATGTTTTTTAAAAAGACAATGTCAGGAGCCTGAAAAGACTAGCCAAAGACAGGGAGAAAATATTTGCAAATCACATTTCTAAAAGCAGGTTAGCAGTCTCTCAACTGGAAAATGGATACACCTGACTGTAGTTTTTGTGCACGATGGAATACTACTCAGCAGTAAAAAGGAACGAACACTTGATACACGCAACAATATAACTGAATCTTCAATGCATTGTACTAAATGAACAAGCCATAGTCAAAAACCTACATATTGGATGGTTTCTTTAAATGACATTCTTGCAAAGGCAATATTATATGAATAGAAAACACATCAGTGGTTGCCAGACATGGGCACAGAAGACTGATTGACTACAAAACTACATTAAGTAATATTTTTGAGCAATAAAACTATCATCATGATTGCAGTAGTGGTCACATGATATATAAATTTGTCAAAACTAGCATAACTGTACAGTTAATATGAAAATTTTACTGAATGCAAATTATACCTTCTTTTAATTTTAGGAGGGTTTCATATATAATAGGGGTTACTTTAAAATATCTTATTTCTTTTACAAAATACATAAAAATAAAATGAGAAAGATATGGTTCAATATGCATCCATGCAGGAAAAAAATAAAAAATAATTATAAATTCAATATGAGTAAACTCCTTGGCATGGCTGTCCAAAAAATAAATAAATAAATTCACTTAATAGATATATAGAACTCAAAATAAGGCAGAATGCCCTGTTATTCTGTACTATGGAGGTCACAGGTCGGGCAGTATTTCGGATCTGTGTCCAGGAGGTAGGAGGAATATGAACCATGTACCACTATTTACAAATGGAAGAGCTTTTTCCCAGCCAGTGTGAAGTCACCATCACTGAAGTTGTTCAAGCAGAGAATTCTGAGATCAATTTTGAAGTGACTTAATAAGTCAGAACTTTAGGAATTGCCTTCTTCCCCCAAAAAATATCAATAAAGCAACTACTCTGGGTCACTAACTACAGAGACATGGGGATATGATAGTGAATAGGTAGATGTGTTTCCAGCCTAGTAATGACCTGGTTAAAGTTATAAAACTACCTACTCTTTTTTCCCAAACTACAAAACTTGTAGTTGAGAAAGTAGAAATGCAGAGAGAAATACTCCCTGATTTATTTTAATTATGTCCAGGAAACCCTCCGATAGCCATGAATATGAGAAATCAGCCAAATTCTAATTGACTGCCTATGCCTAGAATTCAGGTCTGTTCTGTTCTGTTTTTGTAACTTTGATACTATATCTGGACTTCCTCAGCATGGTTGCTTATTACCTTACCCTAAATCTTTCTCCAATTAGTAACTGAAATGCTTTGAGTACAAAGACCAGAGATTAGCAGTTCATCACAGTTCTGTTTTCACTGAGCCTCATATGTACTTGATGGTTTATACAACACAAAGCTGATGATGGCCTTTCCTTATAGCTTTGACACTCTATGTGGGAGATTTTTCCAATCTATGACACATTTGTTTTATTGATATATTTTATATATTAAGCCATGACTTTCTTTTTTGCATATATGAATGCTCTCCTTCAGTAATTTCCTAATCATTTGCAATTCATTCCTTCATTTAACTAATCAGTTACACATAGCAAGTGTTTACTTTAGTGTCGCTCAATAAGCTAGGTGTTAGAGGTATAAAAATGATGATTATTTCACTATAATTTAATTTCATTTTACTTTTATAACTATGTCTAAAGAAAAAAATGAATTGTGGATTTCTTTCTCATGCTACTAGCTTTTGTTAGAGTAACAGACAAAAACACACATACATCTAACTAAAATGACTTGATCTTCATATTTTCTTATCACCCCCCTTCATGAAAGTTTCTCTAATTTTTAGTCCACAATGATCTCCGCCTTTTTATTCCCTAAATATTTTTCACCATTTGTCTTTCACGTATAACACTTTATAATATCATCTCTTACATTTCTTTGTATGTGCCTTTTGCATATTTTTATTTTATTAAGTGTAAGATAATATAACCATGTGATAATAAGTATATAATAATGATAAAATATATCATACAAAAATCATTGTCATGGAAAGTAACAGTCTCTGTCCCCCATTATCTTGCTAGGCACCCCCCACAAATTGTCCTAGTCTCTAAAGTCTCTAAAATTTTTAAAATTTGTAGATACTAGCACTTCTAGATATTAGCTGTGTTACTTCCTGTTACAAACTTAATGTATTATATCTTGATTCTTGATATGAAAGAGTAAATTTCAACTTATTTCACCCTGTTTTCTGCATTCTTAGTCCTCACCCAATTTTTAAATAATAATAATTATTATTATTATTATTATTTAGCTGTTCTTCTTTCCTCAGCTTTGGAAAGTACACCTTGACTCTCAATTATGTACAATGAAGATATTACTGCTCTTACCTTTAGTTCCACCTCTCCTCCCTCCCAAGGAGAATGCTGTTACTATCAAAATCAAATTGATTTACTAGTATTTTACCACATATTTTGTAATTCATTCAATACCTTTATTTCCTTCACATTTAGACTATGACTTTTCATAAAATTTCTTAATTTTTGCAGAAGTTTCTAATTGCCTTTCTTCTTGACAAAATATTATCTATTTAATATTGCCAATTTTCAGCCTTCTGACTATTCTTTCTCCTGCTTATAATCCACTTCCTTTTTATTTTTGAATGAGGAGTGTCTTTATAGAGCCTTCTTTTGCAATTTACAATGGTTGTTTTTAGAACTCTGCATAAATTATCATTACAGGATATGTTTTAATCATACTGTTTAGTGCTGTATTTTAAAAAATTCTTTATCTTTTTCTTGGTTTTCACCGAAATTTCACTAGAGATGCATTATTAAGAAAGGTTGCATAAATCTGTGGTAACAAGGCTATAATCCTTCAATGTATGAAATGTTTTATTTTTTTCCACATATTGTATGGTTTCTTTTAATGCCAAGAGATGTTTAGACAGCAATCAAGTTGAGTCTGTCAGAGGAGAGTGCATTAGCAGTCATATACAGAAATCCTATAAATTCCCGTACTCCTTAAAGTTACGGAGACGAACTCCAATCAAAGAACTGTATTCTAACTCCACCACCAGCAGCTACTTGAATTTAGGCAGGCACATTACTCCTGAACTTCACATTGCTCACTTACAAAACAACATATTAGATTATTATAACTGAGGTAATTCTGAAAACACCATACTGTCAGTCACACCAGGAAGACCTATTCTCACACATTTACAGCCTGTTGGAGAAGATAGACAATTGATTAAACGGAATTATTTAAACTAAAAAAAAATGTAGAAAGTGCTAGATTGGAGAATATCAGGGATCTATGGGATAGAAAGTAAGGAAATGTTATTTTGAAAGAGGGCACTCCCTCTTACATGGTATGTACATACAAACATACATACACATACATAATGAATATGAGATGTAGAATAGGTCGAGAAAATTGTGCTGAAATATAATGTGCCTGGCATGTGACCAGTGCTCAAAAAATGTTAGCAATTATTACTCAGTATAGTGCCAGGTTCAAAAGTACCCAGTAGGCTGACTAAATGGGACTCAATGGGGCAATGAAAGAGCCCTCTGTACTCCAACTGGGCATTCAAACCCATTCTGTGGGGGGTTTTCTCTCCTGCTATTAGATGAAATCTCAGGCAGTCTCCATAATGTGCTCACTCCCTCTGAGATGTTATGTACATACCTACACACACAAATATATACATATACTGTTACTGTCAGTCCCCCAAATAGTCTTGTTTCAGTAGTGAATATGCCTATTTCATTATAACATTATTTTAAATGAAAGCCTCTCTCCTCCTCCATAATATGCCTATTTCATTATGATAACATTATTTTAAATGAAAGCCTCTCTCCTCCTCCACCAGAGAGATGGGTGTTGGTTCACAACCTCGGGAGTTGCTGGCAAGAATTTCAAACTGGCTCTTGCACGGAGGGCATGGAGCAACCTGAAAAGGAGGCAGACCAGTCCACACTGTGGGCAGGTGGCAGGTTTAGTCAAGAGGCTTGTCTTCTGTGCCTGCAAGATTAGTAACCTCGACATCTGTCCACAAAAACCTTAAGAGTATATACAGAGGCCAGTCACATATACCATCCACATATTCTCAGCAATATCTTACTCTCTCAGGCTGTATCCTTGAAAATGGCTCCAGCTATGGGAATAGAGGCTGGGACATATATTCCAGGGACAGGGGACGGAGTAAGAAGCCTCTGGTTGCCTGGGTCCAGCTCTCAGGTTAATTGGCCTTCACGCATCTTCTCAATTACCTCTTTCAACAATGGGGTAGCTATTTCTTACTTTCTCACCTCATTTTTACCAGCACTGGCCTGCACGGGCTCTTTCAGGATAGAAGCTAAGAGTGAGACAAGAGGTATTACTTACCTGATATTAGCAATCTACCCTTGGTTTCCTCTTTACTTGTTGTAGGTTTAAATGTCAGCAAAAGGTGTCTGTCACTAACTTAATGACAACAGGAGTCCCCAGTCTGGGGTGCAATAGGAGAAACTTTATTCAGGTAAACAGTTTGCAAACCAGAGAAATGAAGCCTCCTGAGGAAACTGAAAGTGCTCCCATGGAGACAGAGGGCAGACCCCTTTTTATAGAGAAAGTTCCCGCCCTAGTCCCTGATTGGTCCATTTTTATGTAAACGAGGACTCCAAGTTTGCACAGTCTGATTGGTCAGAATCATACATGCTGACCAATTTAGCACTGTTCTGATTGGTCAGAATCATACATGCTGGTTGGTTGTTAGGGAGCCATTCTGATTGGTCAGTAAAGATACAAATGAGGATATAGCTGCACTGTTCTGATTGGACAGGGAAGGTCTCAACCCATTGGTCAAAATATGATACAGGAACTACTTTATAAGGGTCAGCTCAGACTGCAAGAACACAGTAGAGCAGGCTGGCAGCTCAGTCTATAGCTTTTCTGTGAGAGGCCTCTGTTAGCAGTAACTGCTAGACTCTAGTTAGAAATTTTTGCCCAGTTAACCACAAAGAGTCCTTTTTGGCAGGCATATTCCTTCTTAAGGACCACAAAAACTAAGTCTCTTTGGGATTGACAGAAGTTTAGACTCTTTTTCTTGGGTTTTTCATAGGCAATATCATTACTAGGATCTTTCATCTGAATTCCCATAACAGAAGCAATGCCTCATCCGCCTGGTCCCATAAAATCCCCACATTTGAGTGACCTACTCTGCACAAACTCTCCCTTTTGAGGGCCCATCACTCTTCCTTCTTGGAGAAAGCTATTTGAAAACATCTCCGGGTATATTTTGTCTCTTATTGCCCCACATCTGCTTCTCAGGCAAACCTCACACATCTGCTCAGACAGACTCTAACACTACCACCTACCCTCGCTCTGCTATAGACATATCTAACCAGCCATAGCCTCATAACTTTAGGCCTTTCTAGGCTTGACCTGTGCCTACAGAAAACACAGGTCAATCTCTACGAGTGGTTTCCTTAAAGTAAGTCTCACTCATTTTGGGGTGAGTGTGAATAGAGCAGGAGGGGTGATGTAAGAGAAAATGCTTCAACAACTCTTCCACATGCATTCTCTAATTCCCACTTTATAATTCTCTTAATGATGGGTGTTGATTGATAGGTTGCAAAACTGGAGTTTGAAAACTGTTTTGCAAATCCTGCGTAGGCTGCCTGGTACCTCAGTCCATTATGGAACAGCACTTGCACCTGCTGGTGTGGGGCCGCACTTTTAAACATCCTATAACCCATAGTAGAGACTCAGTAAGTGACTGCCTGGTTGCAATTTGTGTGGAAGAAAGTCCCAATACAAGATAAGCAGACACTAAATAGAGTGACAAAAAGACAAAAGTCTATTAAAGGCACATAAAATAAGGATTTCAAGAAATCCCTATTGGGGAAGACTTGAGATAAAAAACAAAATGATAATACTGACCTTAGTAAATAAAATAATAATAGTTACTCATTATTAAGAGTTTACTCTATGCCAAGCGCAATGAGAAACACTTTATAAACAGGATCTCTTTTAATCCTATTTATATATATCAATCCGTAATCTATGTATTAAGTATTATTGTCCCTGTAATTCACATAAGGAAAATAAGACTAAGAAAGGCTAAGCACCTTTTCTGTATAGTCATGCGTAGTCTGCTGAATACCTACATGTTTAGGCATAGGTACCGATCTATTCCTGAGATTCTCCATAAATAATATTTTAAGATATTGTTAAAAGACAGACTGAATTTGGGGGACCTAAATGATAATCACAATGAAGGTCTGTGGCCCAGAGTGCACAGGTCAGGTTAGAAGCACCAGTAACCAGATAACAACTAAATCAGGTCTATCCATATTTGTGGTGTCACATGGAAAAAGAACTTTTATTTTTAGGAAGAAAAAAAAACATAAAAGTATCTTTGCAACTTATTCAGAAGCCTCATAACTCAGATCACCTAAGATATAACTTCAATATAAGCTAAGTCATCTATAACCAGTTTTCCCCCCATTTATGACATTATTTAACCCATAGCCTCTTACGTGGCTTAAGCAAAAGCCATTTTTAATAAGTAGGGGAAAATCACATATATGAAATTTATGAGCTTCCAATCATTTTATGCCAATAACTAGCTAGTCTGCAGAATTTCATAATGTGGTACGAAATTTCCAATGGTTTCTTATGATTTGAAAGAAACTCGTTTACATGTTCCTTCTTTCTTCCCTCTAATAGTTCCCTGTCAGATGTGTTAATTTGCTCTCTGAGGCCTTAAACTTAATTTTTATGTTAGTCACCAGAAAAGAAAATAAGCAGAGATTAACCTTATCTTACTACAATTTGAAGTACTATATTTAAAAAAACACACACACACACACACACAAAAACCCACAAAATACCGTGAAATCCTGACCCTTCACTGTCAGGCACCCACCAATCCCGGAAGCCTGCTGCTCCTCCCTGAACCATGAATGTCTCCATCCACCTAGTTGCTCAAACCCCTCCATCCAATCGCCTCCACGTTCTGTAATTCTAATACCAAAGGGCATTTCAGATATCTCCACTTAACTCTACCATCACAGAAACCACACTGGTCCAACCCACCAGCATCTTCTCAACCTTCAAAATCACCTATTCCATACTGCCCCAATCCCGATCCACTCTCCAAATAAAAGCCACAAAGAGCTATTAACATGTAAACCTCATTCCACGTACCCTCTGTAAAACCTTCAAAGACTTCCCTCACACTCAGAATAAAATCTAACCTTTTTTCTAAAATGTATGTATTGATTAATTGATTTTTAGAGACAGAGGGAGGGAGGGAGGGAGGGAGGGAGAGAGAGAGAGAGAGAGAGAGAGAGAGAGAGATGTAAGAGAGAAATATCAATCTGTTGCCTCCTATATTCGCCCCGGCCAGGGATCGAACCTGCAAGCTAGGTATATGCCCTGATGGAATCAAAGTGACAACCTTTTTGGTGTATAGGATAGTTAGATGCTTCAACCAACTGAACCACTTGGCTTTAGGAGAACAGAATGGAATATTCTTTACTTATTATGTTCACCCGGCTTGTAGCAGTTTGCTTGCCTACTCTCATTTACATGATGTTAGAAGGGGTACATATTTGAGTCCCAAATGATAAGTGATTTACTGTTATTTGGCCTTATTTATACACAAATATTTGGTTGACAGTCCTTAACAAAAATACAAATGTAATAGTTAATGAAATATGGAATAAAGAGCAGATTTCTAAAAAATAGTTTTTGTTAAATGAATAAATGAACTTAAGTAAAAATTACTATAATCAGTAGGAAATATTCTATGTCATATGCAGTCAGTAAAATGGAAACTACAAACATAATAGGGAAATGTTTATAGTATATTATGTGCAGGAAGCAAAATAAGAAACATTATGTGAAATATAACTGTGCATAGTATTTACAGTATGTTTAACATAACATTTACAATATGTATATATTTTCTGTATACATAACGTTTACAATCTTGCCAAGCCCATTAGGACATAGAGTAGACTTACAGAATTTTTTAAACCAATCCTGGTTATAAAGAGAGGGAGAGCTATTTAAAAGGCTATAAGCAGGGTCTGTTTTCTGAGGTGGAAACTCGAGTTTGCCTCTGGAGCACACCAGTCCTTTGCCTGGAAGGGAATGTTCTGGTGGACTTTTTGGTGAAGCAAAATACCTTCTCTGTAATAATAGGACACGTGGAGCTTAACTGTTCTGTGATAATGAGTTTGTCTTTGGGGTAAGCAGAGGTGCCTCTCTGCTTGATTGTCTACGTTTTGAGAAACCTCTTGAGCCCACCCTCCCATCCTCCGCTGTGGATAACAATGGTGGGGAGGGTCTGGCTCAGAGGCTGTAACTAGAACTCTGTGTAGGAACACAGACTAGGAAATAGCATGTTGAAAGCAGCTCGTAACAGAAATTTTGTGAGATCCCTGTTAAAAGCAGCCTTTGTTACAATTCATTGTATAATCTTACCATTAAATAAGTTTTATTAAAATTAAAGGTAACAAATACTCAAAGCTCATTACCTCCTAAGTATTTTATTATATTTGACGATCACCTATGCTGCTGAAGTTACTTCTGTCTTCTGTATCTGTCTGGTGAAAATGCTGTGTAATGGAATGTTACTGCGAGCTCTTCCCAACTCCATGACTCATGATGTTATAGTGATAGCTTGAAATCAGCCACGGTGGCTGTATTGACTGTGGAAATCAACAACTGGTACAAAACAGGGGGATGACTTATTGTTGACTTTCTAGACTAAGAAAGTGATACAGAAAATGTTAAACATCTAGTTAATCTGAATTGTGAATAGCACAAAACGTTACCCAAAACCCAATGAATGAAGCTCCGACATCTGTTATCATTGTTTATATTTGGCTGTATTCCTTAATACAAGCAAATATATCAACTAGCATTTATGTCAGAACCACACCTGTTTATCAATTGTAACCATATATTACAGTGATGGCGAACCTATGACACGCGTGTCAGAGATGACATGCGAACTCATTTTTTTGGTTGATTTTTCTTTGTTAAATGGCATTTAAATATATAAAATAAATATCAAAAATATAAGTCTTTGTTTTACTATGGTTGCAAATATCAAAAAATTTCTATATGTGACACGGCACCAGAGTTAAGTTAGGGTTTTGCAAAATGCTGACACGCCGAGCTCAAAAGGTTCACCATCACTGTCCTAGGGTAACTTATATACATATGTAAATGCACACATTTTTCTGGAGAGCCAGCACATCACTGGGTCTAGGCCACTTCTGTAGAAGAGTATCTTTTTTGGGGGGCCGCATAGAAAATTTTTGGGGAGGCAAACTTAATAGCATATTGTCCTTCTTGCAACAGAGTAGGAAGAAGACTCCAACTACTGGTATTTGGGAATTAAAAGTGAGTAATTTCTGAATCCTGGATCTGTCAGATATACCTGTGTTACATATACATAAAATATGTATGCATGTAGACCCAGACTCCGAGAGTGATAATATCATGAAATATAGAATGGTATTTTGTGAGTCTATTTTCCTTTATTTTAAAGATTTTTTTATTATCTTGAAAATGTATAAACCATAATAAACATGATTTCAAAGAGAATCAGTTGGCTCAAAGAACTGAGAACTATGCAAATTCAGATTTGAAGTCTAGCTCTCAACTTCTAACTAACATGAGTTAAATATTTTCACCTAGTTGATTCTGTTTCTCATCTCCAGGTAACCACGAGGAATAAGCAATATAGTAGCTTGTCACCAGAGTTTTTTTAAAAGAATGATAGATGGAACAAAACCACTGGACATGACAGATATACTAGAGACAAAGCCCAATGGTGTTTAAACATATTATATTTCCAGGGTAGTCAGCTGATATCCTTTATCAAATCTGATGCTTTGAAATATCTAGGATCTATCTCTTAAGTGCCATCTCTGTCATTAGCTTGAAAAAGTAAGATATATTCTAATGAGTGTTAATTATAGAAAGCGCTTTACTTCCTCACTTGACAACATTATAAATCCAACGTTTCGTACTCTACAGCAACAGCGATGCAAAGTTGTTCATTTTACAAAGCCAAAAGCAACAAGCAAAACGTCCAGAAATGCCATCAGGTGAGGTGGGTGCTAAGACTGCCCCTAAGAATATGGAAGATTTCTCCTACTGTAGTGACACTTGACTTTTCCCAAACATTTTTACATAAAATAAATCAATGACAAGATTTAAAGATAATTGCTGTGCTAGATGAAGACAGGGTCAGACTGACATTCCTATAGGTAAAAGAGGGTTGCAATTCACTAGGGAAAAAGTTATTTATTTTAATAAGTGGCTTTTTACCCTCTCATCATTTTTGTTACCTCTAATTGGTGTCAGAATGTAATCAATATCACATCCTTACCTCATAGGGCTCTTGTGAGGATTAAACAATATATAGAGTGCTTAACGCAGGCACGCCATACACACTACAGACATATTGCTATATTATTATCACTATTATACTCTGGCTAAGAAAATATAATGTCAGCTCTGTACCTGCCTGGCGGTGTATTCCCGATGCATATTTTCATTGTCTATCTCCTAACTGTCTGCCAGGCCTCTTCTTATCCATGTTCACTTCTCTGACTTCCTTCTTGTTGCTTCATCCAGACTTCTCAGGATTCTCTGGCCACTTGATAGAAATTAGAGATAGATATTTAGCACACTAGAAATATGCATGTAGCAGGTCTCCTAGGATTTTTGGCATTTTGATGTGTATAAAGCCCAGTAAGTAGATTGTGATGGTTTCTCAGGTTCTTATTGCACGGTCACTTAGAGAATGTTACTCCTGATGCTTTACCTTTCCTTATTTTATTTCTTTAGTCATGCTTTTTTTGTTTGCTTTTAACTGATTTTTCGAGAGAGAGACAGGGAAGAGAGAGAGAGAAACATCGATGAGAGAGCAAAACATCGATTGGCTGCCTCCTGCATGCCCCTACCAGAGAGCAAGCCCAAAACCCGGGCATGTGCCCTGACCAGGAATCGAACTGGCAACCTCTCTGTGTATGGGACAATGCCCAATAAACTGAGCCACACCAGCCAAAGCTTTAGTCATTCTTTTTAATACTAAGTATATAATATTCTTACTACCTGTGCTTTTTAGAAAAAATGACCAATTGTTTTAGAACTATGGAATTAAAGGAATGGGAAGAATCTTACAGATTAAGAAGTCAAAGCTCCCACTGAAAGTTGTGTATAGCATTGCAAAGCTTCCATTATACATCTCTCTCATCTCTCCGCCACTTCACATTAATTACACTCGAGTAAGGTGCACCTTGATATTGTTGCTGTTTTTATCTGTCTACTCTCCTCACCATAGGAGTGGTCAAGTGACACAGGTAGGTCAAAGTATCCCCTCACTCTGGACACTATCATGGTCTGAGGGTAGATATGTGACCAATACTGTGACCCGTGTTCTTTGAAGATTGATGGGGGTCACCCTCTTGTTTATGGGATCATTAGTCACATGGAGAAAGCCTTGCCAGAGGATTCAGCAATTTGTAATTAAATGGAATGATTATCGTTTGTCATATATGCCAGGAACTGTCCGTTACTTCAAACATATTCTCTTATTCAATCTTTCTAACAATTTTTGAGGTGAATATTATCTCCCCATTTGTAGATGAGAAAGTTGAGGCTCAGAAAAGTTAAGTTGCCCAAGCCAAATCTCCAGTAACTGGCAAAGCAAATGAAAAAACAAACAAACAACAACAACAAACAACTTTCTATCACATCTTGTGATGACAATTTCCACAGTAGTGAAATACTCTAGTGGTTGGAGCAATCTACTCCCCACCACCTTCCGCCCCCCCGCCCCCACCCCGCCAACAAAGAGGCTGGGCGTTCCTGCAGAGAGAGCTGAGTGGGGAAGAGGCCATGTCTAGCACTGTTGCTCCCTAGAAGAGACACACTAGTGCTCTGAAATGGGCCCACTCCGTGGCTGGGTCTAATTGCTAGGCTATGTCAGCGGATCCACATGCAGGGGGAAGAGAGCTTGAATGTTCACATAAGTCATTTAAAGCAAACCCAGGCTGGTGAGTATTTCCTGTGCTGTTCAGCCTGCTCCCTCTGGAGGCTGCCAATCCAGTAGTCAAGACAGTCTTGTAGATAAAAAGCAGTCACACAGGAGACTGAGACAGGTGCTGTGACTGAGTGACAGCGTGCCCTGGATTTCCCCACGAAGCTGAGAAGAGCTGGGTCTCCTGTTCTGCTTTCTAGTGTTATTCTCTCCAGTTAATTTTCCCTGATATAAAATGACTTCTCTTCCACTTATTTCTTCAAAATATAAAAACAAAACATCCTCCTCTCTAAACACACACACACACACACACACCACTATTACCACCAACAACCACCACCTGCCTTTTTCTCCTGCCTTTTGTGCCCCTTTCTTCTCTTAGTGATAGCAATTCTTCCCCGACATTGGTTGTCTAAGACTCTACCTAATGTTCCCCTGCCCTCCTCAAAGCCTTGCTGATGATATGGGACTAAACCAGGGGAAATCTTTGTCCTATCCCTGTCCAGAGCCCTCTGGCAGGCCATTTACTCCAGGTTTTCTACCTCTCAAACATAAGGTCATTTCTTTTTCCCTGCTCAGAGTGCTCCGTTTAAAAGCAATTTCCATAGAGAGTTTCTCTAAGCTTTTGGAGCCCTCTGGCACGCCATTTACTCCAGGTTTTCTCCCTCTCAAACATAAGGTCATTTCTTTTCCCTTCTCAGAGTGCTCCTTTTAAAAGCAATTTCCATAGAGAGTTTCTCTAAGCTTTTTCTTACCTCTTCCACTTCTTTGTCCTATCCCAATAGGACTCATTCTAAAGGTCTCCTCCTTCTCTCTCATTTTCTTAATCTGTAACCTTGAAGTATTGAGGGTCAGGGTACAATGTGCAAGCGAAATATGTCCTCCCTCACAATGCACGAGGCAGGCTGCCCCTGCTGGCTCTATGCTGCCCCCTGTACTGATCTTTCCAGAAGCCTGACCACCCATAGCAACCACTGAGCATCCACCGCGGGCCATCTCACATGACCCTCAAAGTGCCTCCATTGCCTAGGCCAGTGGTCGGCAAACTCATTAGTCAACAGAGACAAATATCAACAGTACAATGATTGAAATTTCTTTTGAGAGCCAAATTTTTTAACTTAAATATATAGGTAGGTACATTGCTATTAACTTAATTAGGGTACTCCTAAGGCTTAGGAAGAGCCACACTCAAGGGGCCAAAGAGCCACATGTGGCTCTCAAGCCGCAGTTTGCCGATCACAGGTAGGCATTCTTATCACCATTTGCTGATGAGGTCATCCGTGGTTATAAAGGAGATGGCACTTAGCAAGGTCACAGAGCAAATGACATTGCCTGGACTCAAACTTCTCACCTTACCTGATTCCAAAGCCTGTGTTTTCTCTCTTTTTATTTCCTTGTTTCACCCATGCATTGTATTGCTTACCAAGGGAAATACAGGAAATCCGACATTACAAGGCCTGATTTAAAACCTTGGCTCACCTGTATGACACAGTAAATGTACGGGGCAGTAAAGGAGGAAATAAGAAAAACGTCCTGGCCCTTCGTGGGTGACAGAACCGCTGCCCTCCCCAGAGTATACGGCTCCCACTCTACAGTCTCAGGGTGCTGGCGAGAATCCACAGCACTGATATGATAGCCTGATTTATTTTTGTTTTTAGATTTAAAAAAATAACAATCATAAATGAACTTCCTGAATATATTGGATGCTCTTGCCCAACCTGAGAGTACCTGCACCAACTTCAGAGGGCCACTGCTCTAGGCAGGGTCCTGGAGAGCAAGGACTAAATCTTCTTCATTTTTTTGTTTTAATCCAGTCAGGAAGGCTCTCTTTTAATAATAATGAACCAAATATTATTTTGTTTACCCTCATCACTTAATCCTTACAAAAACCTACTAGGTGAGTATTATTATTACCCCCAATTTATAGATGAAAGACCTGAGAATACTGAGAGGCAAATTAGCTTCATTAAGGTCACACAGTTAGCAATTGGTAGAGCTGGATTCAAAACCAGGTTCTAGGGCTTCTGATCCCATATTGACCTCATTTGTGCAATGCTGTTGTGTACTGCTGCAAGTATTTCCTCCTAGTTCATGGTTTGTCTTTTTAATTTTTAAATGCTGTCTTTGCATTTTAAAAATAAGTTTTTAATTCTAATACATTTTTTTCAAATCTTATTTTGCTGGCTTCTCTCTCCGATATAATGTTGGAGAGAATTCAAGAGAGAGATTTCTTTTCTTATTTTATGTTTTATAAATGATGCCTTTATATTTTACCAGAATATATTTTTCTAAATTTTTTCATAGCCATTATTTTTGTTTTATATCTATCTTGTTTAAAAAAATCTTCCTGATCTTTTCTTCCTAGTGGGGATATATAATCTTTATTTAAATTCTCCTATTACTTTTGTTGATTCTGTGGTAAATCCCTCCTCCATTGGTAGACTTTTTGGATTTCCTCATAATTAGTTTCTGTTATTTTAAACGTATTTTAGATGGTTGGATAGCAGATCTATTTTGATAGAGAGGTTTCTGTTATTCTCTCCTTCCCTTTCTCCCTCTCCTTCCACTCCCTTTCTTGAACCCTCTCTCTTCTCCTCTTCCTCCTCTTCTTCCCATCCATCCTTTCAATTTGCTTTCACCCAATCTTTTGCACAACTGGTAGCCAGCTTGGCTCTGTTCCTGGTTGTGAGGCCGGGACTACGTCCTTCAGCTTCCATCACTCTTATAGCTACACGTAAACCCCAGCCTAGAAAGCAGTTGCAATGCATTTTCTACATCATCTCACCAGTGGGAGATGCACCACTGGTTCAAGCAGGGAGCCTGGCTCAGGCCCCACCTCACAGACAAACGCTTTCAGTCTCGCTGTCCTGTATAAACTGGACTCCTGGCTGCCTCTGTTACTGAACAGGAGGCCAGGGGCCAGCAGACACCTTCTCAGCTCTGCTCTCTGCATCTCTATTTTATTTCTGGTCCATGGAGATCTTGTCTTGTTTTAAAGCACGAGGATCTCTTTTTGAATTTCTCATTGAATATTTTTTCTATCTGGGGGGAGAGGATGGTACCTAAGGGGACAATTTACAACATTATCTCAATATAAGGCCCCTTATCTTTGTACTCCCAGTAAGGAGCATGGCTTATCCACAAACGATGGAGGCATCAATGAAGACACGCAGGACTCTGTTCCAAGAGAAAATTACGCCTACCTTCCAGGACTGTCCTGAGGCTCGCTAAAGTAGTCGGGTCTGACTCTGGCCTTTAGTTTTGTATTTTTCAGCCAGTTTTATGCCATATGAGTTGGTACTTTGAGGAATATCTGCCGGTTAGACAGGAGTTTGTAGGAGGAAAAAGATTGCACAAAGCGCTCCTCATCTGAGCCGGCTTCTGCCTGAGGGGCACATTTTGGGACAGGAGTCAAGTGACTTTGTAATTGGAAAGGAAGCATGAACACCAGACATCTGAGGAAAGCCACTTGGCTCTGGGATGGGAGAAGGCAGTGTGGGAAGGCTAGAGCCATTTGGGGCTGGAATCACATAAGATGCACCGTGTGAAAGAATTCAAAAAAGTATAACCTTAAACCTGTCAGGTGGGGTTTAGCGATCCAGAGACTTACTTCATCTCCTTATGGTCTGAGCTCCCCAAACACAAACTAGGGGAAGTGAATTCTGTGCTTTGTACAACCCATAGAACGTGTTACAGGTTGGCTAAGGGTATCGGCACAGCCCTTCCAGCTTGCTGCAGGGAACAGGGGCGGCACTGTGTATATTCATGTCTTAAGTGTTTCCACATTAATAATATTAATAAAAGCTTCCAAATATTATTTTTTACGGGCTCTTCTGATTTAGAGGTGTTTATTATACAAGCTTTATAATTTGGTTATTTATATTGCCTTTCTTTAATTTTATTTCTCTCATATGCAAGTTAAAGAATTTAATAGGAGAACTTGGTTAGAAAAGGCACTAAAACTCACATTCTCTTTTTCGCACACCATAAAACCGAAACCTCCAGGGGTAAATATATTTTAAAGGTATTTGTATTCACCGTAAGGCTAAGCTGTCTGTCTCTGCCCCCTCTTTGAGCCTGAAAGGAATCCCCGTCTCAGAGGTGCCTTTGGGGGACCCTCCTGAGTGAAGGCTGACCCAAGGCTGTGAAGGACAGCTGTGTCCAGCATCTGGAATACCTGCCAACCTGTTGCTGAATCTGTACTTGGCTGCCAGGAAGTCTCTTCTAATAAATAAAAAGGAGTGCATCCATGAAGGAACCAGATGCTGTGGAAATAATTGTACTCAGTTTGAAGATGGTTTTCATGAACTGCAATTTCCAAGAACAAAAATGTGCCTCTGAACAGGCTTTAATAATGGAAATGGAAACAGTTCTAAAGACCAAAGGAAGGCCGGTGTGTTTGCATACCCACAGAAAGATGTATTTCCTAATGTGAGGTGACAGGTATGAAATGAGATCACAAAATTGTTGGCATTTACAAATATATTATTTATATTCTTTCCTGTATCCAGGTACCGCAGTGTGATTTGTATCCAACAGTTAAAGCGGTGAGCCCTGATAAAATTTAACCAAAGGTTATTGTACTTGTAGCATTACAAAAGGAGACCCCCGTGTACTGCTAGAGTTAAAAGTCTATTTTCATTTTGACCCTCATTTCTGGGAGTTTTTCATCTATTAAACTGTATAAAAGGCTGAACTTGACATACATTCTTCAGAGTTGTAGGGACTGCACCGATGTTTTCTGTCCTTTAATCACGTTTATACATTCTACAGTGATTACTGCAGGATAAATCAGTGTGACCTGAAGACCAGAATGTTTTAATCACTTGCCCATGTTGCAACAGAGGCAATGTTTTCATTCTGGGTTACATTATTAGTTGATTAGGCACAAAGCGTGGAAGCTGGTATTTAAGAACACCTATTATGCCCCAATCTCTTTCAGAGAATGTGCATCCTTTGATCCTTACAGCAGCCTTACGAATCAGAAAGAATCATTTTTATTTTTTCAAATGAGGAATCAAAGGCTCAGAGAGGTAAAGGAACTTGCCCAAGGTCACACAGTAAAGAAGTGGTACAAGAACTATTCTAGCACAAGTCTTCTCGATTGCAAAGGCCCTGCTTGTTACATATTCTTCCACAAGATCTTTATGCTCTAAAATAAGGGTGCCAAGTTGGGTGGATAGAAAGAGGATTTCAGCTCTTTGTTCTTTTCCTATAAGTTAGGAAATTCCAAAGATGAAAAAGCAGATGCTGAGTGTGTGGACTAGAACCAGAAATACACTTTAATTCGCATCTTTGCTGTGGGGAGAGTTGAACCTTCCCCGGACAGAGAGCTTAAGTAGCTACCCTCACCCTCCTTTCAGTCCACCTCACCAGCCCTAGGGAATGCCCTTCCTCCCCCCACTGACACCCATGCCCTTTGCCAACATCCAGGCGTCCTTGGGTCATCTTTCAAGCTTTTATTCCCAAATGAAAGCTTCATTCTTTAAACCTCTATAGTCAGTTAGCAAGTATTTATCAAGGACCAATTTATGAGCCAGAAATTGTAGTAGAAATGCAAGATGCAAAGAGAGGGAGATAATACACAGTTCCTGCCCTTCAGCATTGCAGGGGGAAAAAGCATCCAAACAGGCAATCTATATATATAAAAGGCTAATATACTAAGTGTCCCTCTGCCTGTCTGACCGGTCACTAGGGTGCAGAGGCTCAACTCAGGAGCTGCTGAGCTGCAGTCACTGGGCAGCAGTGGTCTCTGGTGACGCACCCGGGAACCAGAGAGGAGGGAGCCCGATTCCTCGCTGGGCCATGTGATTCTACCTTCGGCCATGGGTTATGTTGTTGCTGGGGCACTGTTTGCCCCGAATCTGGTTTACTGCACACTTGTGTTTGCGTTCCACACCCTGTACAACAACAACTTTGCAGAGTGCCCTCTAGCACTCTGGGACCCCTCGGGGAATGTCGGAGAGCCGGTACTGGCCTGATCCCCACAGGCTAGGCCAAGGGACCCCACATGCTGGAGGGACCCTGCTCACTCCACAGACTCTGGGGAGGGACCACAGGAGGTTGGCTCCAGGGCGTGTCTGGCCCTTCTTGCTCAGTCCCACCTCTCCGACCACTTTCTAATTAATTTCCTTTCAATGTGCATGAATTCATGCACCAGATCACTAGTGAACTATAATGTGAAAAATACTATAGGGCAGTTAAGAAGCAAGGAAAATAAGAACACAGTACAGTGAAATGAACTCACCCTGTGGTACCTGGATTGACTTCCCAGAGGAGGTGAGCTTTCTGTTGGGTTTTGAAAGTTGAATAGGAAGTTAAAAAGCTAAGAAAGAGGGGCAGGGGGGGAGAATTTAAAAAAAGAGGAATTATGTGTGTAGGGGCAGAGAGGAATAAATGGGCATGGGGGTGGTTTGACATGACTGAAGTAGACAAGAAGAACAGCATTGGTGTGATTGTTTTTCTGTGGCTGCTGTCACAAAATCTGGGTGGCTTGAAATAACAGAAATGTGTTATCTCAGAGTTCTGAGGGTTGGAGTATATCAAGGTATTGGCAGGGCCAATCTCTCTCTGGCAGCTCTAGGAGAGAATCTCTCCTTGGGTTCTCCTAGTTTCTAATGGTTTCTGCCAATCTTAGGTGTTCCTTGGCTTGTAGATACATCAATCCAGTCACATGGCCCTCTTTTCCCTATGTCTGTCACTGTGTCCAAATATCCCCTTCTTATAAAAGCATCAGTCATACTGGGTTAGGGTCCACCCTAATGATCTTATTTTAACTTGGTTACTACTGTAAAGACCCTATTTCCAAATAAGTTTACATTCTGAAGGACTGGGTTTTAGAAATTCAACATATCTTTTTGGGGGGACGCAATTTAACCCATAACAAAATTAAGGCTGAAAATGTCGGTTGGGTGCTACTACAAAGAATCAGTCATTCAACAAACATTATCAATCACTTATTATGTGCCAAAGACTGTGCTGCAGAAAAAATGGGTCCTGCCCACAGGATGCTCTAACATTTCTGAGCTATGATACCATGAATTTTGGCTACAGAACCAGAAAGAGCATTGTATCTTCAGCTATTGCTCTAAATTAAGCACTCCAAACTTGGTGGCATAAAATAGCCATCATTAATTACCGATTATGCATTTGTGGGTCAGCTCAGGGCCCAGCTGATCTAGTCTGCACTTATCTGAGGAAGCTCTTCTTCAAGGATCTTTCAGACTCCTTTGATCAGTGGGCCACGTGGGCATGTTCTTCTCATGACAATGTCAGAAGAGCAGGAGGACATCAAGTGGAAATAAGTGAGGACTGTCACTTCTGTTCCTACATCATTGGTCAAAGCTAGATTTATGGTTCAGCTCAAAGTTTAGAGGGAGCAACTGTGAAGTTGGAAAGCCTATGTAGGAAGGGTAAAAAAAAATGGAAGAAATCTACGATATAGATTTTGCAGTCAAATTGGAATTTGCAGACAAAATAGGCCTGAGGTTATGTGAGATAGATAGGTGATAGATGACAGATAGACAAAAAATTATTTTTGGGGGGTCAGACATAGCCCCTTGGCTCTCTTTACAGTAGGCAATACCTGGTTGCTGTAGAGTGTCTGAAGTCAAACTCCTTTTTATACTTCTTGTCCTTTTAATCTGTTCTTAATTTGTTGCCACAGACAAGAAATCTGATATTCAATATAAAATGATAAGAACTGATAATGGTCTAATATATTATCTTGCCAGGAATACACAGAAGGACTCACCTAGTGGTAGCTACTGCTTAATCCCTCATGGTGAGGTAATAATGGTGGAATCTCAGGCATCTATGACAAACTTTGAGGGTGAGCACAATCTTCCCACTACCCCACAGAGCCAGCCACCTACTCTCTGTACCTATTTCTCCTTATCAATCATCACCAATTGAAGGTGATGCTAAAGGCTGTCAGGATGCCTTAGGCCAGAATGCAGATGAAATCTAGACTTTGGGGCTCTGTCCATCTGCGTGCTCTGACAACATCTTTATGCTGTCACTACTCACTCTGTGCTCTTCCCCATCATTATTGTCATGGATACCATCCTCCCACCAGTAAATGTGTGCTTAGCCCCTCTGTAGTGGCAGCTTCACACACCTGAAATGTGAAGCCATCTCTGGGCTTTCATTGGCAACTGAATTACAGCATAAACCATAGCAGCTCTTGATGTGTGACAAGTAGAAGGATATGAAATGCCACTGTGCTTCACCAAGCAGAAACACACATTTGCTTTTATGAAGAAAAACTTAAAATAAAGAATAAGTGACTCTTTCAAAGAGAGAATAAGTGACTTTTTAGGTTCACTTCCAATGACTAGAATTTTTTCTCTAACTTTAAAGTAGAGCCTGGTTATAGGCAATAGGGAAAATGAGATAAAAGCAATACAAATAAAGACCATCTCTAATATCACCACCCAGAGAAAATCACGGTTACCTGGAGAACGGATGTGAAGCCTGGGACTCTGGATTAAGAGATACATAGTTTCACTTTTGTTTTTTTCACTAGTGGAAGGGGGGTGAGGGGGAGGGGTGCATTCCCAGCCTCACGTCGCTCATGTATTATACAAGAATAATGGTAATATGAACTTCATTGGGTTGCCTTGAGAATAAAATAATACACATAAAGCACTTAGTACACTGCCATGCACTTAGTGATTCAATGAATTTAACTATTTTTATATCTGATTTGACAGTTACTTTAAATGCATATGTAGCATCCCATGCCACAGCCAGGACTAGAATCTGCCCTTGTTTTCTGCCTCTCGGTCTAGTGCAGTGATGGCGAACCTTTTGAGCTCGGCGTGTCAGCATTTTGAAAAACCCTAACTTAACTCTGGTGCCGTGTCACATATAGAAATTTTTTGATATTTGCAACCATAGTAAAATAAAGACTTATATTTTTGCTATGTATTTTATATATTTAAATGCCATTTAACAAAGAAAAATCAACCAAAAAAATGAGTTCGTGTGTCACCTCTGACATGCGTGTCATAGATTTGCCATCACTGGTGTAGTGATATTTCCACTGAGGTATAACTGTGAGGAGCAGGGTTGCAAGCTGCACTCTTTCAGCCCTTACATCTAGCCCCACAGTCTGCGTGTATAATGGAGAGTCAGTAGATACTGTTGAATAACTAAAAAGCAGCAGACTCCAATCAAATTACGAAGTTGCTAACGTATATTAAAAAAAAGTGTTTCTGAGCTTTGCTTGGTATTACTTTGGAGAATATTAAAGATATCAAGCATCGTTTGTTCTTTTGGCCAACCATCTGGTGATAAAAAAATGTAGGTGCTCAGATCATGAGCAAATCCTTCAAGGATACATTCTGCTTTAGCGGAGCTGACCTGAGCACAGAGATGTTGAGGCGCTAATTCCAGTTCTCACTGTCCTGGCAGGAGGAAAGGAATGGTGAGTGGACTGGCCGAGGGGAGGGGAGGCTTCTTGCTCCCTACTGAGGAGAGGCTGGGGCAGACTCCGTGGCCTCGGCATCTGAGAAGGGAGCCTGACTCAGTGGGTCTAGGACAAGCCCCACGTCGGCATGAAAAGTTTAAGTTACTGAAGTCTGGCTGCATGGGAACAAAAAGGCAGAGACTTCCTTGAGAAAGAGCCAGTGGGAAGAAATCCATGTCCTGGAATGTATAGCTGAGCTTCTTCTCCAGCAACTGGAGATCCTGGAAAAGCATATTGCTGAGAGTTTTTCTATATCATTTGCTGAGTTTATTACTACAAGGGACTCTCTAGTCACCATTTTTTGAGTATCTGCTGTGTGCCATGAACTGTATATACATTACCTCATTTAATCCTCCCAATTTTCCCATCTCCACGAAGAACAGCAACCCAGGGTAGCTAATTTGTTCATTTGAGCACCACTATACCCCCAGTGCCTACAACAGTGTCTGGCAGAGTAGATTCTCAGTAATTTTTGCTGAAGGTATGAAGAGGATGGAGACTAGCATCCGAACCTGGCACTCAGAAGGGTAAGTGCACATATTTGGAAATGGAGGGGTTAAGTCTGGAACCCAGATCCATGGAATCACAAGCCCTGCCCTCTCAGCCAATGCTCTCCTCATTCTTACTGGTTGCTCTGCCTCTCGGCTCTTCCCTGTTCAAAGCAGATCGCCCATCACCACCATTAATGCCCTAAAAGTCTGCATCTTGTCATTTCTCAACTGAAAATGCCCCATGTCTCTCCGTGGTGTTAAGATGACGTTTGGACTCCCTTACCTAGCATTCCAAAACCTTTTAAATCTGGTCCTCACATTCTTATTTTCCACTAAAGCTCCCACAGATGAGCTCTAGCTCAGCACTCTGCCTTTCCCCGGAAGAGCTCTAATGCACTTCTGCCCTACATAGCTCTCCCTTTGTCTATGTCATTTGAAATTACCAATTCATTCTGCCCATCTCTCTGAATTCCTCCCCATCCTTTAGGATTCAGCCCAAGTTGTACCTCTTCAATGAAACTTTTCTGAATGTCTCAGAATGCAATCATTTCTCATTTCCTAGGAATTGCAAATCTCTCGAGGCAGTTCGATAATGTTCCTATGATTACTGGTCTTTCTTCGGAGTATAACACAAATCTCTAAACGTAGAGAGTGTATGGATATTGAGAGCAATGAACATGGCCAAAAGCAAACAAAACAAATACTATATCTAGTCTATAAGAATTATCCACTGAATGGTTAGTGCAATTAAGTATGTTAGGTTAAGCCAGGGGTCCTCAAACTACGGCCCGCGGGCCACATGCAAATACAAATATTGTATTTGTTCCCATTTTGTTTTTTTACTTCAAAATAAGATATGTGCAGTGTGCATAGGAATTTGTTCATAGTTTTTTTTAAACTATAGTCCGGCCCTCCAACGGTCTGAGGGACAGTGAACTGGCCCCCTGTTTAAAAAGTTTGAGGACCCCTGGGTTAAGCTAGCCAGATGACACATACTAAATGTATTTATACGAAAGTATTGATTTAGAGTAAAAAAGGGCTAACTCTCATATCTTTACACTGTAAAATGGCCCTTCCCTTTCTTCTTTGCCTCTTCACCCCTTTCTGTTGGGAGGGCCCTTTTGTGTCTCTATGCCAGGACAGAGACTAAGGGAAGACAGTCCACTGTGAGACAAATGCAGGTTACATCAGCCTTGAGGCTGGGCTGGAGTTCAAAGATCCCGGCCAAGATTTCAAACTGGCTCCATTCAAGAGCTATGGACTCCTGAGTGGCAAATGTAGCTGTGATATTACTGCTGATGCAGTTTCCCGGCGACTTTAACAGGGACTTGATGGAATACCACCCAACCTACCAGGCCAAGTCAGGGCTTGGCAGGGTGAAAAGAGAAAATCAGGGAAGACTGTAATTTATCAGCACTTGTTAATGCAAAATCACAATGGTACACTTCTCATACTTAGGATGGAAGGATCATTCAGACTGAATTTTATTGTTCCTTCCAAGGTAATCAATTCTTATGGCAATGCTAATGAATGTGACGACATGTGCCCTGTTAGAGAGGAGGTGAGGAGGCACCATCTCATCCATGCACTGGCACACGCCATCACAATAAATGAAAAGCTTGCCGAGGTTTGTTCTCAAGGGCAGTTTCTGGTCCTTTTTGGGTGGGAGAATAATTGGTTTTGAGCCATCTCCCATCAATTGCCGTTCCTATTCCCAGAGGAATCCAGTTGTTCCAAGAAAAAACAAAACAAAACAAACAAAAAAAACTACTACCGGAAACACTCTGCTGAAAATTGTCCAGGAACCAGACTGAGGTCTCCACACCATGTGAAGTGGAGACACACAACTGAGATCTTAGTAGCTGCTCTGGAAATATGTTTCAAGTAGTTATCCATTTAAAAAAAATAACTGTTTCCTTTTTTCTGTATAATAAAAGCAAGTTGGGGACTTAGAGAAGGGGACCGCCACGCTGGAAAGGAAGCATAGGTATTACACCTGTGTTCTAGGCTAGGGCATTGTAAAGGCCAGTAGGTACAACTAGAGGAGGATGCAAGCTCCTTGAGGCAGGAACTATGTCATGTTAACCTCTAGGCCCTCGGCTTCTGGAAGGTAATAGGCCCTCAGGAGTGTTCCCGGAATGCATTTGTGCTTGCACACGTAAATAAGTGGGCTAATAAATGAATACAAGTCCTGGTCTTTTTCTATTTTGGCTCTTACTGAGTACATTAGTCCAAGGTTATCAGAATATTATTGTTAGAAACCCTCTACTGTAAGTAACACTCGAATTTACGGGAATTAAAACCTGATGTTTCCTGAGTTCTCTATAGATCCCAAATATTCTAACCATAATGAACTAAAGCATGTATGTTTACTCAGAGTTTTGAAAAAAAAAATCCCTCTGCCCCCACTCAAACAACTAAACAAAAAATGATGATGTGGCCTCTAAATGTTCCTTGTCAATCTCAGGACTGGGCCAGCTGCCTTGATGGTGACCACTAATAAGGACATCCTGTGAGACCTACAAGAGCTGGGGATGCTCAACAGATTTGCAGGTTTTCGCCCCCCTCTGGCCTCTCACTAGCTTCCTGGAGCAGCCCGTCAATGCCCTGTAATGCCATTACTGCCTCTCCCAAACAAGCTCAGAAATATGTTTTTCGAAATGAAATTTTCTTTAGACATTTCTTCACCGAAGCCTTCCAACTCGGAAAGGTAGAAGGCTCTATCAAGCAAATCAATTTTGTCTTAAGGGGAAATAAAAAGTTATTGGCATCTGCTTTCAAATATCTCCGGGAAAGTAATACTTGCAGCATGGCTTAAAAAACAACAACAACAACAAAAAAAACACTACTAATTTTAGGTGCATACTTTCCATAGTAACTCCTTAAGCATTCTTTCATATTTCCAGGTGCCTAATCCATGTACGTAATCTGACTATTTCTTACAACCAACAGGAATTGCTTGTAGTTCACTATTTGCCTGAAAATGCCCTTCCCAAGTTTTCAGAACTTGTGTTCTCCTGGGACTAAGATGACTTAAATTCCAGTTCACATACAAGCACAATTGCACTTACCATTGGCGGGAAAAGCAAAGCTGTTGAGGCAAAGGCAAGAGAACTTTCCCCAGTCTAATCCACTTCTCCCGTGATGAAGCTGATGATGGGGGCGATGCACCCAAAGTGTACTTGATGGTGCATGGAAAACACTGCCTCCTATCACTCAAGTGCCAGACAGACCTCGGTAGCATAAAATCCTATGAACTGGGGTATAAATGAGAGAAATTTGTGAACAGACACTGGCCCTGTTCTCTCCTGAGCTGGTTAATTTCCCCTCCCTGGCAGGTCTCTGGCTGGCTTCAACCTTGAGGGAAGAAGCTAGAACACCTTTAGGATACTGTGGATGGTTTTACCACCAGCTGTGTCTAAGAAAGCACTATGAATTGGTTAACTGAAGCAGTTACCTGACAACTCAAACACAGGCCCTTCCCTAGGAAAACAAAGAGGTAGGGTAATTTGGAGTTTTTGCCAAATCAGACTAAATGACTACATCCTGTGCATGGATTTAAAGTTTGAGTTAAAAGGGTGCTGGGCTTCTGTCCTTGAGGACACAAAAGCAGGTTTTAAGTGGGTGTACTCTGAACTGTGGGTATAAATGTAGGAAGACCTAGGCCAGTGGTCGGCACACCACGGCTCTGGAGCCACATGCGGCTCTTTGGCCCCGAGGCATGGGCCACAAAGTTTCAATCGCACTGTACATGCACGCCCACACGTGGTATTTTGTGGAAGAGCCACACTCAAGGGGCCAGTTTGCCGACCACTGATCTAGGGTAGTGGTTCTCAAATTGTAAAAAACATTGGAATCACCTGGGTGGTTTGTTAAACCCCGGCTTACTGGGCTCCACTTCCAACGTTTCTGATTCACTAGGTGGGGTGTAACCCTGGGATGTGCATTTCTAACATGTTCCCAATTGATGGGAATGCTACTGCTCTGGGAACCACATTTTCAGAACCACTGATTTAGGCCCAGGAAAAATGAAACCAGTGTGAGGCTTCCTATGGGCAACTCCTTAGTCTCCCATCCTCTAAAACAAAATAAAAAACACAAACAAACAAACTAGTTGAGTGTAGTCGTTCAACAACAAGCAAACATTTTGTTGAGCAGCTGTTACATGACGCCCACCTTGGTGACATAAAGACCAGCCTTTATCCTCAGGAGGCCCCTAGTCTGGTAGAAAGGCAGACATAAAACGAGATGAAGATGAGGCTAACATAGTGTGAGAAATGACATCACAGAGGTGCCACTGGGAACGCAGAAACTTCACCGGGGCTGGAGGTCACCAGGAAAAGCCCCCAGGGTTGGTGCAGTAGCCAAGAACTGAAAGTAAATATATCAAGGTTAAGAGTTCTGCTTATATTCATAAGAGGCAAAGTGACTGAGTCTAGTGGCAGCGCTAGATTTGGGTGGTTATCATGGGTAAGCTTCCTATTTTATCAGGGACCATTTATGCTGCAAAGATTTCCAACATCTAGCTGGACCAGAATGGCTCAGTGGTTGAGCGTCCACCTATGAAACTGGAGGTCACGGTTTGATTCCAGGTCCTGGCATGTGCCTGGGTTGCAGGCTCAATCCCCAATGGGGGTGTGCAGGAGGCAGCCAATCAATGATTCTCTCTCATCATTGATATTTCTAACTCTCTCTTCCTTCTCCCTTCCTCTCTAAAATCAATAAAAAAATAAATTAAAAAAAAGATCTCCAACATCTGCCCCTCTGCACATAGTAGGTTTTCAGTGTATGAATGAATTGCTGTCAATGTGTCATAAATACTGTGTAATGAGCTGATCTGCCCAATGGAAAATGTACCGAGAGAAGTGACTTGTTTCAAACTGACTCCTGAGTCAGAGCCAGAGGAAAAGAACTTTTTAATCACCACAAATCTGGTTTGAATTTGGACTGGCAGATTTTGAAATGAAAAATAAAAAACTGAATCCTATTATCAACTCCTTGAACCTGCTGCTTCCTCATACTCAGTAGTTGTGTTTTTTGTTTGTTTGTTTGTTTGTTTTTAACTTTACTGATAATCAACTGCATTTGGTAAGGGTCAGTTATTTTCCGGTGGACAAAATTGTCAGATAAGAAAATAGATGATGTTCACCTAGCTTCCAACAGCCACGGGCAGCAAGGTACTGGTTCACAGTGACATTTTTGTTATGCAAATTGTTTAATGCAGCTCACTTTTGAAAAATTACACTGACATTCATGGCTAACATTTGGCCTGGTGAAATGAAGTAGGTATTAACTCATTTAGTTAAAGTATTCAAAAATAAAAGGTAAATAGACCCTTTTCATGAATTCAAAATGAAAAGGGGGTCTATATTCATTAATTTAAGGCAACACGCCTGCATTTATTTTTAATAATACTTCACTGATTCAATTAAGATCTGGTTTTTAAAAAATCAATTGCTATAATTTGTTCACCAAACTCTTGGAAAGGGTTTTTCCTTTCCTTTGGTTTTGGAGCTGCTTAGTTTAGCTGCATTTCTTTTTAACTTTCCTTCCTGCATTCATCTATGAATAAGGTAGAAAAGACACAAATGTCCTCCTTTTAGCAAGTAGACAAAAGTCTTCATCCGGTGTCTAGACTATTTTTTGGTGGCGCACTAGAGAAGCAAGTTAAGACTGAAGGAATCAGCAGCTAAGACATGTGGGCAAATGTCAAGACAGTGAGGGATATAAACTCTAACTACTTTTCTAGCTCTTAAGATTTTATAGAACTTACAAGAAATGATTACCTCATTTTTATGTTATATAGTAACTTTCCCTTTGGTAAAAGAATGTCCTGATTTACAAACAAGTCATGTTCCAAAAGTCTGTAAGCCAGTTGTGTTTTAAACTTGGAATGCCTTTTCCCACAGAAAGATGTTATAAATTGTGGTCTAACTAGATTAGCCCACACAAGCATATTTCATTCTGAATATAACTGTATTGAAATATAGGGGCAGATAGTAAGTATCCATAATTTATAAATAATTCAAAGCAGCGATTTTGAATGAAAAACTAAAATTTCATCTCAGAATACTTGAGGAAAAGAAGGTTTAACTAGAGGTCAATGGGGTAGTTGAAAACTTTTGGTGAAGATGTTGAAGTGGGATCCTCAAACTATTAAAACACATTGGATGCGGGAAACGTATTTATACGTTTTACGTTGACTGGTAAACACAATTTTCCAGTGAGTTTTCCAGTATTAGTCTGTTTAAAATTTAAGAAAAATAATTCAGTATACATTTTATAGTAAATCACAAAAAGTTTCAGTGAAAAAAAATGTAAAAATAAAGTTATCGTAATTTTACTGAATGTTGCCATTTGCGCAAAAAATTAAGCAAAAACGACCCGCATACAATGTGTTAATACCTTAGTATTTGATGACATTTGTCATTTATAACATTGTGTCAAAACATATACCAGGTGTAGCACTCAATGTCCTTGTTTGCTTATCAGCCCTGGTTAGTGCTGAACTTTATTAATAAAGTAGGGAGATAATTAATAATGTCTCCTCTCTGGAGTGGTGGTGTTCGTTAAAAAAACAACCTGAGGCATTCATTTGTAGCCCTTTCCACTCTTACGTTTCTTTATATGATTGTTTGGGGTAGGCAATTAGACAGGCAGGAGCAGACCAAGGACAGTGGGTTAGGTACAGAAGGTTACCAGGGTGGTAAGCCCGGGGTGCCTAGCAACTGGGCAAAACTAGACAAACAAGGACCTGGCCCCCAGGGTAATCTTTCCTCCTTTTGTATATGGCTGGTCATGTGGTTTAAACCCCTTCACCTTTCCTATCTCTGGTCCTTTGGTTCAGACCCTCCCCTGACCTTTTCTCCCCTGGATGTCAATAATCAGGCAGTAGACCCCCTTGGAGGAGGAACAAGGGGCCAAGAGTGGCCTCATGCTACTCCTATGCAGGCCCTTGCATGTCCACACCCTTAAGCATCAGCCCCCAGGGAGAACATCTAGGCCTCAGTTGTGTTTCAGCTCCAGGCCCAGAAAAGCAGCAAAACAAGACAAGTGATGCCATGGCTGACATCAGGACCAGCTGTACTGACTAATGACCCACTACCCTGTTGCTGACCAAGCAGTGGAGACCAGGAGCCTGAGGTGACACACCTGGGAAGCTGATGAATATTCTATTGAGACCCTCCCCTGGGGCTTTCCCTAAAATCCCTGCCCTTAAAAGCCTGCAGGATGGAGGACCTGGCTGTGATCCCTCCCAGGAACATGCCCTCGTCTTCCCCCTCCCTCTCTTCTACTGCCCTGACCCCATCACCTTTACCTTTCTCTCTCCTAAGCCTCAAGGGCCCTTCCTTTGTGTATGTGACTTGTTTCCTGAGCCCATTTCTTCTACCACTCACTTCTTCTACCTCTGTGACTTTCTAAATAAACTTTCTCTTATAGTTTGAGTCTTACCTCTGAATTCTTTCCTAGCCAGAACTCAAGTACCAAGGTTGCTGAACCAAGGCCCAGCCTTACTCTACTGGTCTAACTCCTGGTGCTGTTTTGGTTGTCACCAGGAACAGTTTGATAAGTGATGACTTCTCCTCTGGCTTAAAGAGCCAAAAAGGCAGATATCTTAGAAGTTTTTGCTAACCATTATATCCCCAGCATTTAGCAGAGAACGGAGTATACAGCTGCTCAAAAGCATTTTTTGAATGAATGAATAAGAGAGTAAGAAAAAGAGGAATGGTTTAAAGAACATAGAATTGTAGATGTGTTAAGAATGAAATTACATTTATTATTAGTCTGTGTGTAACCAAAGAGGGGGGAGTCATAGCCAAAGAGGAGTATAGAATATATATATTTTTTAAGGATAAGAACAGTCAGCAAGACAATTTACTTGGTAAAGGCCAAGTAGTTAGATCTGTCCAAGTTTTGTCTGTTGTTTCTAAATAAGGGGGATTGGCTTGATCAGCCTTAGGAGAGCTAAGTGGCAATGAAGGTTCTGTGCAAGTCTTACCAGCAGCAGGTACACCAAGGATGGGGCAGTAGGAGGGGCTGCACAATGTGCAGGTAATGGATTGTGTGGAAGCATTATCTGTAGAGAATTTAAAACGGGGAGGTGGGCGGGGGGTGTTTAGAGAGCAACCAAAGGATTTGTATGCATGCATATTAGCATAACCAATGGACACAGACACTGGGGCAGTGGGGGCTTGCCTGGGGTGGGTATGGTTGGGGGGGGGCGTCAATTGGGGAAAAAGGAGACATATGTAAAATTTCAGATAATAAAAAAGTCTGCTTTATAGTATTGCCCGTAATTTTGAGAAACATCAGTGATAAAACATTCCTCTGTAATAAGATATTTTTGATCTAATTTCTAAAAAATTCCTGCAGTCACTTTTGTCTTAATTAGGTTACTGTTGAGTTTTAATTTGGAGCTTGTATATCCCAAATTAGCACTTTTTAATTACTTATCTTTTAATAAGCTTTGTAGTCTAAGTAGAAGTTAATTCAGAGAATGTCTAGTTGTATAGTGGGTCCCAACACAGGCGGCCTTGGCTACACATTTGCTTTTTTTAAAAAAAAAATTTCTTTACTGATTTCAGAGAGGAAGAGGAAGAGAGAGATAGAAACATCAATGATGAAAGAGAATCATTGGTCAGCTACTTCCTGCACACCCCACACTGGAGATCAAACCCGCCACCTGGGCATGTGCCCTGACCGGGAATTGAACCGTGACCTCCTGGTTCATGGGTCAAAGCTCAACCACTGAGCCATGCAGGCTGGGCTACATGTTTGTTTTAAGAGTAAATTCTCAAGAGTTTGGAATGATCCAAGTTCATTTCAGGTACGGTTTGTACCTCCAACCCCTGAGGTACTACATATTCCTTCCTTTTAACAGTAAATTCAAAAAAGCAATGCTAGCACAGTAACTAAAAACCTGAAGAAACAGAACTCAAGTTCTGAACTGTATTTTTTCATGTACAACATTTTCCCTAATCTGTGTTCTATGGAGAGAATTTAGAGGATCTGAAAATACTGAAATATAATGCAAAAAATATGGGCGTATATATGTGTACTTTTAAAAAGAGGTTCCATAAGTTTAATCAAAGAGGTCTGTGAACCAAAAAACATAAAGAACCACTGGGATAAAGTGTATACAATGTCTCCTCTATGTTCTGCAATGTTTAATAATGATAGAGTTAAATGGAACATTTTTCTATAAAATATTTGCATTAAAATTACAGTCATATATGAAATACATGATGTATGGCATTCTTAATTGAAAATGTAGTTTTGCAAATGTGAATCTGAAAACGAAGGGACTTTATTTATTAACGAAGAACAAAAAGAATATAAACAAATGTTCCCATTCACAACTGAACCCTTTTATATTACATAAAAATTTTATGAATACCTGGAACATCATTTTGCTGTACTTGAATAAAAGGTTGGCCTGTAAGAGCTCTGTGGATAACAAGATGTCATTCCAGACTAGGAGTTGGAATCAGAATTTTAGCATGGAAGATGATAGTAGTGTTAGAGGCAGAAAAACAGCACCAGGCATTAGCGATGAGTTAGGTGGCCCTCAGTTCAGCAACCTGGGTACTTGAGTCCTGGCTAGGAGAAGAATTCAGAGCCCAGGAACTCGAATTATAAGGGAAATTTTATTTAGAACATTGCAGAGGTAGTAGAAGGACCCTTGGGGCTTAGGAGTAAGAGGGAGAGAGAGAGAGATAAGTGCCTTAACTAACGAAAGAGGGAACATAGGTGCCTGGTTTCCGAGTACTCCAGGAAAGAAAAAGAGAGAGAAAGAGAAAGAGAGAGAGAGAGAGAGAGAGAGACCGACCCTGGGAAAAGAAGCATTAACCGCTGGGTGGGAAAGGCAAGGGTCATCTTCCATAGAGAGCCCCATGGGGTCATCCATCCTGAGGGCTTTTATCTGGAGTCTCAGGGAAGGATCTCAATAGAACATTCACCAACTTTCCAGGTGTGCCTCTTCCTGGTCTCTACTGATTGGTTGGCACCAGGGGTGGGGGTCATTAGTGGATACAGCTGGCTCTTCATTCTGCCTGGTTTTGCTGCTTTTATGGGTCTGCAGCTGAAATACAGCAGAGGCCTATATGTCATCTCCAGGGGTTAATGCTTAAGGGAGTGGTGGAGCAAGGGCTTGTAGTTTTGCCCATTGCCAGGCATCCGGGGTCCTGACCCTGATGACCCTCTGTATCTGGCCTATCCTTCCTGCTCTGCTCAGGCCTATCTCACTGCCTACTACAGTAGTAGAGTCTGAACTTTGTGCTGGCTTCTGGCATTGACTTTAAGCTCAGGTGAAATGAAATAATTGCTCAATAATTTGTCTCCAAAATAATAATAGCTAAACATCATTACATAAAAGGGTACGGTCTTTTTTTTTTTTAGTTTTATTCATTTCAAACGGGCCGGATCTGGCCTGCGGGCCGTAGTTTGCCCACGGCTGGGTTAATGTGTAAGGTAGTGGTGGAGCAAGGGCTTGTAGTTTTGTCCATTGCCAGGCATCCGGGGTCCTGACCCTGGTGACCCTCTGTATCTGGCCCATCCTTCCTGCTCTGCTCAGGCCTATCTCACTGCCTACTACAGTAGTAGAGTCTGAACTTTGTTCTGGCTTCTGGCATTGACTTTAAGCTCAGGTGAAATGAAATAATTGCTCAATAATTTGTCTCCAAAATAATAATAGCTAAAATTTGTTGGGTGCTTATTATATGTTGAGCACACATTTTTATGAATTAATTCATTTACTCTTACAATAATCTTATAAGATAGATACTATTATAGGTCCTATATTACATATGAAGCAACTAAGACCTAGGGAAATTAGAAAAAATATCCAAGATAGGACAGCTTGAGAGTGGAAAGTGAGGATTCTAATTCAGTCAGTTTGCCTACATCCAGGGCCTGCTCACTTAACCACCAACCTAAACTGACTCTCTGTCATAATATAGCTTGCTTTTATCTGTTTCCAAGAAAAATCCTATTAACATAGTTTCTTGACAGATCCACTCCCATCCCAAGTTGATAAACATCTATCCATTGATTCAGTACTTCCAGGGAAGGAAATTCTACCACTCTCCTCAATAGCTCATTGTGGTAACAAATTCTTCCATTATTGAATGCTTTATGGACAGCTTAACAATAAGATAGGCACTGACTCAAATGTCACACTACACACATTCCTTCCTGATTTATAAAACACAAATAAACTGAACGGGATTCATAAGAACAGATCTGGGTGGGGTGTAATTGATCACAAAGAGGAGTGTGTGTGTGTGTGTGTACATATCTATATGCTATAGAGCACTTTGAAAAATCATTTGACTATTCCTTGATGTAAATATTTAGGATAAATGTGGATATTTAGCCTGGAATTGTCAGAAAATAGAGACTGCTGTAAGGACTCGTGGGAAGTACATTTTGGACGAGTGCAATCCTAGGGACCCTGTGAGGGACAGCGGGAGGGGCCCAGCAGAAGGAGAGCCAGTACCTGCATGCGTTATCAAGCTGGCCCCTGCTTCTGGCTACTGGCTGCTTAATTCAGTAAGACCACCTGAGGAGCACTATGTAACACTTTTCAGCATCCTTTGTTGGAGGCCTGAAAGGGGAGCATTTATTAGTGAGTGGACTCTCATCTCCCATTGATCAAAGATTTATCACAGGGTGTTTAATCTCTCGTGCTTCTTTCTGGATTTTAGTCTACCCTGAATCTTTAACCAAGAAGTCTGTGGGTGGGAGGAGAGATGTAAGAGAGGCCTAAAGCAAGGCAATGTCAAACTGCACCTGTGTGAAGCTGGCCGGAGCCGTTTAGAACTGGTTATCCCAGCAGAGGCTAAAAGACACAGGTGAGGCTCAGAGGAGTTCAAGTGGTGCATGGGATGCTGAGGGAAAGAGACCTGGCAAGGAAATTGGTGCCTGTAACATAGCAAGTAACATTATTTTCTTATAGGTTCACAATCTTTAATTTTGGGGCCTCCTTTCTTATAACAACTTCCATCTCAAGCTTTCATTATCTGTATATTCTTTGAATATGTATTGAGCAGTTACTAATAATTCATTAAGTGTGCCAGGCCCTATGTAGGGAACTGTGGATAGAAATGTAAACATGGAGTATGGGAAAAGTAAGTTTACAGTTGGGAGTATGGGAAACAATGTTTATTCTTGTATTGTTATTTATTAATCATTATATTATTTTCTATGCAAACTGTAAACCTACTTGTGTGCCACCCTGTCTGAGAAACAGACGCTCTGCTGTCATAAAGCTTAGTGTGTTATGGACACTGTGCTTACCACGGTACTAGCACACAATAGGCAATTTTAAATACAATAAAGTAGTCTTCTAATACAATCAGTATTAAATGAGGATTAAGTGCTATGCAAATCTTAAATGATCAGAAGGGTGTTCTGTTAGATAAACCACTCTATCATCCTTGCAGGAAGTCTCTTACCCATGACTTGTGCCTGCCCTTTGAGTAAAGACTGTTTACTTTATTCTCTATGTACTGCCTAGGGAAATAGGAGGCTGAGATTTAGAGAGATTTTTTTACTTACTTGTACGATACCTTTGAGGCATAATAGAACATTCTAGGAGCTGGAATCAGAGAATCACCAGCAGTAGCAGCAGCAATGGCCACACCTACACTTATCTGGCAGTCTTCCCAGGCTAAAGGTGGAAGATGCCCAGTTTCCTTGCCAGCACTCTTTCCCTGAGCATCCCATTGGCCAACCAACCACCAGATGACTCTACTCAAAGTACTTGGTTTCTGGAACCAACTTATTTCAGCACTTGCACAGAAACACTCAGGTGGGAAGTATATTGGTTCATTAAAATCTTTGATGCAGTTAGCTGTATTCCATTGGTCACAAGAAAAATGCCATGCTAGGGACATATTGATATGATAATAAACTTTTCAATGCCCTAGAAAGCTGCTGATATAAAGGTGAAAATAAAACTATTCACATTATAACAGTTTGGAGGGCAAGTAAGTCTTCCTAGCCCTGGTGGTGGCTTCCCTCCTTCCAGACCCATCCTCTGGCCTATGTGACAAGGAAGCCCTAGGTAACAGGCTGATTATCTCCGAATTAGCTGATGTCTAGGGAGCTGTCGCTGTCCTTCAGTATTCGCATTAAACTCTCAGTGGCCAGAGCATGTCATGTTTTATGGAGCAGTCAAGGCGGCCTAGGTGCTAGAGCAGTGGTTCTCAACCTTGGCAACACATTAGAATCACCTGGGAATCTTTTTAAAATCCTGATTTCTGGGCCTCATCCTCCGGAAATTCTGTTTCTTTGTTACTAATGTTGTGGCCCCACCCCATAACAAAGAAACAGAATTTCCAGAGGATGAGGCCCAGAAATCAGGATTTTAAAAAGATTCCCAGGTGATTCTAATGTGCAGGCAAGGTTGAGAACCACTGTGCTAGAGGCTTTCAAGGGAAACTTTCCACCTGTGAAGAGTGGTGAGCCATTGTGTAGCTGTGACAAGGAGGAGGCCCCAGACTGGGAGCTGGAAGGACAGAAAGGTAAACTGAATTGACTCTTCAAAGGCTCCTTCTAGTGGCTGAGTACAAAGTCCCCTAATAGCAACCCCTACCTAGCTCCCCAAAGAGAATTTCATGGTTCAAAAAAAAGTAAAAATTTCTTCTGGAGAATAGATCTGCAGGCCCTGTGAGCCTCTCCCCATGTATCAAAGGTTGAGCTGGGGAGAAACAGCCTAGGTACCGTGGTCGGCAAACTGCGGCTCGAGAGCCACATGCGGCTCTTTGGCCCCTTGAGTGTGGCTCTTCCTAAGCCGCAGGAGTACCCTAATTAAGTTAATAACAATGTA
>NW_005357559.1:1768490-1769242 GCF_000412655.1 Myotis brandtii
GAGGAAGAAAAAGAAAAGTGGAAGAGTGAGGATACACAGAGAGGGGCTGGGTGAGGAGGTAAGGAATGGGGGAGACAAATGTAGGCTCAGGTTGCAGCAGTGTGTGTGTGTGTGTGTGTGTGTGTGTGTGTGTGTGTGTTGGTGGTGGTTGGTGGTGATACAGGAGTCTTAGGAGCGTGGGTGCAGAAGGAACTGGAACAGGTTTACTGGCAGGTTGAGTTGCAAATCATCAAGCCCCAAATTAATCACTCATTCCCTTCAGAGTGCCTCCATTTCCACAAAAATGTTGAAAACTATTTGGGGGCAGGAATGGAGGGAAGAGAATGGGCCACGTTACCCTTTAGTTTTTATTCCTCCCTTCTCCTATGGTTGTCAAATGGACAAAGTAGCAGGAGCCCTGTCTGTGTAGCACATTTGGAATCAAGGTACACATTTGAGGGTTTTATCTCCACACGACAAACTAACCTTGGGCTCTTAGAGGAGCCATTTTCACCTTGATGTGCCTCAGTTTCTTCCTCTGTCCTAGGAGAGTAACATGTGCTGGACCTCTGCGCGGGGCTGTGGTGCGGCTGCGACTGCTGGGACTGCAAGCGGTGTGTGCGTGCGCTCTCTGAAGCCGGCACTTTACGCGCCGCAGGAAAGCACGTTGGTGTGATCCTCGCGCCCCGAGAGACTGGTGGGGGAAGCCTAGAGCTCTAAAATTAGTCCAGCTCGCCAGGCCCGGCGCCGGGAGCGCCCTCCAGCTCCGCATG
>NW_005357559.1:1769903-1779361 GCF_000412655.1 Myotis brandtii
GGAGCGCCGGGAGAGGAAGACCACGGGGGAAGCGCCCGGTGGAGCCGTGGATCGCCGGCGGAGACAAGGGTGCGTGGGGTTTATAACGTGATTTGGGGGCTGCCCTTTGCACCGGCGGGAGCGCGCTCCCTAACCACAGGCGCAAAAGGGCTGCGAGGTGGGCTTGGGGAGGCGAGAGCCGGCGGAGCGCGTGGGGGAAACTTTTCACCTTGTAAAGTTCCTGCCTCGGCGTGGCTCCGAGCCACCTGGGCCGCCGCCGCAAGGAGGGGAAAGAGGTTCTGTGCTTCGGTGGTAGCCGGGAGGTTGGCATGGAGAGTTGGCCAAGTTTGGGACTGAGGACTTGCTTAGGGAGGAAGCGAGAGGGGCTTGCGGATAGGGGCACTTCTCCCCGCCCCCTCCCAGTCCCGGCCGCCGGTGCAGGTGGATGAGGGGGTCCAGGCGGCGTGCCTGCCTGGTAGCCCGTGCCCATCAGGCGCAGGAGGGATGTTCAGATGTGGATGAATGCACTGGAGGGGCCGGGAGGCACAAGTTGGGTCGTAGCTTGGCGAGGCGCCGGACGGAGCAGGGAGCCCAGATGCATTTTGACCCGGGAGGGGAAGGAGTGACCGGTCTGTGGGTCGGCTCCACGCTCGATGCCGGCTTGCGGGTTCATGTGATTTACTGATTTGCGGCGGGTCTCGGACTGGAGCGACAGCCTTTTAAGGACTGGCTGGAGGAGGGACTTTTCCCGCTATCTTGACAGGGAATGGGAAACCGAGTGCCCCGGAAGAGTGCAGGATTTTTGGCGGGCGAGAGTGAAGATTGCTTCTCTTTGACAAGGAAGCTGAGAGGGGCCTGACTGTCCTAGGGGTGCATTGCAGCCATCTTTGGGTCGGGGGCTGGGAACGAGAGGGCGTGCCAGTGCCGCACTAGGAGCCCCTTCACCGGAGGTTCTGGATGGACCCCTTCGCCCCGACCAGTGTGAGTGCGGGGCCGAGGTGGGGGTCTGAGGGGCGCGGGCGAGGAGGCAGCCGTCGTGGCCCGGACTGTGCGCGCTGCACGCGGTGCGCGCCAGGATTCCGCCAGTGGGGGTCGCTGAGCTAAAGTGCATCTGGCCCCCGGGCCGGCGCGAGGTGGCGAGCACGGGTATTTTTAGCAGCACTGTGGGCTGTGTTCCTTCCTGCCGTATCCCGCCGACTTTTGTCGCGTGTGCTTTCGGCGATGGTTAAACATGGACCAACATTGGGCTTGGTGGAAAACAACTTTTATTGTTCGCTTTTCCCTTCCCCACTTTCGTGGGTTGGCGTGCGCTTGGAGCAAGGAGGTGGCGGGAGTTTGGCTGTGAGCTAAGGGAGCCTCTTGAGTAGTCTACGAGGAAAGGGTGGCGCTCCCGGGATGTGTGCGCGTGTGGGGTGGCGGTGGTGGCAGCATCCTGCAGCTGCAGCTCCGTGTGGGCAAACTAGGCAGGGGAAGCGGTCCCTGGAAGAACGTGAGGCTGGAGGGAGGATGCAGAGGTAGCCATGGGGATTGGGGGGCGAAGGCGGGGGTAAGAGAGGTTCCTGGGAGGGAGAGGCGCCTGCGTCCAGGAGCGTGGGCGCCGGTGGCAGAGCTGGCGGCTTCTGGCTGACTCCCGGGTCTCGGCCGGAGCTCCCTCTCGCCGCCGCGCGCCCTCTGAGTCTCCGCTGCTGGTTTCAGCGAACCTGCTGCAGCCTAGGCGGCAGGGAGGGAGGGAAGACCAGGCTACTGTTGGAAGGGTCTTTTCTCCTCCTCTCCTCTCCTCCCCTCCCCTCCTCTTTCTCCCCGCCCCAGACTCCAGCGCGTTTGTTTTCCAAGTTGGATCCCACTTCCATTTACAAGTGTCAGACAAACCCGCGCAAACCTCCCCCACTCGCGCGGGCCCCAGCCAGACGGGGGAGGGGGCGGGGGTTGAGTTGTCTGGTCGGCGCTGAGGGCTGTGCATCGCATCCTAGGGGGCTTGTCCAGCTTGGGTTCACGCTTGCGGGTCCTTGATGCTTAAAAAATACACAAACAAAACGAGAAAACCCAAACCACCCCTGGCCACATGTATTCCGCCGCTTTTCTCCTCCTGGCCTCAGACGTATTAATTTGCTGGCCCCACTGCTTAGTTGGAGGCAGTGGGAGGAAGGGGGTGGGGGAGCAGGCGGACCAGTTCATCTCGGTGGGTTTGTGCTCCTGGCTTTGTTGCTAGGATTAGATTCTCTGATTGTAACCCCGGTCGAGTTAAAATAGATGCAGAGGGAGTGGGAACCGACCAGAAAGACTGCAGACGACTTTGCCTCTGATTCAGAAGGCAGGTCCAGGTGGTGAAAAGGAGAAGCCTGCCATCTAGGAATTGAGGACTGAGGTGCCCACTTTTCATTATCGATCCCACATTTCGCCTCCACCACAAGGCACGGAACTTCTCTTAACGTTTATCGAACGCTTGCTTGAACGATGTTTTGGACTGTGACTTGGAGATTTGAATCTGACAAGGAAACGAAGGAAGGGGATAAAGAGAAAGAGGGAAAAGCCATCGGGAGATTGGGATTCTGCAGAATCCTGGAAATTGCACAAAGCCAACTGCTCCTGCTCTTTTTTTTTTTTTGAGTTTTTATTCCTAAATTGGAGCCTTTGAGCAGTGAGAGACTAAAGAACAGCCAAGAAAACCAGGGCGCCAAGAGACAAAGACAAAAAAAATGCATAATAACTTTAGCGCTTTGATGTGCTTTTTTTTCCCTCTAGTAAGATTGGAGTGGGGGAAGGGTTTTTAACATTTTACAAGGAGAAAAGTTGTCTCTTAGAATGCAAACCAATGCCAGCATTTAACCAGGAATCCTAGTCTTTGCCTTTTTGGAAGTTGGACAATAAAGGGTGCTGAGGCCAATTTCTGTGCACTGTGCGCTGGGATGAAAAAGTTCCCAGAACTGTCCAGTTATAATGTCTTCATATCTGAACCACACAGAGAACTCCACATGAAAGGCAGCTGGCCCAGAGATCAGAAATCGGTCAGCTGCTGGGCTGGCTCCGTCTCTTGTAGCTGCAGGATTTTCACAGCCAGTGTTTGTTGCCCAGTGACTGGCTATCAGGCTCCCACCCCACTCCACCCTTTTGCTTTTTTTTTTCCTAAATTTTATTTATTCTGGTTCCTGGCACAGTCACTTTGGGGGATTTTTAAAAATAGTCAGGACCCAGTCTATCTCTTAACTAGCAATTACAGTTGTGCTGAGCTACTCAAAAATGAAATGAGTAGCAATAAACAGTGTGTGCCCACTGACCTGTATGCGATATGGTTATTTTGCCAGCTCATAGCTTTTTGTAAAGCAGCAGCTCTTCAGGCAGCTCACATAAGAACATTTCGATGTGTCAGGTTATGTTATCCTTGCTTTCTTCCCTCGCGGCAGAATGACCTGCTCTAATCTGGCTGATGAATTATGTCAAATAGAAAGAAGTAGGCAATTACCAGAGAAGAGGATATTTAGTTATTACCAGCTGGTCTGAGGAGTGCTCCTGATGGCTGTTGTGTGCTGTTTTAATAGCTCATAATGCAAATAGGACTAAGGGGGCTTCACCTTACCATTTGTGGAGATGGTGTGTGGCATTCCATGCTACCTACCCTACTGTCCAGTGGCTGGTGGGTTGGGTTTTTCCTCTGGGACAAGAGGCAAAGGATAATATTGGGGATTTTTGTTTGTTTGTTTGTTTTGTTTTGTTTCTTTGTTTTTTCCCCCCAATATGGGCCATTCCTAGGGTTTTCCCTCCTGCAGGAGCATTGAGTGGGGATCATGTGATGGGATCAGGTGGGCAAGTTCATTCCCATTGATTGCTGAGGAAGGATTGTTGATGAACAGTTGTCTTTGCTGATGGTGACAAACACCAGGGAAGAATGAAAATTTAAAAGAAGGGGCTCTGACAGACCCAGAGGAAAGGACGCATCTCCTGCCCAATTTCTTCTGCAAATAAGGCAGCCCTGACTTCACAGATATTCATAGTCTTAAAAAATTGAAGGAAGAAACACAACTCCTCTGTATATTGCTTTGCTTATGGATAACATTTTCTGAAATACTTTTCAGTCTCTTAATTGTTGACTATGTCATCATGAACATTTCTCTACCCACTAGGGAGTGTTGGGTCTAGCTTTTATAGTCCTTTTGAGGACAACCTTAGTGCCTAAGGCCTAATAGGCACAAAATAAATACTGGCTGTTTAGGTGACTTCCTCTGGGAAGACCCTGAGGATAAAGATATTTTCTGTGTTTTGGTCTATTTGATTCTATAGTTTTTCTCAGACTTAATGATTTTTTTGTCAATTGAAGAGTGTCCTTTTTTTAAAATAAGCTCTTTTTTCTTTTTTTGTGTACAAGTTTCTAAAAATAATTCTAAGAAAGCTTGCCTTCCCTTAAAGAAAAAATAAAATGAAATAAAAAACAGCTTAATGCCACAGATTGAATTTATTGAGAACATATTTGGCACTTGTCTGATCTACCGGAATAGGTTATCAGTTATGTGGAACACTGACAAATGACCCATTCTAGTAGTTCTGAGGTGGGATGGTACTCCCAGGTTAGTCTTAGTTTTAGCCTATCCTAGGATTGAGGTATTTTGTTTAAAGCAGGAGGGATGACAATTTGAGAATGAATTTGCTGGCATGGTGATGTTCAGAGAAAAATAGAGACCAGATTGTAAAACTTAATGATCAAGCTCTTCATATCATCAGAGGTGTTTCTTCCTTTACTGGGTAGATATGTATGAATGCGGAGGCCCAGGTGGAGTTACAGGGAGGGTTATGTGACTCATCTTCCTTAGACATTGCTTTGTGAGAGCATTCCCTGGCCTGGACAGAATGTTGTACAGGACTCCTTGAGCAGATTTTAGTATTTCATCTTTCTGATCTTTCAGGGTTCCAGGACTATGGATAATAGCCTCTATTTAATAAAGGAAATTTGCTTAATTAACTCTTGCCCTTCTATGTCTTAAATTTATCCCTTTGTTTTTATTCTGTAAAGTCACACAGAGTTTAAAGGCACTTATTTTATTTTTCTTTCGTAAAAAAGCTTCACTTTCATATTTCCCTATTTTATTTTTCTTTGTTTCTTTCTATCTCTTTACAAAATGCATTTCTTTTAAACTTATTTTTAGTAATGTTTCCTGAACCTACCTTCCTATAAACCATTGGGCAAGATTCACATATATCCTTTGTGAAAGTAAAATCTATTCTTTGCTTCTGTGTGCTTCCATTTTGTGGGGAAGATGGGAGATGCCAATATGTGCAAACTAGAAATCAGCACCTGGCCATATTTGTTAATTGACAAAAGAGTTTCACTGAACAGGGCCCTAGAGGCAGAGGGAGAGATATGAGCTGAATCAAACTTTTAGGAGGAGTATAAAGTAATGGTGATATTTGTTAATTGACAAAATTGAGTTTCACTGAACAGGGTCCTAGAGGCAGAGGGAGAGATATTATGAGCTGAATCAAACTTTTAGGAGGAGTATAAAGTAAATGGAATCTACTGTCATAATTCTTAGTGAAACCCTAATGTGGACAAAAACCATAAAACGAATGAATTCTTTCATTTCTGTAGGACAAGGCTCCTTTTGGAAGAACATACTCATGGAACAGGCCACATGGGTTGTTGGAATGTTAGTCCATGTTTTGGAAAGACACCAGAATTTATTCAGGTGCTTTTCTCCATTACCCTTTGGTGGACTCCTCCAACTTCAAAGAGGACATTTAGGTGTTTTAAATGTGTCTGCATGACCCCACTTCCTCCCAAACATAGCACACACACTGTGGCTTCCTGGTGGCTACATCACTAATTCTGGGTTTTGTAGTTGACTGTTGGTAGTAACGAAAAAGTATCCATGCAAATAAGTTGCATTTGAGGGAGTCATCCATTTTTGCTGTTTTCATAGAATGTAATAGGTTGTTTGTTGGCACTACCTATTATTCCTTAATAGTTAACTCCATGGGGCTTCTCACACTACCCAAAGCTCTCAAAAGTGTTCCTAAAGCAGGAGTTCCCAACCTTGACTGCACTTTAGAATCACCCGAATGCTTTTAAAACAACTGATGCACAAGTGGTATTCAGACCATTCACATCAGAATCTCTGAGGGTGGGACCCAGGCATCAGCATTTTTAAAGCCTTGCAGATTTTATTGGTTTGAGGAACACTGCTACAAAGGTGGTGCATCAGATCTTCATTCCTGTCTAAAGCTCCTAGACCACAGGGAATCTGAGTGAAAATCAAGAGCGTGTACATCAAGCATGTCAAACTCAAAGGCTAACGGGCCAAATAAACAAGATTTAAGTTTCTGTGGGCCGCAAAAAAACAAAAGCTTCAATTTTCATAGAAATGTAGGTAATAGAGATATGCTGAATACAAAGGGCAGAAGTAAATGAGTAATTGTTAACATAAAATAATAAAACATTTTAATAAAAATTAATGTTTTTCTTGAACATTATTGAGTTAGGAAATTTTTATTAAAACGTTTCTTACATACCGTTATATTGGCTGGGCCGCAAAAATATTTGTGTGGGCCACATGTGGCCTGTGGGCCATGAGTTTGACATGCTTGGTCTACATGCTCTTCCATTTCCTGCTGGGAATGGAACTCCTGAGTCTGTACTGTGTTCTGGTTGTGCTGGACTGACCCTGAAGCGGGTGGCTAGGAAGCTTCATGGGTTCCTCCCTCCTGCATTGTTTGGTTCTCAGTTTTGCTAGTGGTTTGCATTCCTTCTGTTGCCTGATGTGGTTCTATCCTCAATTTCACTCTAGTTTGCTTCAGTTCCTCTCCAGATCATAATCAGAGCATGTTCCAGGAGCTGCTCAATGAAAATTGGAAGGTTTCAGACATCTCCAGGAATGCCTCCTCTTTTCATATTGGACTCTTGCTCTGGAGTCTATTTGATATGAAATTCTGAATTCAGGGAGTCAATTCAAAGTAATTCATCAATATTTGCTCAATTCTCTTTTTATTGGAAGGGATTACAAGAGCTGCGTTGCCCAAAAAAAATGAATCATGTCCTGAGGGAACTTACAGTTGAGTTGTGGCTAAGAATGTGTACACTGCAGGAAAAATTCACAGCACTGTTGAATGTTGGAGGTGGAAGGAACCTACTAAGTTTGGCAGGCATGCTTCTGGCAGGTGCTAGGAAGAAACTTCATTCCTTCAGAATGAGGTACTTGGCGTATTCTGAGTTCCCTGTTTCCCTCTGTTTGAGGAGTAATTATGAGTCTGAGAGTTCGCTTTGGCACAGAGAACTCTGAGGTACTCTGGCCTTTAGGAATTCAGCATTCAGGTCTGTTGCTTGCATTTTAACATTTAAAAATGAACGTCAAGTAAATGATATGCTTAGTAACACTAGCTTCCAGAATGTGGGTGGAAGGGCTAGAACCTGGACATTCTACCTTGGCTTGCTGATACTTGCACTGTGCAAAGCAGTTACAAACAATATTTCAGTTATTTTTATTTCTATTTTGAATTGTCCGAGATAAGCCCAGCTGTTGAATGAGAAGCAGATATGAAAGGTTAACTGGAGGTTTAGTTGTAACTTCAGGACTTCAACTAAATTAAATCCCAAACAATCTGAAAAAAATGATACCCTTTTCAGTACCATGGAAGGTTAAAAAGTGAACACGCTGGAGCAGCTATCATATTTCACATTTTGAAGTAAACCCCCAATTATGAATGCTTCTAAATATCATTGAATGTTATTTAAACACTTGTAAACATCTGAAATCATGCCAGATAATATAGATTCAATATGGTGACAAATGTGCTTAATGACAGTATTAATGTCATCTTTCTTTTTTCTATTGGATAAACTGTGTGTGTGTGTGTGTGTGTGTGTGTGTGTGTGTTCGTTCTTCAAAGGCAGAATGAGGCTATATCTTGGGAGGAGGGGTATCTGATCTTTTGTGAAACCTAGAGCATTTATTACAAATGGCATTTTGTCGATTTTTAAAAAAAGTCTAAGTATGTGATTAATATTAGCACATCTGAAGTCTGTTTTTAAGGCCTGGTTTGAAATTCTCTGTTAGGCTCTAAGTAATGGCTGAATGATGGCAGTTGGTGCTATGATTGGTTGAGCAGTGTGTTGTGTGACTCATATGGCAAGGTTCCATTGCCAGGTTACAATTCCATCAGATTGGTCTGGCTGAAGAGAGCCTCACTATAAAGGACTGTACACATCGAGCCTGGCCTGTGTGGGCCAATGGTTGGAGCATTGGCCCGTGTACCAAAGGATTGCCAGTTCAATTCCTGGTCAGGGGCAGGTACCTGGGTTGCAGGTTCATCTCCACATGGTTGGGGCACATGCTGGAGGCAACCAATTGATGAATCTCTCACTTTGATGTTTCTCGCTCCCTCCCTCTCTTTTTTTCCCTTTCCCCCTCCCTCCCTTCCACTTGCTCTAAAAATCCCCGGAAAAAAGATCCTCTTGTGAGGATTAACAAAACAAAAATAAGAAATACACACATCAAAGTGGGCCAGATGCAGATGACTTTACATTGTTGTTTTTATGGAGAAAGCAGGGTGTGAATCTTTCCCACATTTCAAAAAAAAGTTTCATAAAAACAATTTCAGTGACATGAGTCAAAATTCAGAAGTGTGTAGCAATATCCCGTGAGAATTTGGTACCTATCTGTAAAGGCATTTCAGAATGGAAAAATATGCCTGGGATTGCATATAATTAAGAAATGTGGAAGTCTAGTGTCTACATATTGAGATACTGTATTAAATGGTTAAATTAGTGAACCAGGATGTGGATTTATTGATGAAGGGTCTCTTTCTCATGGCATGTTTCACTCATTAAAAGCTTATAATGTCTTGGATCTTTATAGCTGTTGGGACTTGACCACTTGCCATTTTGAGCTTGACTTCAGTAATTTGTTTGTGTGTGTGTGTGTGTGTGTGTGTGTGTGTTTGTTTTGTTTGTTTTTTTTTACTTTGCAACTCATTATGATGGTGGTACAGCTCCCAGTGGACTGAGCACGTGGTATTTTCTAACATCATGAAGTGTCACCAAAATGTCAGACAGGGCTTTGAATCCCTGAAAAACAAGGCTTGGGGAGTAACACTATCAATTGTGGAATTTTTGCTCTAGCATTTTGAAAGTAATTTGTGAGATTAATTACTTCCGTAAAACGTTCTATTATATTTATCTAACATCATAGTTTACATTTAAATCCACATTTCTCCTTGTCCTTTTCCATTTTAGTAGTTGATGTTTTAGTGGTATAAATCCTTCTTCCTCCAGATTGTTGGTGTGGAAAAGTTTCCAATCATACAGGAGACTTGGAAATTCTCTTTAAAAATCCTTGATATGAGATATATGTCTTTTCTTTTTTAAAAATATATTTTTATTGACTTCAGAGAGGAAGGGAAAGAGAGAGAGAAACATCAAGGATGAGTATCATCAATTGGGTGCCTCCTGCACACCCCCTACTGGGAATCAAGCCCACAACCAGGGCATGTGCCCT
>NW_005357559.1:1786840-1792833 GCF_000412655.1 Myotis brandtii
GCAGAGAGGTACTGCTCACCATTGTGGGCAAGAGACTCTTGCTTTAAGGGTCAAATTTATAGTGTCTGGCACATAGTAAAGTTTCTCTGTGTACAAATGAATGAATGTAATTACCTGACAGTTAGTAATAGACTAGGTTAAAATGCAAGAATTATAAAATTCCAAATATCATGTGCGTGTTTTTTCAATTGCACTGCACCAAAGCATTAGTTGAGAGGCAGGCATGTAACATCAACATGTAAACGGGTGCGTGACTTGGGACTGTTAAATTATAAAATTGTTCAATAACTATTTGTTGAATGAATGGAAGTTGGAAAAGGCTGTGTCTGTCTTTTAGACACTTTGTCATTCTGTGAGCTTAACAAACAAAATCTCATTAATACCAAATCCATGGGAGCATGAGAAATGTGTAATGCTCTTAATTTCTTATTAAATGATTTGTGTTTATTGAAAATTGGCTTGAAGGTACACTGAACATAACTCATAATATTGGATTTAGGTGAGTGTGGATACCTGAGTCTTTTCTGTACACAGAATGCACTCACAGTTCAGTGTTGGAATAGATGGTGGGGAAAGTGATGTCTTCATTTCTGGAAGGATTTGCTGAAAAGAGGAGATGATGCGTTGGACTTTGGAGATCTTTTTCTTATGCGCCTGTGCCTTTTAGGTTTGTGCGATTGTTCCAGGCCTTTATTTATCCAGGCACGCTCTGTGCGTGTCTACAAGCAGATGAGAGAGAGCAAGGGCACTGAGGGGCTGGTGGAGGCAAATGTGAATCCCGTTTCTTCCTTATTAACTCATGAGGCCTGCTGGGTAGCAGCAGGCATTACCAGACATTTAATTGTGTGCTAGGTAAGGCTGGCACAACTCCAGCACCATGGAGGAGCAAGAATTACACTAATCAGCTGGGATATACTGCATATTATTGATTAGAGTTGGATTTTGTGATGCAAAAAAAAAAAATCCTCCTAAATAGTGGGAAGTAATCTCAATTAAATGGGCAGAGAGTTCCTGCACAGTTTTATAGATGAAAGGGCACTTGGCCCCTTTGCTCCATGCATATTTCTGGCAATGCCGGCGCAGTCTTGGAGTGCTGGGTCTAAATGGTGTGATCTCTGTCACCACTGAACTAGAAAGAGGGAAAATGGGCAGGCTGTGTAGATGAGGCACTAATGATCAACTTCCAGCAGTTTCTTCCTGGTGGCTCTTTGCTGCTGGAAACCTTTTTCTTTGTTTGGTTCCGAGGGCTTTTCATTTCTTTCTTTTGGCCTACCTTATAGCTTTTGGTTATTTTTAATATCCCTGATGAGAAGTGAATTGGGACCCCAGTATCTTCGTGAACACCGGTGAGAACATTACACTACACAGGAATTATCTGGAATTCCAGCATGTTTTGTCATTGCTTCCCTCTTCCCCCCAATTGAGAAAGCTTTGTAGTCATTGGATGTCACAGAAAATACTTCATCTGTAAAATGGTGACCTGGAATAGTATATTTGCATATCCTTTCTTGCCTGCTGGGCCTTTTCACTCATAGGCAGTGTCTGCCACAAAATAGATGCTCAGTGAATATTTGCCAAGTGAATGAATGAATGAGCTGCTACGTAGGAACTGGATGCTGGAGTGATTTCACATCTGTAGAAGTTATAGATGATATTTGATGGAGTTCCAAGCATCTTTATGATCTGAGATCCTGCATCATTATGATCTGAGATCCTGAATAACAAGTAGGAAAAGGGGAATGGGGTTAGGGAGAAGAAAATGGCTAAGATTTATTTAGCATATGTTGTATTAGGCTCTTTGCATATGTGGTCTTGTTCTGGTATCAACTGTGTTCTAAGAGGTAGATGTTAACATCATCATTTCTCAGGTAAAGATATGGGTAGGAATTGAACCAAGGTCATAGACCTTAATTGGCAGGACTGGGATTTAGACTCACAGCTCTTGCCAACAACCAGGGCTTTTCAAATATAGCCACACCAATTCCCATGCAGGCGGAGGATGGTCTCATACTCTCAGAGCTTGGTGGTAGAGCCTAAATATGGGGCATGAGCATCATTTAGATTTCTTTGCTGGCTGACTATTTTGCTTCAAAAATTCATGTGAATTTTATAATCTGTTCTATAATGTGTTTATGTAAACATGACATTTTAAATAAATTATTTGAGTACTTAATCCCTACCACCCAAGAATCTTTAATTAAAAATGGACCCATCTAAAAGTTGTTCCCAGTATATCCTCTGGGACATCTCTGGAATTTCCATATAAAGAGAATCAAAGATGGCGATTGGTGGGAAGAGAGATTGGAGAGTATATCTTGAAATTTTGTTTCCATGGATAGTGTAGTTTTACTTAGATTGCATGCTTATTTTCAGGGGCCTGGAGCTGTCAGAGATAGGGAAGGTGCTACAACTCACCATGATTTCATTCTTGTTTATCCAGAAGCTTTAAGCACCAATAATAAACTGATGTTAATCCAGTTTGAGGAGCAGACTCAGAATTATACCTCCCTGCATTATTTGAATAATAATAATAATAATAATAACAATAACAATAATAATGCTGGCAAGGACAAATACTAGGCATATAGCTAATTTATAAGGGGCTGTTTTATTATCCTGGTTTTACTGTGTGGATGATAAAGTTAATGGAAGAAGGGAGAAAAGGAGAATATGGATTAAGAATCCTGAAAAACAGAACACTCCCAAACTTCCTTATGGTTAACAAGCATTGAATTGATAGGATACTGTTAAAAGGAATTCTTAATAAGATTAATAATACTTGGGAAACATGTACTGAACTTGTATTTGTTTAGAACTTTGCCATTTACAACTTTCTCATTCATTTTGGTATTTACTAACAACAAACTGGACAAGGGGTTTACATATATTATCTCAATTATCCCCCCAATCTTTGAGGCAGGTACTATTTATTATCTCTACTTCATGGATGAAGAAATTGAGGCCCAGAGCTGAGTAACTTGCCCAAGGTGACATGGTTCAGGAGGTGTCAGTTAGGATTCTAACTTGGCTTTATCTAACTTTACCACCTTTGTTCACTACCTCTCTTCTGGGCCAATAGGTGTTTCTCTCCTTAGTGGAGTTCTGAATTCTTGGCCTGTCCCAGCGGCCTTATTCATAGTTACAGTGACTCTCAAGTAATCCTGTGGAAGCATCCAGCATCCCTGAAAACACCTGCCAGTACAGTCCTGGCAAACCTGGCCCGATTCTCTAAAACTTGCATGTGCACCCAGGTCAGCAGGAAGCACAGGGAGTGTCTCCAGAGAGTCCTGGCAGCAAGGCACAGCTCCCTCTTAGAACTGACTTTTCCCTTCCAGACTAGTCTGATAACCAAAGAAAATGGAAAAGTGAACCAGTGCCCCAAAAATGTGGGTTATAGCCCCTGCCCGAGCCATTCACCGCTCGCTGGAACTGACTTCAGAATTGTTGGGATGTTCTGAGTTCCTGTCATGTTACTAGTACTTCTGGGAGTAAGAGTGACGGGCATGCATTTTCCATCACTGTGCATGCCCCAAACAGGCTGAATCCAGAAGCTGGAGCTCTGCTATTTTCTGATTTGGGCTTCACAGCTGAATGTAAATAAAAAGATGGGAGCTAAAATTTGGAAAATGGCATTAGCTTATTAGGGGTCTCATTTATTTAAACGAGTCTTTGAATTGCAATTACCCTCTGTCTTTGGAAGCACTTTTTTGCTTTTTCTATCCTCAGGTCCAAGGTCATTATTTAAAGGCTTTCCGTTTCATGGAAGAAGACTTACTGAAATATTAATTTCATTGCCTGAAGTACATTCATATGGTCTGGTGAAAACTTGAAGTTCTGTCAAAATCACAAAATAATAGAGTTATTATTTTATGCTTTTGGAAAGGTGATTCAGGAATTTGAGTAATAGGCAGCTAAAACGTTACTCTCCCTTTGCCTGTCTTTATGACAGAAATGAGTAAAAAGTCTTTATGTTCTTTGGTAATCACTGTAGTGAACAACCATAACTGAAATATTCAAGGAATCATGGGAAAGGTTTTTTGGTTTGGTTTTGCTTTCCTTTAATTACACTGTGACTGGGTTTGAATTTGATGCCTAAGACTCTGGGAGAGAAATGAACTTGTGACATTTGAAGCTTGGAACTGTTCTTTTTTTTTAAATATAGGTAGAGCTTGAGTATTCAGGATTTTGTTGAATGCCTTTTCAGTTTGTCACTGCTGGAACACAAAAGCTTGACTTCAGTGCTGCTTTTTTCCTTGTTCTTCTGCAGCCTTGGCTAGAAGTGTAATTTAATCCAGTGCATTAAAAAGAAGTTTCATTCCTCAAGGGTCGAGGAAAAGCCCTCCCTCCCTCTTAGTAGTAGCTAATGATGATAATACTTGCAAGCACAATTTCTTACAACAAAATAAGACAGGACAAAAACAAGCCCCAAGCTTTAAAGGAAGGTTTTTGCATCATTAACAGGCAACAGCCTCAGGCAGAAACAGATATTTTGAGAGAATTGGGCTCATTTTATTGACATATTGTTTGCTCTGTTGTGAGTAGACATGAATTATTCTTGGACCAAGTAACATATCAGTTGACAAAAGCCAGTAATTTACCTGGTCTCACTTTGGAAATAGCCTTCCGAAGTTACTACTTGATTATGCTTTTCAGCTGGTTTTGCTCACAGAGTGACTCAGTAGCTCTTTGCCTGGCTGTTTTCCAGTCTGTTTTATAATCCATACTTGGTGCCCCTTCTTCACAACCTCCCAGCCCCACATTGCTGGAATCAGTTCTGTTTTACTTTAAAAAGCAGTTTGCTTAATGTCACAACAAAATAAAGCATGGATTAGAAACAGCATTGTACTTTCAGACTTAATGCCTTTGTGACATCTCATTGCTATGCAAATGAGATGCAAGAAGGTCATCCCTTTAGCAGTTGTTCTAGCCCTGGTATCTACTTGATATTCCTTGGCCAAACTTGCTAAGCATTCATTACTGGGCTAGCCTATGTGTTTAACTCTTTGTGGGCTTTGAACTTGCTATTGTAGGCTGCTGAGCGTAACCACCTTTTTTTAGTGGATGTTTTCATTTCAGGGACTTCTTTGTAGCTCTCCTGAGCTTCTCAGCACCAGCATGGGCTATCTCAGGAAAGCCACTACTCATATTTGCAAGGTGCACTTGTTTGTATGCCAAGCAGTATTGGGAAAGCTCATGTGTGATGTGTTTCTTTCGGTGTCTCAAGTATTTTTATTATTACTAAATACTGCATTTTTAGATAGATGTTTTATTCACTTGCATCTGTGATGAGTTCTTGCAAGTATTTCATAGAAAAATGTGTGTCTATGCTGTTAAATGTTCATGTAATATTTATTTCAAAGTTGTCTGCAATTCAGATTTGATTTCATCTGATTTAGCAGATGTGTTAATAGTAAATAGTTACTGACGGTAGTGGAATCTGATTTTAATTCAGTAAGGACCAGCTACCTTTAATTTTGTATTTATTGAATGATTTTAGAAAGAGGGAATGGGAGGGCAAGAGAGAACGAGAAACATCAACTTGTTGTTCTACTCATTTATGCATTCATTGGTTGCTTCTTGTATGTGTCCTGACCCAGGATCAAACCTGTAACCTTGGCATATCTGGACCACACTTTAACCAACTGAGCTACTTGGCCAAGGATTAGAAGAAAACCTTATTTATTAGGTCTGTTCTAGGAGACAGAATGAGCAATCTTTGGAGGTATGTTTTGTTTTTTGTTTTTTCTTTTTTAAATGGTGGTGAAATCTTTTCACTTGAAGAAGCCCCACACGTTATTCTTTTGTAAAGAAACACGTATAATTTATGAGCTACCTTTAATAAGTACCAGGTTTTTTACTGGTGTTTCATTTGCTTGGTTAAAGGGTGTGTTTAATTCACTAGTAAGATAGTTTTGTTTTTTTAAATAATTATAAAAGTACTAGAGGCCTGGTGCACGAATTTGTGCACGGGTGGGGTCCTTCGGCCTGACTAG
>NW_005357559.1:1793201-1813761 GCF_000412655.1 Myotis brandtii
TCTAGTTTTGAATGAACCTTTTGCAGTTTGCGCAACTGGCCATATTTTAAATGGCTAACTTATTAAGTAATTATACTCTTAAGGATCATTTCAGTACAGTGGGTTTTCTTTACACACAGTCAGATACCGAGCTGCCTAAACACTGAGTTTGCTCTGAGATTTTGGCAAAAATAACTGCTACCTCAAAGAAAGTGTACTTTACATTTGGTATAAGACGGCTTGGGAACTGTGGAGAAAACATTCAGCTTTCACCACCGTCTCCTACACATTAAGAATTAGAATGATGACATTGATGGGAGGGGTGATTTGAACAACTTTGTGTTTAACTTGAGAATTCCAGAATGAGGATTTGACTCTTTTAAGGATTAAGAAGGCATCTCTGGATTAAGGTATTGAATGAAACACAAATTCTTTTAAAGATGGTACTTTGACCTCTTATAAACCAGTGCTTTTCTAAAAGTGTCTTTATCTGACTGCCTGCTGGCATGAAGAACTGCTCAGACTTTTGCTGATAATGACAGGTTATCTTTAAATGTGCCGAGAGAGGCATTATACCTTCATGATTTTTATCAAGGACAATAGAAAACTACTAGTAGTTAAAATAGTGGAACGATATTTGAAGGGCCAGTTAAGTGCAACTTCAAAATGAAAGCTTAGAACCACCTTTGGTGTGGTTCCCCACTTCCTATCCTGTTCTCTACTGGTTCATAAATATTCATGGAGCTCTGTTATACTGTGGCATCTTGTTGGATGCTGGAAGGGTCAAGGAGATAAAAACTGTTCTTGACCTAAAGGAACTTAAGGTATGGGGATGAGATAAGGCTGCCAGGTCCTGTTCCAGGGAATAGAAAGTGGTATTGCCCCAGTGGTTGTGTCCTGCTGGTTCTGACATGACAGGGTCCTCTCTGAACTCACCAGGGATTTGGTTTCCCATCTGGACCCTGTGGTCACCTCTGAGCAGGACTCCCCTTTCCATGCTGGCTCAGCCTGAAACAGTAGCGCAGGGTGGCTTACGAGACCTAATAACTACCCCTGTAAGAGTCAGGTTTCTCAACTTGATGCTCCCGATCTGTTCTGGCATTTTAAAAGATTTATTCAAGGAAGGATTAGAAGAAAACCTTGTTTATTAGGTCTGTTCTAAGAGACAGAAGGAGCAATCTTTGGAGGTATGTTTGTTTGTTTTTTCTTTTTTAAATGGTGGTGAAATCTTTTCACTTGAAGAAGCCCCACATGTTATTCTTTTGTAAAGAAACACGTATAATTTATGAGTTGTGAATTTGGATTTACTAAAACAATGTTAGGCATTTAAAGTCAGGGGATAGTTGTATTAAATTTACAGAAATATCCCGATGCCTGGCAGCTGCCTCTTCTCCATTGCCTTCCTATTTCCAGCTAAACCAGATGTCGATTGCCAGACCTGTTGAATTGAAATCGACCAATATTGATTAAAATGAGAAGCGGCGAAAAAGGTAAAGACTATGTATTAGGTAAAATGAGATAAAGTCTGCATTGCATTGGTCTCTGCTGTCATTGTTTCCATTACCCCAGATGATTCAGTGCGGAGTGTTCAGGCGTGGGTGAATTATAGTAGCAATAAGTTTTCTTTGGGGGCTTGTGGGCAAACTTTTAAAAATGAGTTTGTTCAGAGTTAGATGGAAATGTATTTTGCTGGAAGCCTTGATTTTTTTCTGTTAAAAGGCCTTGGTCTATGTTTTTAGGAAATTGCCTATTTTTTTCCTAAATAGAAAACTGTCAGAAAATTTTAAAAAATTGATTTGTTCAGATATTTGTAATTTTACATATTGTTTTATTTTTATATATTTTTTATTTTATTGGGGTGACATTAGTCTACATGAACATATAGGCTACATGTGTGGATTACTAATTTATATAATCTGTATATAGGACCATGTGCCCACGTCAAATTACCTATTTGTTTTAGAAATCCGCCTTCTTGTTACAAGGATGCTAGTTAATAAAATGATGTACACTCACTGTTGTCATCATCAGTGTTTGCCAACACAATGTTAAAGAGTTCTACCTGGATCCCCAGCCTGCTCATAGGGTTAAATGCTACCAGATGAGCCACAGCACTTTGGCTTGTGGTCTGGAGTCTGAACCAGAAGCCAAGGATTTAATTTTAGATCCAGATTCCAAGCCATGAGCTTTTTCACTGGATATCATTTTTAAACAATGGAAGCAATCTTTATTAAAATATCTTAAAATAGTAAGCTCCAACTATGTTACTGCTCATTATATGTAATGACTGATAAAGATCAAAGCTGAAAGAAGTGAACGTCCAAGTATTTTTAATGTCTTTCTTATGAATTCATTATGATTCATAGCACAGCCCTTTTCTTATGCACACACTTGATTAAAATGCTCCTTTCTGCCTTACCACTTTTCCCTCAACTCCAGGGTCAGAAGCCCTTTTTTGGGTATTTAGAAGAGGCCTTTGAAGTAGCTTCACCCAATAAGACCTTGCAGTTAGCTAGTTATTCACTGACTAAGGAAGAAGGGAGGGAGGTTTTTCAAATGTGAGATTCTGAGGTTATCCTATTGTTTTGTACTATATTTAGATCATTGGCTCCCTGATTGAACTCCATGCTACTTTGGGGTAAGAACCCTTTCATGTTCACTTTGTAGCTGTGCATAGGATTGCTAGTTCGAGTAAAAAAAAAATACAGCTTTCCAGTTCAATTTGAATTTCAGATAAGCAACAAACAATTTGTTTAGTAAAGTATGTCACAAATGTTGCATGAAGTATATTTTTATTGGCAACCGGACTCCTGCACAGATCACAGCTTATCCTATATAAGGTGTCGAGAGAGGGTTTGTTGAATGACTGAATGAGCATGTAGAATCTATGGAAATATCTGATAGTTGAAAATTCTAACTTAGAGCACAATAGAACTTGATTCAAGAGTCACCGTCTCATGCATGGGGTGGGGGTGCTTGAAGCCCTGGAGATTGGCCAGGGTCATTGTGTAGACCAATCAATGGTTCTCAGACTGGAATGAGTCTCAGAAACATGTGGGAGGGTGTTGTAAAACATAGATATCTGTGCCCCATCCATAATGTCTGATTTGGTAGGTTTGGAGTGGGGCTCAAGGACTGCATTTCTTACAAGTTCCCAGGTAATGTCAGTTCTGCTGGTGTGAGACCAGACATTGGGAGCCACTATGTAGTAGGTATTCTAGAGGGGGTCGGCAAATGTTTTCTGTAAAGGGCCAGACATTAAATATTTTGGGCTTTGTAATGTCTCTGATATAGTTACTCAACTCTGCCTTTGTAGCTTGAGAGCAGCCATAGATGATAGATGATATGTAAACGAAAGAACGTGGCTATGTTTCAGTAAAACTTTATTTACTAGTACAAAGGCAGGTGCCTGGCCCTATTTGGCCCACGAAGCTCCCATAGTTTGCAAGCCCTGCTCTAGAGTGGCAAATGAGCACTAAGGATATCCAGGTTTAAGAACTGGGCAGAGAAAAAAGAACCAGAGAAAGAACAATCTGAGCGATGGTGGGAGATGCAAGCGACAAGAGTGTCCCCAAAGCCAAGGAATCAGAGACTTTCAAGAATGAAAGCAGGAGTCACTCTCATCCACTGTTGCAGGGCAATTAAGGATGCAGGAGTGGATGAATGCTGAAAGAAGCCCTTGCATTTGGCAGTTAGGATGTAATAACTAACTGTTGACTGAGCAGTTTGAATAGAGTGGTGGGGAGGGATGCCTGCCAGATGGCAATGGGCTGAAGTAAAGGAAGAGGTGGAGGCAGTGAATTTTGAATACTCTTTCAAGAAGTTTGGCAGGAAAGGAATGAAGGGGGTTGGGGCTGAAGCTTAAGGAGAAAGTTGGGTTCAGGAAGGGTTTTTTTCCCTTGTTTTTAATGAGGATAAAAGGAAAACAAGTATGTTTATAGGCAGAAAGGAAAGGACCAATAGAAACAGGAGCCTGGGCTGCAAACACATTATTTCCTAAGAAAACTGTACCCCCAAGTTGTGCGGTATTGACTGAAAAGGGAGCAAATGAAAATACAGGAGAGGAGAGAGGATTATTGGAGAAAAGTTCTCAAAAGAACCAGGATGGAGAGGGATTAAGAGAGCCTGCAGGGTCTCCTGCAGGGACTTCCAAGGAAGGCAAGTCAGGGCATTCCCAACTGATTGTCTGTTTCCTTGGAAAAGTTGGAAGCTAGGCTAGAGTGGAGAGAGTGTGGGAAACACTGGGGATTTGAAGGAAATTGGTGAAGGTTTGGAGTGGACAATGAGGCAGAGAATACACCAAAGGTAAGTAACCAAGTTTAGCAGGCGGCATTGAGGTTTCTGCTGGAGTTGGAGCTCATGTATTCGTGCATCGGTATCACCCTGTTGTATGGGACTTTGCTGTTGTTCTTAGCAGCCTGGGGGCTGTGAAAAATAAAGCAGACGGAAGAGATACTCAGAATTGCAGCGTGTTAAGAGATTTGAGTCAGAAAGACATCAAGTCATAGATCTTCAGATGCCCGTGAATGAGGATATTAAGGAAAACTAAATGGAGAAGAAAGGTAACCAAGTGAAGTCTTGGTGAAGATGAAGAACAGGTTTAGAGGGAGACAGAAGGGAATTGGAGAGGATTGGAATTTCTTAGTGATTTCAGAGTTGTGGCAATTCCAAGGCATGGCAAAGGTCTGGGGTGTCACTGTGGAATTAGGCTCTGAAGTCCCGTTAGGAGGAGGGTTGTCAGAAATTGAGGTAAGTATGTTGTGAAGGTCAGCAGGGTAGACCTTGAAGTCACACAAGATGATAGCAGGAGAGGAGAAAGCTCTTGCCACAGCAGGGAGACCCGGTCCTCCACCTGCCTCACCCTCTGTGCCTGGCTGAGATTTGAAACCCTGTCTCTCCTTTTGGTTTGTGTAGGATCGCCTCAGTCCTTGCTCATGTTTGCTTCTGCCCTTGCCAGGTATGGCTTACCTCTTCTCTGACCACTCAAGTAATTCACCAGACATTTTTACTCCCACTTTGCTCATTTTTCCACCTAGCAGAAGCATGAAGAAAGATTACAGATACATAGAGTGCTTCTGTGTTGGTCTCTTAAACTGTGACCATCCTTTCCAAAACAGACTGAAGTCATGTTCCAGTTTCCTCTACAGAAGAGAGATGAAGTCTTCCTCCCTACCAAGCATTACTAGGTTACTGGTTGTTAGGCGTTTCTGAACATTTGCTGGGGACTTCAACTCTGTGTCGCAGCTGACTTCTTTGAGGAAACCTGTCTGTTGTAAAATATTTGAGCCCATTTGTCTTTCATAGTCAAGCTTCTGATTTAAGATCACCTAAAAATAAACTGAATCTCTTTCTATTAAAAAATACAAACTCATGTTCAGTTGGTTAGAACATCATCCCGATAGGCCAAGGTTGCGGGTTCATTCTCAGTCAGGGCCCATGCAGGAATCATCCAGTGAACCAATGAATGCATAAATAAGTGCAACAACAAATCGATCCCTCCCACCCTCCCACCTTACCTCCCTCCCTCCTTCCCTCCCTCCTCCTCCCCTTTCTTCTCTCTAAATTAAAAACAAACTCATGTACATAACAAATCAAGAATAACATTTAAATGAAATTTTAAGAAGGGTTTAAAACAGTTGGTTAAAAACGGTTTCACTATAGAGGACCCATGCTTCAGTAGAAATATCTCCCCATTGTCTCAATCCTTCCTTTTTCTTTTTCTTTTTATCTTAGGGATACAACAATGTTCTTTCATCTCCAGAAAAGAGGACTATGTTTTAAATTTATCTTTGTCTTTGAAACTTTTTTTTTTATAAATATGGGAATGGCTTGATTTCTATCTCATACTGTCATGTTATTAGTTGAAAAGTCAGAAAAAATGAATTGGAACCAGTATCATATTTTAAGTTCTGGAATCAACACATCTCACTAGATTTCATATCTCATACTATGGCATTGCCCTCTGCACATTTCATTCCAGTTAGGAATCACCAAAGGAAAGAAATATGAAAGGTAATTAATGCACGTCAGAGGAAGATTGTTTAGAATAGCCATGTTGTGAATACCTTATCTGTTTTGCTGGAATGTGTAAAAGTTTACCCTTAGACTAAATCTGTGCTGAAAAGTTTACCCTGTACTTGACATTGATCAGTATATTGAGAACTAAAACATTAAAAAGAAATGTAAAGCCCGGCTGGCCTGGCTCAGTGGTTGAGCATCGACCTGTGAACCAGGAGGTCACCGGTTCGATTCCAGGTCAGGGCACATGCCTGGGTTGTGGGCTCCATTCCCAGTAGGGGGCGTGCAGGAGGCAGCTGATTGATGATTCTCTCTCATTATTGATGTTTCTATCTCTCTCTCCCTCTCCCTCTCTAAAATCAATAAAATTTTTAAAAAGAAAAAAATTTCTTTAAAACTCTACCCCAACTTAGTTTATGTATATTGTTGTTGCGGAAAATAATAGGTATTGGACAAAGAGAAATAACTGATGGGTATAGAACTTGGGGGTCAAACATAGGATCTCAGAACTTACCACATAGCAATGATATTTCTTTGTACATTTTGGATAGGCATATAGTTTGGTATTTCCATAGCCTGTACATATAGATAATCCCTAAGGGCAGAATAAATTCCAACAACATAGCTGCATTAATGATCCTGAAAGGATGTTAAGAGTCATGGACAGTTAGGACTGGAAGAAAATTTAGAGTGAATCTGATTTACTTTTTTTTTACGGATGAATTGAGATTCATAGAGGGCTACTGAATTGCCCAGGATCACATAACTAATTAGGGACCTGTTGAGGGCTTAGAATTTAATATTCTAAAATCCTGTGCGCCTTCAGGAATTGGCCATCTACTTTTAAGCCCTTGCATTTTCAGCACTTAAGGCTCAATTTTAAAGTTGTAGTGGGCATATTAAATATTTATTTGTGATTTAAAAGTAAGTTAATGTACTACCTGCATTTTGCTCACAAAACATGGGACCATTTTGACAGCTACTTCACTCTGGAAACAAACATTATCACCTCAAAGTGAACTTGCAGGAAGCATTGAGATGAAAATGCTGATCCTAAGGAGGGATGGGAGGTTGTAAGAAGGCAGCCTGTGTGAGTACAGACCCATCACCTGTTGACTTAGGAGAAGTGAAAATGCAGGGGGACAAGCAATCTGAAATGTGTCTCTCTCTCATCAATCAGTGTTTATCAGAATTGGAGGTCTTAGTAAGTGAACTGAATGCTTTCAATCCAGGCAGGCCAGTAATTGCCATCGACCAGGCGTTCTGTCACACCTGCCTGCTTTTCTTTCTTTTTCTCTTTACTTCATTACATATTGATTGACTTCTTGGGTTTTACAAGTTCATAAATCACCTTCTTTTGAGAGGTTTCTTGCCTTTTGTGTGTGTAGAATGAGAGAACTGGAAAAGATTGATACTCGAATCATAGCAACAAAGAACTTCATCTTCCTTCTTTCAGGTTCATATGCAAGAGTGAAGCATCAAAGATCGTGTCATTATGATGAAACAAATTTAAAAGCAGTGCAAACACCTTATAAAAAGCTGTGGCACTAGCAGCCAGCCCTCCTCAGTTTGATGGAACCTCTCGCCTTGCACACATGGAAGTCATCAGAGAGAGTGGGAGAGACTTTAAAAATCAAGAAGAGAGTTTAATATTAATTACATGATGAGATGCCACCCTTGTAAATAATGACAGACATTATTACCCGATTGCAAATCTGTAATCTTGGTGTGGAATAGAACAGAGTTTCATCAGCCTTGGAGGGTTATATTTTTATTGCCTACATAGAGTGATAGATGAGTTGATACCTAAGTATCTTTACTCCTAAAATGTTCTGAATAAGTCTTAGCAATCGAAGTTTTGTTACATTTTTATGAAAAAAGTGTCCATTATTCTTTCTGCTGTGGACATTTTAAAATTCCTGTTTTATGGATGAATCCTAAAATATCCATTTTTATAGTTTCTAGATAGACACTGCTACATAAACAATTTTTTTGCTCTTTCTAGCATCTCAGTGTTCTTGATTGTAAGATAAGCAGTTATCTGACATTTGAAATTCTTATTTTATAGATGAGTTTTATAACATTTTTTTCCTGTTTACAAACCTGTATGTAAACACTGAAGGGGATAGTTTTCTATATTTTAGTATCTGTGTTTTTAATATAATATAAACCACTTATATGGGACTTTTAATGGAAAGGCATGTGCAGTTGTACAGTATTAATGCCTATTGTTTTCTTAAATAGCAAGTCAGTCAACTCTGTAAGCCAGTATTGGCAACAACAAAAAAATCATAGTCCAGGCAGTCTTTAACAACTGATTTAATTTGGAGATATTCAGTCATTTCTGTCTGAATTAATTTAATTTCTGACAGCCAGTTTAATACATCAAAAGGGAAAAAGAAAGCCACAGTGAATTTGAGGATGTTTGTAATTAATAGAGCTGACTTCTGAAGAACTGCAGACTGCTAAACCCTTACATGAGAGAAGTGGCTTATTCTGAAGGGACTGTGCTTAGAAAGAGTAAAACAAATGAGGCTTGAGAAGAGGGTCTTTGCACCAATTTCCACTTTAGCAACTCAGAGCCATTGCTAATATTTTCTCCGTGAGGATGAGGCAGGAGGACAGGAAATGTTCTGGGAATAGCTGTCATTTTTTAACACAGTTTGCAAACAATTTACAGGCATAAGTGTGTCTTTTGCCTTAGTTTAGAGAAATGACATTAACTCTCACAGTGTTGCTTCAGAAAGGAAGTGATGTGATAAAGATTGCCATGTTTACTGTGGATCAGTCCATTTCTGCAGTACGTGTGGTGTTTTCCTGAGACAGTTTTAGTAAACACACAGATTCAGAGAAATTCCCTTTAAACCAAAATCCAAAAAAAACAACACCTCAATGGAATAAATTTCAAGTGCCTTAGTAATAAAAAGCATCACTATTGATTGAAAGCCAATACTGTGGCGCTTACTGTATAGATCTTCTATGTAAGTTTCACTGCTTTTGAGGTAGGCACTGCCCTTCAGCTTTATATGAGGAACCTGAGCCTGAGGGAGGGTCATTTGTTGATGGTTCCACACATGATAAGTAATGGAACCCACGTATGTTGGAGATCATAGTTTTTCTTTAAAGGCTATGGCATATATCATATACTAATAGAATTCATCTAATTATTTGTCTTCATTTCTTTAGAAACATTTACAATACTACATTTGGGCAAAAAGGCAGGTACATAGCTTAAAAGAATGGAAAATAACTGATGAAGTTATTGAGCAAAGTTACCTCATGATTATTGTAGATTTTCCACAACTAGGATATTTTTCCTCTTCTAGTTTCCTTACCTCTCATTTCTTCAGAAATGTGCTTAAGGAGTTCATACATTTTTTACTATTCATTGAAATTGAAATCTAATTTAAAGAAGATAAGTCCGCTGAGTAAAGGCCCGCAAATTACATTTCATAATTACAAATGATTTTTCCATTAGTTCATTGAAAAAAATCAGAAATTTGAGTGCTTACCTTGTGTCAGCTTTCTGAAGCCACCGGTGATACATACATAAAACGTATGGTGTTTTGAGGAGAGACAGATAATAAATGTGACTTGCTTTTACCCACTTTTCAATTGTCTGTGACCTAGAGAAAGACGCAGCGAACACGTACATGTGTTGAAAGTGCTGTTAGTTTACTTGGCAAACTGTTTCTTCCCTTCTGTTTTGCGTTAACAGACCAGACGGTTCCACACACACATAACTCACTGGCTACTTTTGAAAATGTGATGAGGTCACCTAGGGTGGTATATTACTCCATTTTCAACAGTTTATGAAATATCAAGGCTCTGAGGGCCTTGAGCTGGTCAGCAATGTGTGAAGGGAGCAGAAGCCACTTGGCTGGGGAACCTTCTGGAGAGGCTCCAGGGCATCAGGGACCACACATCTGAGGGGAGGCCTGGAGTGCCAGAGAGGAGAATGCAGCAAATAAATGTAGCGACTTTGCCGAAGACCAGCTTTTTACACAATCCTTGGGATTGAGACTCTTTCTAGGAAGTTACGTATCTGGGTCAGTGAAATGGAATCAAATGAAGCCCATTAGCCTCATCTGCCCTCGGTGACCATCGCAACCACAGTGACATGGTTAAACAGCTGCAGAGCTGGGACAGGAACTTTTGACCCTTTCTTAGGAATCCGGTGCTGATGGTTCTTTGAGGTGACATTAAGGAGAGAACAGCTTTCCTAACTAAATCATGTCAACTGAGAACCTCAAAGAATTTACTTGGCTGCCAACAGTGCATTGGAACCAGGCATCATTTCCTTTCCTTTCTACTGACGTTTGTTTCTCTAACAGTCAGATGCTAGTGTGAATGCTTTTTCCTAAGCTGTGGTTCCAAAACCTGGCAGAGCATCGTAATCAGGAAGGTTCTAAAACACAGATCCCCAGGATCCCAGACTGTGGCTCATAATTGGCAAAGCATAAGCAAGTCAGAGCTGGTAAACCTTCCCTTAGGAGCAACATTATTTCTATGCTCTTCACCAGCGAAACTGCTGGCAAGGCATTTCTTCATCAGCCCCCCTCCACTCCTGCCCAGTAGAACTTTTCAGTGAGTTGCAAATATCCCATGATGCTTTTCCCAGGGGGCTTGACTTTCACTTTGAGATCAGCAGTCAAGCCAAGGTACCTTGTGCTCCTTCTAATCTTGTTGCCACACTTTCCTACTACCCTTGCCTTTTTTTGTTTTTTGCCTGAATCAAGCAGTGTTTTGTAGGAGTTGGTGCGCATCAAGTAGACTCACTCACCTCTTCCCTGTTGCCTGGGGAGCAGCCATGTGGCTTATCTTTTATTCCCTTTGAACAGTGGTGGGAGAAGGCCCTGGGCAGGAGCTATGCAAGTTTGGCCAAGTTTCCTGCTGTGATGCGGAAACCGGTCCTCCCTGTCCCATGTCCTGAGTGGATCAGGGTGATGTGTCCACTCAGAGGGAGCAGCGTTGGTCTATCACCCCGTAATAGGGCTGTCTACCCCTTTCTCAGGTCCCGTCTTCTGGAAGGCTTCAGTTTCCCTTCCTCTACTCAGTGCTTTCAGATTTGGTCCCACCTCTTTTGAGGGGGACTCTCTCTTCAGTTGATCTGCTTTTCCTTGGTATAAAGGGTGGAGCAAAAGTTGGTTTACAGTTGTCAGTACACAAAACACAGTTTATTCTTGTATTAGTTGTTAATTATTGTATTATTTTTTATGTGGACAACTGTAAACCTTATTTGCCCCACCCTGTATTTTAACATGTCAACACTAACTTCACAGTTAATAATTGCCCTTTGTTATTCATTCTTTCTGCTTATTTCCTTGGTTTCTGTTCTGAGTTTTCCCCTCCGTCCTTTTGCCCCACCCTGTATTTTAACATGTCAACACTAACTTCACAGTTAATAATCGCCCTTCTTTGTTATTCATTCTTTCTGCTTATTTCCTTGGTTTCTGTTCTGAGTTTTCCCCTCCAACGAATGGGACTTTGTGCTTTCCTTTGCCAGGAGCACCTAGGACATATTTATTGGCTTTTTGAAAAGGAAACCAAACTGGAAATCAGCCTAAGGATGATTATTCAGTACTTGGTGGAATGGGACTTTGTGCTTTCCTTTTCCAGGAGCACCTAGGACATATTTATTGGCTCTTTGAAAAGTAAACCAACTGGAAATCAGCCTAAGGATGATTATTCAGTACTTGGGATTTATAGAGAGCATTTCTTCACAGCAACTCAGGTTTCTTTTAACGTGAAGTAATACCCTTCTTAGACAAAATTGTAACTGTGATTTAGCCATTCTCTTTCTTCTCAATACATTTTTAATAGGCAGGTTTTAAGAAAGTCAGCCTCTGTGAGGAATTTGATTACTTCAGAAACATCCAAATTTAAGTGGTCTAGACTGACAGCAGATTCGTTAAGTTATAGAATCTCAAATGGGAAAAGAATTAGAAAAGATTTCCAGTGTATCATTGAATTCTGGAATGAAAAGATCACATTGCAAATTCCTAGGTTACTCTGAGATTTAATTCATTTAGATTTGGAACTAATTCAAATCAGGTATCAGTAGTTCCCTGACCTTTTAAAGAAGTGGCATCCTTTCTTGCCATTGAAATCCTTCATGGGAGCTCCAGATTGAACTAGATAAAATTGAAGTTCCTCTGGTTTCAGGGGGAGAGAAGTCTGTACTTTGATGGGCTCTGGGTGAAGGGTTCTTACATTATCCCTTTCTTCTTTCTACTTGTGTGTGTGCTTCTTGCTGAGAGATGGAAGGTGGGGGCAAAGCAGAAACCCAGCAACTGGGCCGTTTCTCTGTGGTCTATGAAAACTATACCGCCTCTTGCACACCAAGGGCCCTGTTCTCCACATCCAAATATGGTCAGTGTGTCAAGACTTAAGAAATGTTGGTATCTTGAGAAATCTTACAGAAGGATCCAAGATCCTGTCTAACTAGAGATCAGTTTTATTTTTTATTCACCAGAATGTTAACTAAGATGAAACCTTGTTCTAATGCATTTTAGAAAGATTTTAAAGGACCAAGTATAAAAAAAGAAGTTTCACATAATTAAGATCTTGCTGGCTAGAACTATTGACTTTTTCCCCCCAATAAGAATTTGAGAAGAAAAAATGGCATTGCTGTATATTAAAACTTTTCTATATTAAAACTTTCAAATCATTAGGCAGGGGGGCAGCTTAGGTAAACTCCAAGGGAATGTTGGATGCCAGGCTAGAGGATTCAGAACAACTTGAGATTTTAGGTCTGGGGAAAGCATGTTATGACATGTTACCCTATTGAACCTGTAAACTGATCTAATTCCTAGGAGTAACATAGACAGCCAAGGAGGGACGGAAGGAAAGTTGGCATTTTGAAGCTTTATCAGCAGCTATCTTGTATCATTTTTGAAAATCAGTAATTGACTGAACAGTTCCAAATGGGCAAGAATCAGGAATCCAAATGTTAAAGACACACATTGAGTTGTCACTGCCTTTGTAGATGCTGTGGCTAAAGTTCACCCTAGCTAGTGGCTCCATCAGCAGCATCAGAAATTTGGTTCCCTGCTTTTCCAGACCTGAATGGGCCCCCTTTTTTATCCTGTCACAGGGTCCTGTCTGTCTTATAGCAATGATCCTGACTTTATTTAATGAATCATTTGCATGATTTTTCATTGTAGGGTTTTTTTTGTTGTTGTTTTTTGGTATTATTTAAGTATTTGGATAATTTTTAATATTAGGATTTTAAAAATGAAATTGTCTTATTTGTTTATACTCTCCTTGTGGGCAGACACAGTGTTTGTCTTCTTCATTACTTGGTCCCCACTACCCAGCCTAGTCCCTGCGATGTCCTAGAGACTTGATAACAAAGCATATTTGAAGAATGGCTGAATGACTCCGGAAACAGTCAGCTTCTACATTTTCCTCAGTAAAGAGGACCTGTGGTGGATGCTTTGGATATCAATGGAGTAGTTAGGAGCATGTTGCTTTTGACCAAGCCTGGCTCTGCTACTCTTCAGGCTCTTAGGACATTGGGAATTTACTTAACCTTTCTGTGCTTTAATGTCCTTCTCTATAAATAGATAATAGTAATGGCACCTACCTTATAGAATTTTATTATTATGAATCTGGGATCTGGCACATAGTAAGTGCTCAACAACTGAGGAGTGGTGTAAGTATAGATGAACCTGCTCGTTAAGAAGACGTAAAGGAGCAATTCCACTGCCATGTGCTTTTGAGACTGTCACTAATTAGAAACAGGGCCATTGCTATGACAAAGATGTCAGGAGTGGGTGAAACCAGAGAAGCCATTGCCCAAGTAATTGATACATGGAGGTGACATCTGCCTCATTACAACAGAGAAAAATCAGGTAAAACGAGATGCTGAGTCTGTTGCAAATATCCTTGAATTTTGTGAAAAACTAACCTACAAAATGAAAAAAAATCTCTCTTACCTGGATATTGCAGTGTGATAATGGATAATAGATTAGTATTCTTGAGCCTAGATGACACTGGGTATTTTGGGCTGTTTTATTTCACCTTTTCCCTCTTCTACTTTGAAAGGATTTGGCATCCATCTGTTGGCATAGAAGTAGATCGCCTATGGAGCAGGGCATGTTGCTCCAGGAGGAAGATGGGCATTGGGTGGAGACTACCCTAGGAACTGTGCACACTTAATTCATGTACACTGTTGAGTTGCTCATGGTCTCCCTCAGCGACAGAGGAATGCTTTAAGTGTTTGGAATTTATAGTCGGGGAGTTTCCAAGTGAGCAAGACTATGTCGGACTCACTTGTAAAGCTTATAAAATACTGTAAATCATAGATAGAAGACGTCCTCCCAATTTAATATTGTTAATATTATAAACAAAGAAGGTTATAAATAAATAAAAAGAAGGTAGAGAATTATAAAAACCAAAGTACAAAACCAGAAAAAAAACCAAACTCAGGCATCACTTGGCATGTGTGGATCAAGCTTTTCTAAATGAAAGGTGCCATGGTTCTATTAGGTTTAATAGTAAATGAAGTGCTTTTATTACATTACTAGAAGCCCGGTGCACAAAATTAGTGCACGGGGTGGAGGGGTCCCCTCAGCCTCGCTTGCACCCTCTCTAATCCATGACCCCTTGAGGGATGTCCTACTGCTGGTGAGTATGTAAACCGGCAGTCGGACATGCCTCTCGCAATCTGGGACTCTGGCTCCTAACTGCTCGTCTGCCTGCCTGCCTGCCTGCCTGATTGCCCCTAACCACCTTTGCCTAGGCCCCACACCCAGGATCCAGGATTCCCTCCTCCAGCTGGCTGCAGGCACCTGGGACCCGGGCTTCCCTCCCTCTGGCTGGCCGCAAGCAGGGCTTCCCTCCCTCTGGCTGGCTGCAAGCACCCCGGACCGGGGCCAGCTTCGCCCAGGCCTGCTGCAGCCGCAGGGGACTGTGGGTGGACGGCTTCACCCTGGCCATAGCTGCAGGCGCCCGGGACCGCAGGGCAGGCGGCTTTTCTCCCTCTCCTGGGCCTCAGGTGCAGGTGCTGGCGCCTGGGACTGCGGGCGGGCGGCTTTGCCCAGGCCTGGCTGTGTCAGGAAGGACTTCCAGATCATCCGGAAGACTTCTGATCTAATTAGCATATTACACTTTTATTTGTATAGTTCATTTACTATGGATTTCCTCTGGAATACAGGATGTTTTGTACTAAGCATTTGATTATGTGTTGTGTCAAGATCATCTATCTCAGTTCTATGAGGTAGGCATTATATAATGCCCAATTTATTGTTGAAAAACAGAGGTTTAGAGACATCCCTTCATTTGTCTGAGATCATATAGCTAATAACTTGTGGAGCCAGGATTGGAACCCAGATCTGCCCTAATTCCCACACTGTTTTGTTGACCACAGTTAGGCTATAAATCATACTATCTCAGCCCTTAGGAAACTTGCATCCTGTAATACTAACAGCAGGTCCTAGGTTGGTGAGAAAACCTTGCTCCTCTCATTAATGTTTTGAAAGTTCTAAAAGTTGGTAGCCTGCTTTTGAGCATTCTGGCATCGAAAAAAAAATCCAAAATAAAAACCTGTGACCTAGCTCAGAAGTTGTCATTTTTTTCTGAGAATGACAACACCAAAAAAAAAATCCCCAGAGGAGTTGAGACTTGCTGTGGGGAACAGCTCTGGTAAGGTTAACTCAGAAATGCTTAAAAGCATGATGTGTTCTTTTTCATTTGTGCCTAGAAATGTTTTTGCTTCTTTGCAAAAAAGCAGAGATCCTGGTTTTCGGCTGTTTGCAATTTCAGCTCAGGTCTTATTATAAAGTTTACACTTAAAGCTTTGCAGTGGTACCAGGTTCCGGCTGAATTTGAAAGTAACTGTGGGGGAGACAACGTTAACATTTCCCTGGGGAAGTGGCCTGGAAAACTGCTGGAGAGTGAACTGTAGGGAACAATCTTGAAGTGGGCTCTTGGGTTGTACATAATTACCTAATGGATTTTCCATCTCAAAATTTTAGGAAAGAAAAAAAAAACAACACCTTTCAAAAGGTAACAAAAAAGTGAAACTGGTACCCCCTTCCATTTTTCTTCAGGACTGTGAACTCCTGTTCTCCTGGCCAGCCTTTGAAGAATGGCTGGGTACTGGAATAGAGACAAGCAAGGGAGAGAAATCAGATTGATGTGGGACCGAAAACACAAATTTCCTAGCCCCTTTCCCCTTCAAAAGCATTGCGAGTGCTGAGATTCAGCTCCATTCAAGATGGCTTTGGGTGCAGCTGGAACTATATTTTAATGAACAACATAAACTAATTATAATTAAGCATTTTCTTTTTCCATAGACTCTAAAGGCTTAGCTGTTTGCATACCAAGGTTTCTTGGTCACAATGTCCCAGTATGTAATCAGTTTTCACCCAGAACACTTCCTACACTACATCCCCATCTTGCTTGGAAATTGTATCTGGAATCAGGAACTTAAAGGGCGGTTTTTCCCCCTCTGGATATATCCCAATACCTCCTTCTATTTTAATGTGTTTTATTATTATTCATGTTGTCCCTGAATGACACTGTATCTGCTCTTACTACCTTTCCTACTTCTCTAAATTTAATTATTGGCTGATGCATGTAAGACTATGCTTGGCTTTGGGAATAACTATGCTCCTATAGCGGGAGCCAGCCAAATATATTCATCGGAACAGTAAGTGAGAGTTCTTCCTGTGTGCTTACTATTGTGTTACTGCCAAGGTGGACCCCAAGGGAAACAAACACCAGCTCACTGCTTTCTGCATTGAGAGAAGTAAGTCATTTACAGAAGAAATGGAAATACCTGGTTTATATGGAGCAAGCTATAAGGGATCAAAGTGCTATGAAGTTCAGACAGGGAGATTTCACCTTGGCTTGAGGGGTCATGGGAGAGATCATCTGATTTAGCTAGCGTTGACTGTGCCAAGAAGGGACATTCCAGCTAGGTACAGGAACATGAGGGGAGGCCCAGGATTGGGCAGTACAGAGTATTGTTTGTGTGGAGGGTGGTAGTGGGAGAGACAATTGGAGCCAGATTTCGAATAGTCCTGGGTGTCGGGGAGGAAGCGTGGACCTTATCAATGAGAACGTGGGGCTCCGATGAAAAAAAATAAGAGCATTTTGGCATTATTCTGAGAACCAGGGCTAGTGTAGAGTTATATGGAGGCTGTGTAGTGTGCATAGTGAATTGGAAGGACATGGGGGGAGAGAGAGAGAGATAGAGAGAGAGAGAGAGAGAGGCTGAAAGACTGAAGAGGCAGGTGAGTTAGGATCAATGGTAATAAGGGATAGATGTAGAGTGGATGGGATGGAGATGGGGACCAGAGACCAAGACTATGGTGGAAGGAGAGCCAACAGTTGAACCACTGATTCAGCATGAGGAGGAAGCTGAAGGACTAGAGGTTGGATGACAAAGAAAAGATGGTGACGGTAACAGAATTAGGTGAGGAAGGAGGAGATATCTTCCTTTCAGAGCTTGATCTGACATTTTCTTAGCCCTGTAATCTTGGGCAAGTACTTTACCCCTCTGAGCATGTTTCTGCACTTGGGAAATATATCTTCAATTCTTATGATTCGATATTTCAAATATTTTTTTAAGAAAAATAGAGAATGAAATGTTCGAACAGTTCTCAGAAAGTGAGAAAAGGGAAGAAGAGGAAATAGAATATGGAAATTTTCTGAACTTCTTGCCACTGCATAAGATTTAGATTCTTGACATTTAAAGCAGAAAAATGCAATTTGAATGAATAACGGAAGGGTATGTTAATTAGTGAAGAGGAAGTTTTTCCCTTTGACACTTAAGATGGCAGTAATGTGGGGCAGCACCTACACTGGCCACATTTATAGTCAAGGATAATTGTGTAATGTGTAATAAATAGGAAATAAGTTGAAATTTACTAAGAGACCACGCTAGTGACGATGTAATGAATATTATAAGCTTAAAAAATGGCACCTTCAAGTTCCTGTCCTACTTTTATAGGTGGTTGATGATACAAGAATATTTCCACCTTGCAGTGGTGGTATCGGTGTATTTAGTGCTCAAACTCAATATTCAAAAAGAACTCAGCTGTTTTTCTACATCTGACAACTTGTAAATAAACTTAGGGCTTCTAAGTTACTTGACATTTGTTGAGTAGAAATGAATTGGAAAGGAACCAGACCTGTCATTGAAAACTAATGGATTGAGCTTTCCTCAATGCTGGAGGGAACCTAAATGACCTCCCCAATTTTTAAAGGAGAAAGTTTTCAACCTGCTTTCATCTCCTCTTCCTTTGGGTATTTTTCACATAGGGGATGGAGAGCAGAAGATGTGGTTGGGGTGTTTTTAAGATGGGACCTAAGTCTTTTTTTCCCCTTAAGTCTTCCAAGGATAAGATAGTTTTACTTACCAGGAATAGGATCTATTACAGCCCAAACAGCTGCTATTTTTGAGGCAGGGAAGTGAAGTTGAAGAGCTTTGCACAGCTGTCATGCAGAATTCTAAGCACCCATTTGATAAAACCTGTTGGTGTGACCCGGATTCTTGGGCAGATGCAACCTTTGACTGTGCCCTCTTTTGCCTCTAGCCCTCCTCTTTCATCAGGTTTGTTTTTGTTTCCTATTAGGAATGTTCCAGATTTAGCAGCTTAGAAGTGGTGTATGTGTATATGTGTGAATGTGTGTGTGTTTTAAGAGTATTCATTGGTGTGATTGAACTCTGACTCCTATTTGTCTTCTAGGCATACAAAGGAAAAAAAAATGACCCAGGGCACTGGAAATGTTGCCCTGTAGGGAAAAAGAGGAGCAGAAATCCTTATCAGCTTTCTTATTTGGTTATAAAAGTGGTAAGGCATGAAATTGGAACAGATGGCCTAAAAATAGCTGGGCTTTTTGCCTCTAGTTGAATTTTGCTGACAATTTCTTTAAAATCTTTGTAAACTTACACGTTTAATAGTTCTCTAAGGGCTTTCAAGGCCTTGTGGGTAAATGTATCCGTGTAACATGGTCTCAGCCAGGTATATTCCAGGAAATAGGCAGTAAGAGAATTCAGGACCCAGGATCTAGACCAGGAAGGCTACAGGAAGTGTCTGTAATAAATAGACTGTAAAGTCTCACCTGGTCCATTATCTATCCTGAAGATGAGGCACTGCAGTTGCCATCTCAGTGGGCACGTGGAGTAGATGGCCTGTCTTTGATAAGTTGAAGTGGACGTTAGAACATTCATAGAAGAGTTGAGCAGATTTTGAGAATTGCAAGCTGACTGAGTAGGCTGACTTGTAGGACAGCAGATAGACAGCAAAATAACTTAAGTAGTGGGTATCCGATTCGCTTTTTGTCTACAGATATTAAGCAGTTTGAATAGCTGGGGGAAAATGTTATATCATTATCTGTGGGTAGCGTGGTGATAGTTTATTATAGGGCAGAGTTACTGAAGGAGAAGGAGATGTATCATTATTCATATTAAAAAATGCTGTGACAATGAACTCCTTCAGATGACTGTTGTTCCATAAATCATCCCAAATCCCTATACTCAGGGGATTTTTTTTTTACAAGATAGTATTTTCAGAGGCAAAATTATTTTAATTTCTTCATGGGAGGAATTTTAGAATGTAGGAAAGAATTCATCCAAGCCAGAAAGCCATTTACTGAGTTCATATCTTTAAATAGGAAAGGTGAGGAGGACTATGCCCAGTGTAAAGATATCTTAAAGCAATATGCATATTTAATTTTTTCTTTTCTTTACATTTTATTGCTTAAATCCCTAGAAGAGTAAATGGACTCGGGCATTATTTTTTTTCCTCGTTACCTAGAAACAGTTGCACAAAGGCTACCATGTTAGATTAGCTTTTGTTTAGCAGAGACATCTGCAAAGATGGAATAGTGATAAGAACCTCCAGGAAGGAACATTTACTTAGAAATTCTATTGAACAGCTAACAAAATAGGATCTAGACCAGGAAGGCTATAGGAAGTGCCCTTGACTGGTAATAAATGTTCATAGGTAGTTGTTATTTTTTTAATTCTAGTCTATTGTTTTTTATTTTTTTAAATTCTTTATTGTTTAAAGAATTACATATGTCTCCTTTTCCCCCATTGACCTCTCCCCAGCCATTCTCACCCCCTAACACATACCCTCACCCCCCAAGTGTCTGTGTCCATGGGTTATGCATATATACATGCATATTTGTCCATTGGTTAATCTCCCCCTGCCCTGTCTTCCCTCTGATGTTGGACGGTCTGTTGGATGCTTCTATGTCTCTGGATCTATTTTTGTTCATCAGTTTATGTTGTTCATTATATTCCACAAATGAGTGAGATCATGTGATATTTATCTTTCTCTGACTGGCTTATTTATTTTGCTTAGCATAATTTTCTCCAGGTCCATCCATGCTGTTGCAAATGGTAAGAGTTCCTTCTCTTTTACACCAGTGTAATATTCCATTGTGTAGATATACCACAGTTTTTTAACCCATTCATCTGCTGATGGGCACTTAGGCTGTTTCCAAATCTTAGCTATTGTAAATTGTGTTGCTATGAACAAAGGGTTACATATATCCTTTCTGATTGGTGTTTCTGATTTCTTGGAATATATTCCTAGAAGTG
>NW_005357559.1:1813861-1836044 GCF_000412655.1 Myotis brandtii
GCATGAGGATTCCTTTTTCTCCACATCCTCGCCAGCACTTGTCCTTTGTTGATTTGTTGATGATAGCCATTCTGACAGGTGTGAGATGGTATTTCATTGTCATTTTGAGTTGCATCTCCTGGTGATTAGTGACTTTGAGCATGTTTTCAATGCAATCCCCATTAAAATACAAATGGCATATTTCACAGAGCTAGAACAAACTTTCCAAAAACTCATATGGAATAAAAAAAGACCCCGAATAGCCACAGCAATCCTGAGAAAGAAGAACAAAGTAGGATGGATCACAATACCAAGCTATATTATAAAGCCACTGTTCTCAAAACTGTCTGGTACTGGCACAAGAACAGACATATAGATTAATGGAATAGAATAGAGAACCCAGAAATCGACCCCAGCCTTTATGTTCAATTAACATTTTACAAAGGAAGCAAGAGCATACAATGCCGTCAAGACAGTCTCTTCAATAAATGGTGTTAGGAAATTGGACAGATACATGCGGAAAAATGAAACTAGACCACCAACTTATACCATGCACAAATACAAACTCAAAATGGATAAAGGACTTAAACATAAGACAGGAAACCATAAAAATCTTAGAAGAATCCATAGGCAGCAAAATATCAGACATAGGTCGTAGCAATATCTTTACTGATACAACTCCTAGGACAATGGAAACTAAGAAAATAAACAAATGGGACTACATCAAAATAAAAAACTTCTGCACATCAAAAGAAACCATCAACAAAACAACAAGAGAGCTCACTTATAGGGGACTCATACAACTTAACAAAAGGAAGATAAACAATCCAATAAAAAAATGGGCAAAGGACCTAAATAGACACCTTTTGAAAGAGGACATACAGAAGGCCAAGAGACATATGAAAACATGTTCATAGTTAGTTTTTAAAAAACTTCAGCATTCCTAATCTTTCCTTTTCCTATATTTTCTTGTAAGTAGTTGTCTCTTTCCAAAATAGTTTCAATGAATCATTTAAGGACTGTGTTGAGCCCTAGCTGGTTTGGTTCAGTGGATAGAGCGTCAGCCCTCGGAATGAAGGCTCTGGGGTTCGATTCTGGTCAAGGACACATACCTCAGATGCAGGCTCAATTCCAAGCCCTGGTCGGAGTGTATGTGGGGAGCCATCAATGGATGTATCTGTCTCTCACATCAGTGTTTCTCTCTGTTTCTCCCCTTCCCTTCCACTCTCTCTAAAAATCAATGGAAAAATATCCAAGCATATGCCAACTTTTACTGAATTCAGAGGAGTTACTTGATATATCAAGCTCTTTTCATCAGCAGTGGAATCCTTAGCTCAGAATTTGGAGAATCTAAACCCTGAACTGTTAGGAGATACCTTTCAGGGATCCTTGGCCTGATGCTTCTTGTCAGAACTCAGAAGAGATCATCAGATCCTTTAATGATACGCAGGAGTCTACGGGAATTAGACAGACAAACCCCTTTCCCCATTCAGTGGAACTTTTGCTGACTAGGGCAGAGCATGATGTATTTTAAATAATTTAATGAAAGAATTGAAACAAGTTTTATGTTGATAATTATTTGGGAATCCAATCCATACCCTTCTGGAGAAAATGAGAAGATTTCCATATGGGATTATGATAAAACCAGGATTAGGAAATCTTCACAGGAAATGTGGGTGGGTGGCAATACCAGTATTCATGCTTCCAAATCTACAGCACGTGGCCAATGTGCAAGTGATTGTCGCTGCTTCTGAAGGATGATTGCCAGTTCTGTCCCATAGAGAACAGAATAGAGAAGCACAGAGAAAGAGATACTTGCTCTGGTCAAGGAGGTACCAAAATTAACCTGGTTTCCTCAGGGATCCGTGTCATATCACAGTCTAGAATTATGTATATATTATGTATATATTATAGTTTGCCATTATATTTCACATTAGGCAGTGGTAAATAGGCAATTGATTTTTTGAAACAGAAACAGATTTTACATCATCAAAACTATGGGAATAATAACCATATCACTGGCTTTGTAAAGATTTTAAAGGTTTGTTAAAAAAAAAACAAACTGTTTATCCTTCCTGTAAAATTTCCTTCCTCGTGTCTGCAGAAGGTATGAAGATTGGCATTGGAACTTGTAGATACATTCCATTTGATAAGTGTGGTATTTGAATGTAAATGTAGATGCATGCTATAACGTTAATTTTAAATTCTAAATGCTTAAAAATGAACAAATGGTGAAGCATTTCCCCAGTGTTTCATCTGTCAGCATTGATCATATCTGACTTTGTATTGCTTCTCATCTTCTTTCTCCTTTTCTGTCCCGACTTTTTCAGTTACATTTCTAAGGCCCCAAGAGCAGGGCTCTGCATCTGATATTAGCTCTTAAGATGAAAGAAAGCTGACATGTACTGAGCAACCGCAGTGCTCTAGGCATTGAGCTAGACAGGCAGAGCTCGGAGAAGTGCTGCAAGGTAGGTGTCATTACCTCTGCCTTGAGAAACTGAGGTGCAGAGTCGTCAAGAACTGTAGGTACATAGTTACATTTGAGCTGCTGGCCAGTCACTGCAAAGCCACGAGTTCCATTATGACTCCATCATTATAACTCTTCTACCTTGTGCATTCGAGGCATCATTTTGTTCACCTTGTCTAATTCAATCATGGAAATGATAAATCGCATGAGTAACATGACATTTTCCTTTTCTCATGACAAACCAAGGGACATGAACTCTCATGCTTGTGTTTACTTCTGATGTGAATATGGAACACCTTGAGACTCAAATGTTGAGCCTTGTTTTGCTGTACTTGTTTCAGGATAGTGTGACTTGGTGCTTTGTTTCCCACATCTGAAGAACAGAACATGAAAATGGTTATATATAGTGTAAGGGAACTGCACGTCGAAATGGTTAAATCACAGAAACCAAAGTTGTTTTAAGGACATTGAATTCATCTCTGCCCCTTGCCCTGTAGAACAAACTGTGCATTTAGAGGGAGCTTAACCAGTAATTCAGAATGACCACTATCACATAGCATACACTTACTGTGGGCGAAGTCAGGTTGCTATGACGATGGAAATATTTTCATTTTCTCCTTTTTAGAGTATAAACACATGAAGCTTGAATATTGCTGAAGTCTGCATTTCATATTTATCCTTTCTGACTTATGTTACAAGGAGAAAGACGTGAGGAGGACACTCGCCATGCCCCTTCTGAGTTATGCAATCATTTCTTCCCTTCAGTGACGGTCCAGAACTCGGCATGGCTGTCATTAGACACATAGATAGTCTTTCCTTAGAGCGGTTATGCCAAGAGATGAGACATCTTTCCTTACTATCATCATTCAAAGATAGGTATTTATTTCCACTGGGGTTTGAAATCTAAATCTCCTTGGGTACAGAGGATTCGGAGTCAGCGATATTCCATGCCCACCTTTCTAGATTGTAAGGACTTAATTCTGGGAAGATTCTCGGGGTGTTTTCTTGGCATTCAGCATAGAGCCGTGGTCGGCAAACTGCGGCTCGCGAGCCACATGCGGCTCTTTGGCCCCTTGAGTGTGGCTCTTCCTAAGCCTTAGGAGTACCCTAATTAAGTTAATAACAATGTACCTACCTATATAGTTTAAGTTTAAAAAATTTGGCTCTCAAAAGAAATTTCAGTCATTGTACTGTTGATATTTGGCTCTGTTGACTAATGAGTTTGCTGACCACTGGCATAGAGGAGAGAAAAGTAGAAGAAAGGAGAAGAAAATAAAAACCACAACAATTGCTAAGCCAAGAGTCTAGAACTTACCACTGACTTCTACCCTAGAGCTTTTTGTCTTGGGGGCCCTTCTTTTGGACCAACCGTGTGAGTTCAGAGAACCATGAAAGAGTCAGATAGCTGTAGGCGATGGTTCAGCAATGTTTGAGTTATCCAGAAGCTGAAGCCCTGCATTTATTGGAAAGGTCAAAAACATACTGCCTTTTGCTCACTAGGCTAACGACAGAAACTGTTAAGGAGATTAAAAAGAAACAACCACTTCTCCACCTTGTCCTTTCATCCATCCTTTCCCTCCACTGTGCCCACTTCTCTTTCCTTGCCATCCTCCAATATTGAGTGAGTGCCAGGCACTGTGTTGGGAGCTGCAGATAAATGGTGACTGGGCAGATCTCTTTCAGTCTTCACAGAGGCCTACTCTCATGGCGAAGACAGACAGAGGAGTAAACAGGAAATTACAATAGGCAAGGGGAACCCCGAGGCTTCCAGTGCTGGGAAGACTTCCCAGAGAATGGCTAAGGCTGAGGCAGGGGCCGGAGGCTTCAGGCTGCTTTTTCTTCCCCCCTCCCTCTTTCTTCCTCTTTTCTGCCCATCTTTTGATATTAATTTTCACATTTGTCCCAACTCAGATTATGATTTTAATAACTACCCCTGATTATTAAACATAAGACACAATTGGTGATATTTTCCTCCAAGTCTTTAACTTGGGAGGAGATTTATCTCAGGTTCTAAGTGCCTCTTTTAAAGAAATGCCGGCTCGTTTTTCATTAAGGGAAACGGGTAATAAATAGGCTACATTTCTTTTCAAAAATTCATCAAAGTAGCTCTCGGAGCAATTCATGCTGTTTATTTCCTTTTCTAGTTTGAGAACCTGGCCTCACAATGAAAAATTATGTCCAAATACCCTTGACACGGGATGTTCTGTTTAGTATGGGCAGGAGCGAAAGAAGTGTCTTCAGGACCAAAATGCTATTTATTCCCTGTTTGACACGTACAAATCCTCCTTAATGAAGTGTCATTAGGGAAGCATAGTGAGCTGTGTGGCCTCAGTTGATAGGTACTTTTCAGCTTTTATCACTCTCTGTGTCAGAAAATTAAGCGTAATCTAGAGTGCTTTCATTTCTTTATTAACTTGAGTGGGTACACTTTCCATTAGGGGATTTAGTACAACATTTTGCCTTGGACAAATGCATGTCCATTCCCACTCTTAACAGTCTCAGCCTGCTCTGTCTGGCTTGGTAGTGGCTGAGGAAGCCTTTTTGTCCAACCTCTGGTCAAAAGCCCTCTGCCCAGGGGCAGCAGGAATTGCTCTGAGCCTCACCACATCTGTAGTTCTGTTGTGCAGAGAGAGTGTCTTCTCTTTGGAGGACGACCGTTTGCCAGAGTTTTATGGAAACACCATCTGAAAAGGTGGGCATGCTTTTCGGGTGCCTCTCCCCTAGCTTACCTAATGATTTTCCTTTTCTGTGATTCCCTCTCCGTACCTCTCAGTTAACTCTGACATATCACTCACAGAGTTAAGTCAATGAGCAAGTGGCCCATGGGCGTGTGTGCGTGCTGCCCTGAGCGGATACCAGTCTTCTAGGAGAAGTTTGGACTTTGCTGCTCCTCCTCTGTGGTGTGGAAGGGCATTGAATGGCTGCCCGCCTGCCACAAGCCATTGCTCCCTACATTCCCACCAGCTCACTTATTGAAAACTTGTACTGGAAAAGAAAGCTACTTGGTATTCATGAGTTTATCCTATTACTTGTTATTCGGGACAGAAGAAATGGGACAGAAAACAAAATCTTTGTATTTGTATGCTCCTTCACTTCGCAAAGATGAAAACTGTGTACAGATTCCCCAGTGTAGGAACATTCTTCCGTGTTTGCAGAGAATTTCTAAGTAAATCCTGAAACCTCCTACCAGAAATCTAATTAGTTAATTAGAAGAAATTAAACCTTAAGTATAAGAATGGTGGATAGATTTTGACTGGGGACAGAGGAACAAGAAGCCAGAAGCCAGAGGTCCTCTCTACAGCCCGGAAGGTGCACAGAGTTTGAGGAGGGTCCTTGGGCCAAGCCTGGCACCTTAGGAACAATTGCTTTTAGGAAGGAACAGCTAATGGGATTGGAGATATGGAAAAAAGCAGTAACAGTGATGGGAAATGATCCCCCCAAAATAGATCTACCAATTAGACCTTCACCTTCTGTCGATTTTTTATATTTTCTGATTAAGTGGCTAAAATGTAGTTTTACCCAGAAGTGTATTAAAAGAATATAAAAAAAGGGATGTTTAATTTTGACAGTTCTCAACAGAAGCCATTGGATGACTTATTTGGAGATATTCCATATGAAGGCTAACACTTTGAAAGTTTTCAGTAATCTGAATCGGTAAAAATCATTTATGTAACTGTAAGGAACACTTTGTAGAATGACATATATGGCCACTTACTTTTTAGGATCTGGGAGGGGCTGGTTCTTCAGATCGAGTGAGGTGGCACTTCCTCATGCAAGTAAGTGCCTAGATTACTGAAAAATTAGGTTCTTCTTTCTTCAGTGTACAACACTAGCATTAGAGGCATTTAGAGTATAAAGAAAATTTAGTTATCTCTTGAAGTTCCTCAGGCAGGAGAACACATCCTGGTGCCGGCTCTGTGCTGATCACTTTCAGATCACTGTCTTATGTAATCTTAGCCCTGACTGATTGCTATTATCACCATTTCACACATGAGGAATGTACTCAGAGAGGTTAAGGAGCTTGCCCAAGGACACACAGCAGAGGCAGAGATGAGTTTTTAAATTGAGATCTGTCTAGTCACAGAGCTCATGCTCTTTCTACTAACCAAAGTTAGGGCCTTTCAACTAGTTAGTGATAAAGAAATGGACTAGGAACTAAACCAGGGGTCCTCAAACTACGGCCCACGGCCACATGCAAATACAAATATTGTATTTGTTCCCGTTTTGTTTTTTTACTTCAAAATAAGATATGTGCAGTGTGCATAAGAATTTGTTCATAGTTTTTTTTTTAAACTATAGTCCGGCCCTCCAACGGTCTGAGGGACAGTGAACTTGCCCCCTGTTTAAAAAGTTTGAGGACCCCTGAACAGTAATGTTCCCAATATATCATACTACTTAACTTGGAAAAAATTTAAACATGTATGCCAACTCTAAAAGAGATTAGTATAGAATTCCTTTTCTTAATTTTTTAAAAAGTAAAAATAATTTTACTTGAGACTGTAATTTCAAAATCCCCCCTCCCTTTTTTTGTTTTAAAGTTTGATTCTTTGCATAGAGTTCTCAGACGCATCACTAACTTAATTTTAATCTACAGTCACTCTTCTGTATGTATTTCTTTTCCATTTGGAGGATAGTTTGCAATTGCGGTTACCCTGATTAATGTTGTACATATTTCCCCAGGCATTCATAGAGAATTGACTAAAATATAAGTTACCATTGGCTTCAGAAAACTCCTGGCATTTACAAACATGAACAAAATATACCCCTTGGTAAGCAGTGTTACAACTTACAATTTTCTTCCTTTTAAGGGGGACGGAAAGGGAGGCATTTTCAAGGGAGATTTTGGTTACAGTAAAGAGAGACTATGGTTTGAAACCATTATTTTTACCATTTCAGCTTTTTTTTAATATTCTGCATAGGAAAAATTTAAAAAATGAAAGTATTCAGGTGTTTTTAACATGATGAGCTGGGATGAAATGCAGAATCAGCTCTTTTCTTAATCTCAGAGAAAAAATATCACCATATTTTAAATTGCCTTGGGTCAGAACACTGTTTGTTGAATTATTCAACAGTTTGAACTGGTGGAATTAGAGGATTCATTATACTGAAGGTCAAAAGTTAAGTTAAAAGCGTTTCCTTATAGTTACGATATGACTCACAATGTTGACAGATTCCAGAAAGGCCGCAGGAGTTGAGAGATGTGTGGTCTTAATGAGTTAGAAACACTCACTTTTGCCTGGCCATTTAGCCCCCCAACCACAAGTGCCCTGAATTCAAATCATTTAGGTCTGTTCTCAGACCTGGAAGCAAGTATGTACTAGGTAAGACTCCCACTGGTTCTTTTCACAAAATATTTTGATGAGAGTGAAAAATATCCTATTGACTTATATTTATTTTTCTGACTTTATCCACATCCCATGAAAAATATGAATCTGGGTCATACTCGTTGAACAAACAGAACTTTTTGCTCTATAATTCATCTTGAAGTTATTTGTTGAAGGGCCTATGGTTTGAAGTCATAGGATGAATCTATATTAAGAATATTTCGGCCCTAACCGGTTTGGCTCAGTGGATAGAGCATCAGCCTGCGGACTCAAGGTCCCAGGTTCGATTCCGGTCAAGGGCATGTGCCTTGGTTGCAGGCACATCCCCAGTAGGAAGTGTGCAGGAGGCAGCTGATTGATGTTTCTCTCTCATCGATGTTTCTAACTCTCTATCCCTCTCCCTTCCTCTCTGTAAAAAAAAAAATCAATAAAAAAAGAATATTTCTCATTAGAAGTTATGGAAAAAGACAGGATAGAAGCAATAATGTACATGCGTCCCGAGTACCAAGTGCTCTTGGGCAATAAAACAATGACCTTCTTCCTTACTTATTTGTATATAGAAGATACTTAGTGTTGAGTATTGCCATTTTAGAAATGGAGTAGATGAGTTTCAGAAGAAAATCCAAGTACTCGATTCACTTGACACTTGTCCACCCACTTGCCCCACTTCCCCTTCCTATTTGACAGCCCACTAGGAAAGCTGGGCTTTGGGAAGCCTTCCCCATACATTCTCTAGTGCCACTGAAAAGCCATTTCCCTGCTGTCTGTTGAAGCTCACTTCTTTGAACATGCATTAAGTTATTAGTTGGATACTTCAGAAATAATTGATGGTGAAGCCATCTGAGGAAGAAGTTGTGCACTTCCTACTTGGGCTGTGGCCACTCTCCTCTCCATTAAGGCACTTTCTTGCTTTGTGATTAATACCATCTTGTTGGTTTGTATTTTAGGATTCTAAGCTGTCAGAAGAGGTGATATTTCTCAGCAGCATTTGGCACAGATAATCACTCTCTTCATCTTGAAACATTTTCATTTCTGGTCTTCAGTTATATTGCCCTGCCCCCTGGTTCTTCATCCACATCACCTCACTGGCCATTCCTTCTTGGTATCCTTTATTGAACCTCCAGCCAACCTCTGAATAGTGAGAGAGTCTCAGGGCTTGAACTTTTATCCTCCTTTTCCTTTATCTCTTCTCCTTCCTTACCTTGAGTGATATCATTTAGTCCATTGCTATTAATACCATCTCTAAGTTAATTGCTCTTAAATTTATGTATACAATTGAACTTCCACTTGGATGTTTAAAGGATAGCATGTACATACATGGCTAAAGAGCATTAATGTTCTCTCCATCCCCATCCTGAAACTTGTGTTTATCCCAGTCTTTCCTGTCTCGATACACGGCTCCACCATCACCCACTTTCTCAGACTAAAAACCTAGGAGTCATCATTGATTCTTTTTTTCTCTCTGTCATTTCCCACATCCAATCCATTAGCAAATCCAATCCTGTCTCTTTTACTTCCAAAATATATCCCAAAGGCACCCACTTCTCACCATCTCCATTTTATAACACTTATTTAATCCATTAGTGCAGCGGTTCTCAACCTGTGGGTCGCGACCCTTTTGGCGGTCAAACGACCCTCTCACAGGGGTCGCCTAAGACCATCCTGCATATCAGATATTTACATTACGATTCATAACAGTAGCATCATTTCAGTTATGAAGTAGCAACAAAAATAATTTTATGGTTGGGTCACAACATGAGGAACTGTATTAAAGGGCCAGAAGGTTAAGAACCACTGCATTAGTGTCTTTCCCTAGGACTATTGCAGTAAGTTCTTGTCTCCATGCCTCCAGTCTTGTATTGTTAAAGTCCCTCATACACACTGAGCCAAAACTCTTTATTAGGCCATATTACTATCTTGCTAAAGCCTTCCAGTGTGTATTCTTAGTGAGCATATAGTAGCTGCTCGATAAACATTGGTTGACTATATTTTTCTCTTTGTTTCTGTAGCTCTTTTGATTTATCTTGTAAGGAAAGAGGTAACAATTCCCTTTGATGTGCTGGACTGAGTAAATTGGATTTGCCACATTCATCTGAATAAACTATCTCCCCAGATCCCATTCATCTTTTTAATGTAGCTTTGCATTTTCTGTCTTTCTCTAGGTATCCAGGTTTGGAAGTGGATTTATTTTATGTTGCAAAGTTCCTGTCCCATTTTTTAACCTATGCATGACAACTCTTGGAAGAAAATTATACTGATTTCTTTCTCTTCTCTCTTGGGTTGGGAGTGGTTTACCCTGAGATTACGTCTTTGTTGTTATTGGCTGTATGAGAACTGAGATCAATTCTCCCAAGGAGTCCTTGCCCTTCACCTCACTTCTCCGGGGTTGCAGAAGGAAAAAGATCTGGGTTATTCATCAAAGAGAGCTCATTTATTGAGGTTGTTCTAAATTCCTACACACATTTTATATAGAGGTGGGAAGGTGATGATGGGAAGGAGCAATGCAGCCACTGAAAGGCAAAGGAAGGGAAATGAAGGAGGGGGTTCCCACTGTTCATTGTGCCCTGCTTCTGTGGGAATCCCACCGGGTTGCAGATCACTAAGCTAGAAAGAAAGCCAGGGTATAAGGCTGAATGGGCTACCCCAACTTTCTGGTTAAGGATTCTCTATTCTAGCATAAACTTTGCATTCCTATGGAACAATAAAACTACTTTCTGAGTTCCTAATAAATGTCTGACATTTTTTGAGTCACTGAATAGTGGTGGTAAGAGTGGATGGGAAGGTGAGTGAGGCATGGATCCTGTGTTCAAAAAGCTCTTCATTAATAAATATGAAAATTACCACCAGCATGATAGGCAGAATATGATTTGAGCCAGAAGAAAGAAAGAAGCAAAAATGTGAGAGTGTTTAAAGGGGGAAGAGTCACAGGTAGGTTGGAAGAAGGATCGGGGAGAAGGAAGAGGGAAAGGAGAGAATAAAGAGAGGGAGAGCTGAATGGAAGGGGTGCCATTTGGGGAGCACATGTGGTTTGGGGTAGAGCAATCTTCAGGCCTCCTTCATTCTGCTATTGTCAATGACCTTGGACTATCTTGTCAAGGAAAGGATTGCCAAGGAACGCTGCTAGACATTTTGCAGAAATAAGATCTTTTGAGCCAAGTAAACTATTTATCTTCAGACCTGCTGTCCAGCTGTCAGATCTGACCCTAAACTTTGTTCAGTATTGTGTCTGCCAGCAATGAACCTGGGGGAAGTCTATCCCACCTGCTGTAGAGGTCCAGATTTCCCCATAAATCAGGTTTTCGTACATCACCTTCTACAGATGTGCCACTGCTGGGTACCACTCCTTACCTCATAATTTTCTTTAAATCTATCCTCTATTTTACTTAAATAGATTGAATCGCATCCTAAATGATAGTGTCTGTGAAATCATGAGTCTGTTATAAGTTTTCCTAAATTGTATATCTCCTCTATACATCTCATGTATTTTATACAAGTGAAGCCGAGGCTGTTTATAGAGAACTTGCGTCTTCTGCCTTTAAAATCATTTCAGCTTTGGAGAAAAAAAAATGACTTCTTCAACATCTTCCTAGCAGTCCTATTAAGTCCTTCTCTTTCATCTCCCTCTCCCCTCCTGTCACTCCCCCTACCCCCACCCCTTCCAGTTTCTGTCACATTCTGAGCCTGCAGGGGTTGTAGAGGACATAATAAAAAAGATCTTTGGTATTTTAGGATTTGAAGTGCAATGAAAGGAAATTACTGACACACTGAATCGCCATTTAATGGGCGATGGTGATATCGATCTGGTAATGTTTCCTGCGGTCCTAGTTGTAATAACTGTATAATATCATGCATTTTATCAAAATAATTTAAAAGCCGGCAAATGAAGTTGTTATGGTGCCTCTGTGTAAAATGAAATGGAAGTCAGAGGGTCTAGAAGATGGTGACAGTGGAAAAACAGCAAGGCCCCTAGGACTAAATTAGGGGAAGATTATAAAGCTCTGTAGCCAGAATAGATTTCTGAGGATTAAGTTAATATCTGTGTGGGGCTCTGAGTCTCTTAGAGCCTGTTATTCTATAGAGAGTAAAAAATGAGGCCCTCATCCACCTATTTGCTTTAATCATTCTTCTTCTGAGCTGAGGTGAGTTAGCACACAAGATTGCTTGATTTGTAGAATATGATTCTGTTCATTAGGACATTTCTGGTATAATAAACCAACTTTATGAGGGGTCTGCTATCTGCAGGTTGCAAGTTTAGTGCATAACTCAACACATTGGTTTTAATGGCCCATAATGAAATGTCTGCTGTTATCAAAAGTTTAATGAAAATTATGATGATATTTCTTAGCTTCCTTATTAAAAATCAGGTCTCAATGTTTCTAAAACTTTCATTATTGCTTTAATCACTTCATACTCTCATTATCTTTCTCAGGCACTGAAGTTATTGAAATTTCCTTCAGCATTCTTTCTTCACTGTTTCTTCCCATGCAGAATTTAGAACATGATTATAGAATAACTAGAGGCCCAGTGCACAAAATTCATGCACTGGTAGGGTCCCTAGCGGCTGCCGGCTGGGTACTTCCTCCCTTCCCCTGGTCGCCTGCTGCTGCTGCCACCGCTGGCCTGGGCCTCCCTCCCTTTCCCTGGCTGGCCCCGCCCCCTGTTCGAACTCACAGAAGAACTCCAGCGGAGGGGACAGTTTGCATACAACACTTTTATTATATAGGATGGTTGAGCATAATTAAGGGAGATGTGCTTTTTTTTGTGTGAAAATAAGTATAAGTTGGAAAATGCACTTCTGTGAGTTTTCCCCCAGGCTCACACTACTGTTGCCCACCACTTTGCTTCTGACACCAATCACCTGTGTGGGTTTTGCCCACATCACGCAATCCTGCGGCACCGGCTGGGTGTCCTGCAGTTCATTTCAGTTCTGACATTCTGTCTGAAGTTAGCATCAGATGCCATTGGTTAAAGGTTCAGTCCCACATGACTTGCACTTCAGACACCAATCATAAGTCTCAGGTTGTCACTTGTACTTCCAAAAGACTGGCACTGAATCAGGGTTCTCGTGACCCCCCTCCTTGGGTTCAATAACGGCTCACAGAACTGAGGGAAACATTTGCAGGATGCAGATGTACATCAAGATGGAAGAGGTACATAAGGCAAGGCATGTGGGGAGGGGCAGGGAGCTCCCATGCCCTCTCCAGGTGAGCCACTGTACCAGCACCTCCAGGAGTTCACCAACCTGGAAGCTCTCTGAACCCTGTACTCCTGGGATTTCTATGGCAGTTTCATCAGGAAGGCATAATCACTCATTAACTCAGTCTCCAGTCCATCTCCCTTTCCCGTAGGATGGAGGCGTGGATGAAAAGTCCCAAGCTTCTAGCCTGGGTTGGTCTTTCTGGTGATCAGCCCTCATCCTGTAGCTATACAGGGGCCCACCAAGAGTCACCTCTAAAAGGAAAGACACCCTTATCACCCAGGAAATTCCAGTGGATTTAGGAGCTTTGTGTCAGGAACTAGGCTCAAAGACCAAATAGAATAAAAGATGTTCTTAGTGCTGTTATCACTTAGAAATTACAAGGCTTTTAGAAACTCTGACAGGGACCCAGGGCAGAGAACAACATGTATATATTTTCTATTCACAGAGCAGCTGTTTTGTTATTACTATAACTAGAGGCCCGGTGCACAAAAATTTGTGCACTCGGGGGGGGGGGGGGGGGGGCCCTCAGCCTGGCCTGTGCCCCCTCGCCGTCGGAGGGTCACTAATGTTTGGTTTTGAATTATTGATAAAAAGGGTGTTTTCTAAGAAATTATGTAGTGTGATTCATTTAGTTAAATACATTGCAAATGTTATGTTTAAATTGAGAGACCCAGATTTTTGAACACTTGAGAAGCACCAATTTACATGTGCATTAATTTACTCGACCACTCAGGTTTGTTTCCAAATTTCTTCTTCTGTGAATGTGACATGTTAGTTACAAAGTTTTCTTAAATAGTTAAAGAATATGGGACCTCTTCTTACAGAAGATATTTTGGCCAAGAGTATACATATATTTTTAAACCTTTAAAAATACTTTACACTTAGCAAAACCTTTATGTTATTTCACTATATTCCTGTGTTTGTTTGTTTTTAACCAGTTTAGGGACAAAACTATAGCATAGGGATGTTAATACCATCTTAATAGTCTCATTTTACCCATTTTTTAAACCCAGAAGAAAATAAGACACTGAATTCTTAACCTTTTTATGCATCTGTGCGGCACCCGCATCTGTCTATATGTTTCTTATATGTTTATTTTGCTGTGCTGTTTGCTTTTATGCGTGTTAGTATAAAGAGCTTTGCACAGCTGTTGGAAACCCTTAGATCTATATGAAAGAACAGTGACTTTGTAGATGGGGATTGTTAGCATATATTTTTCAAGCAAGGACCCATTTACACATACACATAATGGTTACTTCCGTATTTTAGTTGTATATGTCAGGCATTTAGTGCAATGTGAGTACACATAGCAACAGTAATAGGGAACGGCTGCTGTAGGGTGAGCCATGAATTCTAAGACCTGGATCCTCCAGTCATCCCGGGCACCACACTGGAACCAGGAGCCTCTCTGTCTCTCCATGAGGGGGTGTTGTAATCCTAGCCAAGCCCTAGCAATCAATCCTTCCATATGACTTTCCATTTTCAGCCACTTCCAACATTTAAATTCCTCACCATCTCAAATCCAGACTCCGGTGTCTTACTTTCAAATGCTGCCACGGTTGACCTCAATCTCTATATTCAAATTTATTTTTCTCTAACTGTCAACAGCCTCCCCCTCCCATTCATCTCGGGTTCCATTCATTGGCAGACATAATGTGCTTCTTATTTTCATGACTTCAGTTATGACGACTCCCTCCCTCTTCTGAAATGTGTTTTCTCACGTGTGTTTTTTTTTCATTTTCATCAAAACCTATCTATCCTCCAAAGTCCAGTTTGATTCTTACCTTCATCATGTGCCCCAAATCACTACTCTTTCTCACTTCTAAAGACAGCACTTAAGTCTCTACCAGCGATGTAACACTTAACGACCAATTGATTGGTTTACTTTTCAGGAGCACATATGCTTTGTAAAACAAGGAACACCTCTAAATGTTCATTTTGATGATAATGATTCTCTCACTTGAGACCTGTATACATTGATGCTTCTTAAACACAACCTTTATATCTAATAATTCCAGTTTCCCAGCAACTTTCCTAACCTATAAAATGAATGAATTGGATTAGGTGTCTCATCTCAAGAAAGTTAATTTGCATATACTCACTGATTAGCCAATGAAAAGGGTAGCGGTCGTACGCCAATTACCATGTTTCTCTTTTATTAGTGTAGATCATTGTGCAAAGCCTTGATTTGGTGTTCAATTCAATATTTCTAATAGCTTGGAGGGTCACTAATGTTTGGTTTTGAATTATTGATAAAAAGGGTGTTTTCTAAGAAATTATGTAGTGTGATTCATTTAGTTAAATACATTGCAAATGTTATGTTTAAATTGAGAGACCCAGATTTTTGAACACTTGAGAAGCACCAATTTACATGTGCATTAATTTACTCGACCACTCAGGTTTGTTTCCAAATTTCTTCTTCGAATGTGACATGTTGTTAGTTACAAAGTTTTCTTAAATAGTTAAAGAATATGGGACCTCTTCTTACAGAAGATATTTTGGCCAAGAGTATACATATATTTTTAAACCTTTAAAAATACTTTACACTTAGCAAAACCTTTATGTTATTTCACTATATTCCTGTGTTTGTTTGTTTTTACCAGTTTAGGGACAAAACTATAGCATAGGGATGTGGGTTAGACTATTGGTGAAAATATTCACTCCCTTCCCCCATCTCCGTAGGAGAAGTATATTTTCTCACTCTGGGATCTTGGGCTTGGCCACATGAGTCTTGGAGTTTGCTACTTGTTCCTTGATGACTGGTGTGGTCATGTGACTTGTATTGGACCAATAGTATACTAGCATTCATGACACAAGAGGAGGCTTGAAAGTTATTCTGTGCTTTGTTATTGTCATGAGCAGACAAAATTAAATGCTAGATAGCTGCTGCCCTTTCAGCCTGGGTAACTGGATGCTCGTGTATAGAGCAGACCCAGCCCAATGTACAGTGAGGAACCAAGCTCATGTAACCCAAGCTTGAAGCAAAGGTGCTGACCTGCCCACATCATAGCTGACTCGGGGACCTATGAGCATGAGAACAAATTGCTTATTATTACTTGCCATTGCCTTGGGGCTACTTGGTTAGGTAGCATTATTGCTGCAATTTCTTATTGACACAATCTCAGAGGACAACCGTATTTGTTATTAAAGAATTTTCATTTCTGGTAGAAACTTTCCTAACTAACCCACTTCCGTTCCTTTCTGGGTTCACAGCCTCTCCCTTCCCACTCTGACACAGTCAGCTGCTTCCCGTGCCTCATGGATGGCTTGTAGCTTCCTCTTCAGTGTGCCCACATGCTTCTGCCCTCAGCAGCTGTTAGGTGCCCACAAGAGTCATAAGCTTTAGTGGTGCTCAAACTGATACCGGTTTTACTTATATGTTTTAATTCAACGTAATGTAAAATCCTGAAACATGTCTGTGTAAAGATAGTTGCTTCTGGGATCTTAACCAGAAGTTTCATATATTCAAGACTCCAAGTAAGCATTTTACTTTGGTCTGTGTGGTGGGTTAGAGTAGACTATTGGTGAAAATATTCACTCCCTTCCCCCATCTCTGTAGGAGAAGTGTATTTTCTCACTCTGGGATCTTGGGCTTGGCCACATGAGTCTTGGAGTTTGCTACTTGTTCCTTGATGACTGGTGTGGTCATGTGACTTGTATTGGACCAATAGTATACTAGCATTCATGACACAAGAGGAGGCTTGAAAGTTATTCTGTGCTTTGTTATTGTCATGAGCAGACAAAATTAAATGCTAGATAGCTGCTGCCCTTTCAGCCTGGGTAACTGGATGCTCGTGTATAGAGCAGACCCAGCCCAATGTACAGTGAGGAACCAAGCTCCTGTAACCCAAGCTTGAAGCAAAGGTGCTGACCTGCCCACATCATAGCTGACTCGGGGACCTATGAGCATGAGAACAAATTGCTTATTATTACTTGCCATTGCCTTGGGGCTACTTGGTTATGTAGCATTATTGCTGCAGTTTCTTATTGACACAATCTCAGAGGACAACCGTATCTGTTATTAAAGAATTTTCATTTCTGGTAGAAACTTTCCTAACTAACCCACTTCCGTTCCTTTCTGGGGTTCACAGCTCTCCCTTCCCACTCTGACACAGTCAGCTGCTTCCCGTGCCTCATGGATGGCTTGTAGCTTCCTCTTCAGTGTGCCCACATGCTTCTGCCCTCAGCAGCTGTTAGGTGCCCACAAGAGTCATAAGCTTTAGTGGTGCTCAAACTGATACCGGTTTTACTTATATGTTTTAATTCAACGTAATGTAAAATCCTGAAACATGTCTGTGTAAAGATAGTTGCTTCTGGGAAACAGGTTAAATGCTGGGAGAAAGCTAGTTTCCAAAAAGTTTTTGTCAAATTAGGCAGGTCAGATAACTGTATGAAAATGGAAAACTTGTAATGTCCAGAAGCTTCTTTGTAAATATCCCTAAGTGACTACTTTGAGAATGCCTGACGGGAAATCACAGGCAGTCACCTAGGTATGCCTTTTAGAAGATGGATCTGAAAGAGGCCTTGGTTCTTCCGATGATTAGAGAATGAACTCGTATTTATGTATTTTATGTTAAAATTCATGTGTAAGGCATGATTTACCACTTTAATCACCTTTTTAGAGTAATTGACCAACCATTGGATTAGAGAACAACTTAGTAAAGGGTATTTCATTGGAGTTTATTCCTGGTTGGGATATTCATGAAGAATTTCAACTATTGAAATGAACACTTCCTTATGTTTGTGCTTCACTGTAATGGTTCTTCGTATACATAGGCATATATTTGGATGTTCTACATATTTAGAATTTGTTAGGCCTCTTTGGATTTTCCATGTGTAATTTTAAAGGTCATATTTTTGGGGGTTGTTAAATCTAGGAATATTCTTAAATAACATAACAATGGAAGCTGAAAGCTGTGGTGGTTGGAGTAATATATATATATATCTGTGTGTGTGTATTTTATAAAGCACATAGTATATATACACAAATACATATATTTCATACATTTTATATACACACTATTCCTATAGAAGCAAATCGTAAGCAAATGTCAAAATACCTGGAGGAATAAAAACAAGTTGTGATTGAGCTCTTTAGTTTTGAATTCTATTTGTACAAAGTTACTTTGCAACATGCAGTGATTCATGCCAGGTCCCCTTGCCCAGGTGCCAATTAGAAAAGATTTGGTGATAGAGTGAGGGACGTTTTTTCTGGAGACCAGCCCATCTCAGGAGACGGTCTATCTCGAGTATGATAAATACAGTGCTTGTTGATTAAGTGTGCCCTGTTTACTCCTTCCTGTCCTCTGTGGTGGGTACAGCTGGATTCTAAGGACCACAGATATGCGCAGAGAAGAGGAAAGGTAAACAAAAGCTGTGAACTAGGAAATACCTGTACCATAAGGATGAAATCCTCGCATGTGTAGTGTCAAGGTCGGTCCAAAGAAAAGTAACATCATTTAAAGTCACACTACTGTTCCTTTGGGTAAGACTTCATAAACCCTGTATACTGTGTACAAGGTAACCTTACAGTATGCAGGTTTGTCTAAAAACCTATCAGGGCTCACCTATTTTCCATTCTTGGTGTGATCTGCCCATGTGTGACCCCACCTATCCCTTCATTGACTGCTGCTGGGGTCATGGTCTCCTCGATAGGTACAAAGTGGAGGTCACTTTGGAGACAAAACTCTAAGGTATTGAGTACACATCTGTCCGGAGTCAGCAGATGACCACCCCATCAGTACTTCATTGGGCCACCTTTCCCCTTCAATACCGCTGCGATTCTTTTTGGCATTGACTCCACAAGATGCTGAAAGGTGATGCGAGGAATCTGACACCATGCCTGATGAATAGCACTGTCCAGTTCTGTGAGATTTGATGGTTGTGGAACCAGCTGCCTGATGGCTCTTTTAACTTCGTCCCACAAATGCTCAATTGGATTGAGATCTGGTGATTGTGGGGGCCACCTAAGCAAGGTAAAGTCTCCCTCATGTTCTTGAAACCACTCCTGCACAATACGAGCACCGTGGCATGGCGCATTGTCTTGTTGGAAGAAGCCATCTCCATTGGGATACACCATCAACATGATAGGATGAACTTGATCAGCAACGATACTTAGGTATGTTGTGCTATTCAGACGTTGTTCCACACGAATTAAAGGGCCCAAATCATGCCAGGAAAACATGCCCCAAACCATAACACTGCCCCCACCAGCTTGAAGGGTTGTACTCATGCATGTGGGGTGCATGCTTTCATGCTGTTTCCACCAAATTCTCACTCTGCCATCTGCATGAGGCAACTGGAAACGTGATTCATTGGACCACATGACTTTTTTCCAATGCTCAACTGTCCAATCTTTGTGTTCCTGTGTGAATTGGAGACGTTTTATCTTGGTAACTGCAGACAGCAAAGGTGTTCAAACAGGCCTTCTTCTCATCCATCTAAATCAGTTACCAAACTTTGTAGATTCCAGCAGCTTAGTATCCTTCCTTTGTATCCCTTTTTGTACATCACTGTTGCCTTGCTTCACACCATTCATGGTATTCTCCTGGATTATTACAGTAGCCCTCAAACGTGTCTTTTCTGCTTCAGTATTCCTCCCCATCTGTCATTGCCCAAGTGTGGCCTCTCTAAATCACAAATATCATCATGTTCCTCTTTTCCTGAAAATATTTCAGTTTCTCATGACTAACTCTGTGATGGAGTTAAATCCCTATAACTCAGCTCTCAAGACTATTTATGTTTATGGTTTGGTCCTTGTTCATCAGTCCAGTTTCATCTCCGTTCAGCCACTCCCTCACCCCAACATACACACCCCCTTGATACAGCCTTGCCAAATTACTTGAAGTTCCTGGAAGTTGTCAGGCTGTTTCATGACCATGTAGCTTCATAAATACTATTTCTTGTGCTAATACTGCCCTTGCATTTCTTATTACTTTGCTTCTATTGTTCTTCAAAACTCAAGCCTGTTTAAATTATGTATGTTCTCTATGACTTAATAATTCCACTTCTTTGTAACAAATACTTATGTGCAAATATGTTTATTGCACCATTTATAATAGCAAAAATACTGTATTTGAAGCAACTTAAACATCTAATATTAGGGAAATGGTTTAATAAATGGTATGCAATATTACGTACCATTACATAGCCATTAGATTTGTATTGTCATAAATTTTTGATAACATTAGAAAAGGTCTATAACATATAAAGTATGAAACACAAATACATGTGTATGCATTCTCATGTATATGTTTGAGTGTCTGTTGCTATCTTTAGTGAGGAGGGGAAGAGAGAGGTTGCAAATATCACTGGAAGGAAATAGCTTAAAATTGGTAGAAGCTTTTTGGGTGGTAGAATTAAGGTGGTTTTTATTTTTTTACATTCTAATTTATTAGGTTTTCCAAGTTTCTGCAAGTATAAGTGTGTTCTATAATTAAGACAGCATTCTAATTAAACACATGCAAATGAGCTCAAGGATGCACCTGCCTGAGAAGCCTTCCACGAACTCCCCTGCTGATCAGGATGCCTCTCCTGCATTTCTGCTGGCCTCGTGCTTCACTTTATTTGTGCATTTGTGGCACTGAATGCCAATCACTGATTTATTCATGTCTCCCCAATCCTAGAGTATGATATTTTTAAGGGCAGCCTTGAGTCTTAAATGACTTTTCCTCAGATCCGGGCACAGTAACTGCCCTATCGTGAGTGCTCAATTGAAGGTTATGAATCAATAAACTAGAAATGAAGATTCTTCTAAGGCAGCCACCTAATCACTCCCTAGTCCATTGGTGGTAACAGTAGACCTGAGAGCATTGAGACCTGGAAGAAATGATTGTATGTTTGGGTGACTCCTTCTCCTAGAACTTAAACCAGTCCTCATATCCAAGGGTCTTACTGCTCAAGTCCCCATCTGCACCATATGACCTGTACAAATTGTGCCCCTTCTTTCAGGTCAGTTTCAGATACTTCTAGCTTTTTGAAGCTTGTCCTGATGTCTCTAGTCGGATCAGTGATTTTTTTCCCATTTTATTGAATTTATTGGGGTGACACTGATTAACAAAATTACGGGTTTCAGGTGCACAATTCAAGAACACATCCTCCACAGTAATGCTCATGTCTTTCAGTAAAATCCCAAACAATGTCCAACATCATTTGTCCCCCCCTGTTCCCTCCTCCACCTACCCCCTCCTCTTCCTTCCCCTGGAAGTCACTACACTGTTGTTCGTGATCAGACATCACCATCAAACATACTAACTGGTTTACTCATATATCTATAACCTCAAATAGGTTAGTAGAGTTGAATGTTAGTTTTGTTCTCACCTGTATCCCCACAGCCTATAACTGTGCCTGGCGCATGGAAGGAGCTCAGTAAATATTGGTGGAATAAATAGTGAAGGCTGAATAAATTCAATTTCATTCACTTCAACAAGCTGGTACTAAATGCTTATTATTTGTAAAGCACTATGAAAAGAACTACAGATACATTAAAGATGACAAAATATGACTGCTGGTCCTCAGAATGATATCTCAGCCTCAACTAAGAGACTCTACATTTAGACATGGTACGGAACAAGTGCAGTGAGAAAAATACTGGCATTGTGCAGGGGGAGTGTGAAGATGGAAGACTTGATTTCCACTAGGTGTATATACATAGGCTTCTCAGGGGAGGCAAAATATGAGCTGAGTTTGAAACATAAGTAAGAGCTGGAGAGTAGTAGAGGAAATAGTAGACCGTGGGGTGGCCAGTGAGAAAAACAAAAGTGGGAGAAGACAAAATGAATTTTGAGGACAAAATCGGTCACAAGTCTTAGTTTAAAAGAGGGGTGGTGGTGGAGAGAATGGGAAAGAACATTGGAACTTTACTTAAAGCATGAGCAGCCCTGTGGTTGATAAGTAAGGTGATGCTGGAAAGTCTTGGGAAAGGAGAAGTGTAGTGAGAAAGAACTGGAGTTGGGGGCAGGAGGAGATATGGGAAGCAAAGAGATCAGTTGGGAATCTGTTGAAATCCACCTGATATGAACTGATAAAGGTTTGTGTTTGGGTGACAGTGGGTATTGTATCTATAGAGCCTGAGAGTTTACAAAATAACATGGTACAGAGTGACATTTTGGATGTGAAATCAGTAGACCCAGCCCTAACCGGTTTGGCTCAGTGGATAGAGTGTCGGCCTGTGGACTGAAAGGTCCCGGATTCGATTCTGGTCAAGGGCATCTA
>NW_005357559.1:1838443-1845230 GCF_000412655.1 Myotis brandtii
TGCTTTTTGTTTTCCCCTGTGGACCTTGGGGCATGCTGTGTTTGAACTGACCTGTGTTGGATTTTTTAAGAGGAACTTTGCAGAGGCTGAGTGCTAGGGGGACTTTATCGATCTGCCCCTAGCTCTTTGTACATACTCCCAACATAATACCTGAAATATTGCCCTGGAGTGCTTTCAGGTCAGTTCTCCACTGCTGGCTGCTGCTGGCTCATGCTTCTTTGTTTCTCCAGATCGAGTGCAGTGCTGGAACATGGCAGATCCTCTATAAATATCATCTGAGTGGAATTGAATTGCTGAATTATAGCCAAGGAAGGTATTACCTTGGGGACAGAAGAAACAGGGTTTTCATCTAGATTGAAGTTAGATGCTCATAGCTCATTGGTGATAGAATTTTTCTATTAGGAAAATGGCATTACAGGTATTATTTTCCTGGTTTCTTTATGGAATGGGAATAGGAGGGAGCCGCAACAGAGGAGGGCAGCAGACTGTCATGAAATTAGTAGTTATTTCTGGAATATGAACTGGGGAGTGTTCAGGAAAGTTGGGGTTGCATGATGAAGTCAGAGACTGATGTCTTCCATTTTTAATAGGGGAGGAGTGAGAGAGCAGAATATCTAGGATGACTTTGCGGGGGGTCTGCTTATGAGTTGTGTGTGCACAGCTAAGAATGCAACTTCTGAAAACCTATCCAGTCTATTTGTTTTTTCAATTAGACACACACTTGTATATACATCTAGTTTCTACTAAGGACAAGCTGTTATCTATTAACATGGTATCATTAGTATTTATTTTTTAAACATCAGACTGTGTTCATTGGTTATCAACTACAATGCTACAATGCTCTTTTTTTTTCCTAAAGGTTTTTATTGATTTTTAGAAAGACAGGAAGGGAGAATGAGAGAGAGAGAAACATTTATGCCAGAGGGAATCATCCATTGGCTACCTTCTGGATGCCCCCCACTGGGGATTGAGTTTACAATCTGGGCATGTGCCCTGAATGGGAATCGAACCTACAACTCTTTGATGCACAGAACACAGGATGGCGCCCAACCAACTGGGAGAATGAGAGAGAGAGAGAAACATTTATGCCAGAGGGAATCATCCATTGGCTACCTTCTGGATGCCCCCCACTGGGGATTGAGTTTACAATCTGGGCATGTGCCCTGAATGGGAATCGAACCTACAACTCTTTGATGCACAGAACACAGGATGGCGCCCAACCAACTGAGCCACACTGGCAAGGGCTTATTAATTTTTATTAATGCTGTTATCATTGTTTTGCCAAATAGTTAGGCTTTCCAGAATATAGGTGAATTGACTGCTCTGCCCCAGTTTTGATGTGTGTAGAGAGGTGAAGGAGTTAGGGTGCTGGCAGAGTAATACACAGTGCAGATTGTGAAGTGCTGAGCCTGTTCTATTCAGAGCCTCATCCCCTTCTTACAGCTCATTTGAGGAGTCTCCTCAAGTGGACGTTCGATCATCTGTGTGACATCTGGGGCCAGGCAGTTAGTGCTCCTCTGTTTTCCTTGAAACAATCTTATCTCAGCCAAATTCGAAATTCTTTTCTTTATACTGAGGGAAAAGCAGTCATCTTGGCAGGAGAGTCTTATATCTGGTTCTGTTGTGCATGTCAGTGTTTTGTCTCCTAAGATGAAGCATTCATATATTTTTAATTCAGTGCCAAAATTAAGAAAAGTTCTCTTTCGTCACTTATGTACTTATGTTTTGTGTGTTTCATTGAGGTAGAGGTGGTGGTAGGGGGGGAGTATTGCCATGTCACTCATTTGGGGGATTCTGTTTTGTTTTCTAGAATGTCCCGCCTTGCTTCCCTGCCCCTCCGTGGAGGATAATGGGTGGGCAGGATGGCAGGCAGTGGGGAAGCAGCTTGGCAGCTCTCTTGAGTAGCCCCGCCGATGCTCTTCCCCAAGATGGGAGTGTTGGCAGAAGCTGCTGCCCAACAACAGCGTGACTCCGCTCCTCTCCTTGGAGACGGCCTGCCTCCCTTTGCGGTTGGCCCCAAGGCTTCAGATCAGAGAGGGATCCTAGTGGGGCACTCTCCCCAGTTCTGGCAGCGGGGATACACAGTGCTGGTGACGCTCTGTCATTCCAGCAGCTGATGTATTGTGGGGAGTCGGCGAGCTATGTCTGTGCCTTGGAACGATTCAGGGTTCTAGGCTGCTTTCCGACTGCTAGGCAGGTTGTCACGGCCAGTGACAGGTCCGTCCAGGGTTGTTGATTATTCCAAATTTGGAGTCGCAGAAGCCTGGATAGTCTAGGGTGAGTAATGGATGTGAATGCCCAGATTCTGGAAATCGCTTTGAGAAACCTCCCCTCAGACTGTGAGGGGACACACTCCATTGGTGCATCCAGTCCTTGACATAATCAGCATGTGGCCACTGGCGTGGGATGGGTCGTGTTATTCAAGTACAGAGCGTGGTTCTGATGTAGCTGTTTTTCTGAATGACCACACTTGAATTAGCAAGAAGTCTCTCATAACTAGTTCATTTTGGAAGGCCTCACACTCCCCTTGTTTTAATAATACATAAAACACTTAGGACCCGGTTAGGAGCATTTTATTACAGTGATCGCTTGAGAGAGAAAACTCTAGCTGTTGCTGGTCGTGTTTTGGTTATACACTAAGCACTAATTTACCTTTGGCTATTAAGGCTTTGTGGCAACTGCTAGAGAAAAGGTGCTCCAGGCGATTTGGACTGAATTAGGGGTGTGGCCTGAAGTATTCCATGAATTGAACTATAACTGCAAGTTGGCTCCTTACTCCCTCTTGAGCAAAAGACAATATGTGAAGGATTCTGATTACAGCTCAGATGTTCGGTTCTAAGAAGTCGCCCTTTGAGCTTGCTCTGTAAATACTGATTAGTTGCAAACCTTCAATTTTGCTCCTTCGCCACCCAGAATGGTGCCTGGGACTGAAGAAAAGTGCTTTTCCCACTGCCGCGGTGCTTTCAACAGCAGATTCTTCTGCAGGGAGACGAAAATAGGCTTCCCATTGTTCGAATGGGTGTTTTAAGTGCTTTGCAGGTGTATCTTAAAGAATGGAGTATTTATTTTTAATGAGAAGGACTGAAGAATAAAAACAATCCCAGCCTTGGAGAATTGCAGATCAAAGCTTTTATTTTTTATTTTTTTCATTATGAAACAAATGAAGGCCTCCATCCTAGGAGCTGGGAAATTCATTAATTTTTAATAGAGGAATAGGCTATACATGGTAATTTAATTCCTTGGGGAGAAGAGCGTTTAAGTGGTGTTTAAAAATCTACATACTTGGGTGGTTTGCAGTGAAAACCTGCTGTGATATCTGAGGGAATAAATGTACAGCGCAGTTGAGAAACTTGTTTAGAAGCACTGTGGGCCCTTTATCACCGGTCTGTTTCTACCCAGTGTACCCTAGCATGTTTTGTAGTAGAGCCCTATTTAGCTCTTATTTGGGGCCTGGCTCTCCCATCTTACTGTTTCAATCAGAAATACCACTGTCAGGAGGTAGAATTGTGTGCAGAAATAATAAGCAAATCTCAGACCTTCCAGATCTTCTATTTCACATTTTTCCTCCTTGGTTAAGCTCTCCCCTCACCCTTCCAAATACTTGTGTTCTTCTCTAAGGGATCTCATGGTGTCGTCCTTTTCATCATCAACTACCAGCCAGGATATTTGGAAGCATGAGTTGCTGTGTCGAGCTGGAATTTTAAGCTGCTGATTTAAGAAGCAGGTTCTGCTGTCCATGAGTTGCTGTGTCGAGCTGGAATTTTAAGCTGCTGGGTTTTGTGATCCTGGCCCTGCCCTCCCAGCCTCTTCCACATTGTGGTGCCGGCTTGGAAAGAGACAGGCTGCTCAGAAGGGCCACCTGTGCCAGGGGGCAGCAGCTCTGCTGTTTATTTTTTATTTATTTATTTTTTTAAAAAATATATTTTATTGATTTTTCAAAGAGAGGAAGGGAGAGGGATAGCGAGTTAGAAACAATTGATCAGCCGCCTCCTGCACCCCCCACTGGGGATGTGCCCGCAACCAAGGCACATGCCCTTGACCGGAATCGAACCTGGGACCCTTCAGTCCGCAGGCCGACGCTCTATCCCCTGAGCCAAACCGATCAGGGCTCTGCTGTTTATTTTTATGTGTCTGCTGTGAACTGTGTTGGGATAGCCCGGGAACTGGGGGCTGTGGCATCAGTGAAAGTGGCCTGAGTTTGGAGCCACTTGGCAGGCACAGGAATGTCGCCGAGTAAATGACTCGTCTGTGATATGGTTGTAGGCATGGAGAATGCATTTATAAAACGGAAGTCACAGATGGGCTGAGCAATATCTTTTGGGAAGTAAGACGAATTGGGTGGTCAAAAATGTGTTGAAGTAAAGGAGGTCCTGAGGTCATGTGGTCTGTCCCCTGCTTTAGAGAGGAGGACACTGTGGCCAAGGGCGATTAAGGGATGTCCCTGATGCCTTGGAGTCTGTCAGTAACTGAGTTATCTTCCGGCATCTCCTATCCTTCTGCCCTGATGCTTGCTGGCTTATTTATGCTTTTTTTTTTTTCATCTTAAATCTTCCCCAGAATAAGACAATACATAAATAAGTGAATGAATTTCTGCCTTCTGTGTTTTAACATGTTCATTCTTATCAATCTGTTTGTTTATCCGTATTATAAATCTGCACATGTTTGTCGATCTTGCTTACTTTCCGTCCCCCACCCCTCAAATTTGGAGTTGCATAAAGACAAGGACTGTGTTTACAATGAAACAAACCTACAGCATCTAACATCTCCTCATGTGCCTGTGAGTATCCGAGCAATGTTGCTAGGGAATGAGCAGCATAAATCAAATATTTGCATTTTTTTAATCTGCTAGGTTTGCCGGACAGCACTTGGCTAAGTTCTTTGGTGAAAGGTAGTTAAACCTGATCTAGAAAAATAGAGGTTTCCCATGGCATTGCCTCTCTTTCTATTCCTAGTGAATGTGCTGACAACTCTGCCTCCCAGCTGCTGGAGCCTGAAAGGTCATAATCTACTGTGAGCTCAGGCCCTGCTTGCAGGCTCAGGAGTCAGAGGGCTATGTCAGGCCTGAGGCAGAGAGGGGCAGGGCTGTGAAAACAATCATAGATAAGCCATTGAGATTCACCCAGGAGCCCGTGTTCTCTAAATCACTCCGCACATGCTGGCTGGCAGTTTGGAAATGCCAATGTGTGAAGGGTCCCACTCCAATGCTTGTCCCTTCAGGGACAGTCAGTTTTCCTTGCCTCTTACCTGTGTTTTCCTCCAGGTTCAGGGTTGGGTCCTTGATTCTGAATGGAAAGTCCTGTTGTACTGTTTTCCTGCATCTTCTCTGCTGCCTATTACTTCCCAATGGCACACATGTCTATTGTAATCCCTTGCATCTCAAAAGAAAACTCCTTTATTTGATTTCACATGTCTGAAGGCCTAAGCTCCCCCTTTTAGTAAAACTCCTTAAAGTGTTGCTTATTCTTATTTCTTTCACTTGCTTTCCACCCATACTCTCTTAGCTCCAACCCCATCAGATTTTTGCCCTCATCGCTGCACTGAAACTATTCCTTTCAGCATCACAGTGACCCATGTTGCTGTATCCAGTCGTCAGCACTCGCCCTCTTGTATTTTTAATCCTCACTTAAGGATATGCTTTTTTATTGATTTTTTTTTGAGAGAGAGAGAGAAGAAGGGAGAGGGAGAGAAAGAAACATCAACATGAGAGTGAAACATTGATTGGTTGCCTCCTGCAGGCACCCCAACCAGGGATCGAACCCGCAACCTGCGTATGTGCTCTGACTAGGAATCTAACCTGCCACCTTTCAGTGTATGGGACAACACTCCAACCAACTGAGCCACACCAGCCACGGTGGCTCTCAGCCCTCTTATTTGACACACCAGCAGCATTGGACACAACCTATCATTCCGTCACTCTAGCTTGAGACAGGTTCTTCATCCAAGGAAACACTGGCTCTCCTCCCACCTCTCTGCCCGCTCCTTCTCAGCTCCTTTGCTGGTCAGTCCTGGTCTCCCTTATCCCCAAACACTGGAGTGCCCTGGGATCATCCTCAGACCTCTCCTCTTCTGAAATGAAATGCACTCCCTTAGTGATTTCCTCCAGCCTCCTGGCTTTTAATGCCTTCTGTACACTCCAAATATAGAGCTCCAGCCTTACTCTCACTTAAAGTTCAGGTTCAAATGTGTTCTTTAAAGGGCTCTAGAACTTAACATGTCCAATCAGAATCTCCACGTCTTAATCCCACATATTTGCTTCTTTGTGCTATCGGCCTTGTCTCACCTCCATAATGGCAGCTTTATCCTCCTCTGGCTTATTATGATAAACTAGAGGCCCGGTGCATGAAAATTCATGCACTGGAGGGGGGTCCTCAGCCTGGCCTGCCCCCTCTCACAGTCCAAGAGCCCTCAGGGGCGGGAGGCGACCCAGCGATCAGGGGAAGGCAACGCCCCTATCACACCTCTGCTGCTGCCTCAGCTGGCAGCAAAAGCCTCGGCCGGCCCTGGTTACCTGAGCCTCGGGCGGCCCTGGGTGACTGGGGGGCTGGGGGACTCCAGAGGCAGATGTGTGGCAAGGCCTCCCCAGTGGGGCTCAGGGGACTGGGCGCCGCCATCTTGTGGCTCTGGGTGCCACCATCTTTGAGGGCAGGGCAGAAATTAGCATATTCCCTCCTTATTGGCTGTGGGCACCACCATCTTTGCAATGGTGTGAGGGTCAATTAGCATATTCCCTCTTTATTAGATAGGATAATATATTATAAATTATAATATAAATTACATTTATATATTG
>NW_005357559.1:1845313-1846703 GCF_000412655.1 Myotis brandtii
ATTTATTATATATTTACAAAATTATGAATTATATAAGGTGTATTTATAGATATAAATATTTTCAGAGTCTCACCACTTTCCATTGCCACCACTGCAACACCTCAGCTCAATAATATGGATAACATCAGTCACATCATCTCTCTCTGCTCAAAACACTAAGGGCTTCCTCTCTAACTCGGGGTAAACTTGACAAAGACTCTGTGGAATCTAATGCCTTGATTCTCTCCGAGGTCGTCATTACCATTCTCTAGCTCACTGACTCGCCACACGGCTCTCATTCCTGTTCTGGGGCGCAGCAGGCCTGCTCCCATCTGGGCGCCTTTACTGTGCTGTGTCTGCAACCTGGGGTGCCCCTGACCACCACATGTCTACATGTTTATTCAAGTGTCATCCTACCTGAGGGCCCTGCTGAAACTCTAACCTGCCCCAGTGCTGCGGTCTCCTTTCCTGCTTCTTTCTCTTCACAGTCCTTATCATACATACTTTCATTCTTCATTTCTTTTCAGTCTCCTTCCACTAGAATGTAAAGCCCTCTGGGGCAAAGATTATCATCTTTTTTCATTTTTTTTCTGGGCCTGAATCACTAGCTCCTTAATGGGGCCTGACCCATAATAAGCCATTAGTACCTGGAATAACTGAATGAATGCTTTCCGGTGAAATCTGCCGTTTCCTGGCCCAAAGCTTCTGTTTTCTGTGATGTCAGTATGTTTTATTCCAAGCCCACCAGCAGAAGGAATGGGTTTAGTTTATATGGCTTCTGTCAGCTACACACCAGCCACCTTAGAACTCCATGTGATTCTCTTGTCTAACTAACCAGGGAATTTTCACATATTTATAATGGTGATATTATAAATACTAACTTGAAAGGCAAGGACTTGCAAAGGTACATGGGAAGCCAGAATATCTAAATATCTGACACTCTTTGAGCCTTTATCTGGCTAATACCCTGCTAAAATGCTTTGCAATCTCTCTCTCTCCCTGTAAGGTAGGCGGGTATTTTTCCCATTCTGCAAATGAGGACCATAAGGTTTTAAAGAACTTAAGTAACTTGTCAAGTAAAAGGTTAGTAGGTGGTCATGTCAGGAGGTGTGTAACCACTCTGCTCTGTTGCTCTGTTGGAGGGATTGACTCCTCACTCCACAGGTGTTCACTAAGATCCTTCATTTTCTATCTTTGGTGGGAGCTGACCTTTGCACTCATAAAACCAGGCCCAGCAGGGGAACAGAGAGAACACAGAGTGAGAATAGTGCATGCCCCTTCCTCAAGGATCAGGACAGTATCCAGTTCCTACCCTTAGCTCTGTGCTTCCACTGGGGAGGAGAGGAGCATTAGGAAATCAAAAATTCAGTTGGAAAGAGGAGCCCAGAGCATCTCACTTTGCTGGACACAA
>NW_005357560.1:0-2902 GCF_000412655.1 Myotis brandtii
AAGAACGTTGTTTCCTTCCACATTGATGGTGCCTTGGCTTGGGTCCTGTGGTTGCGGGTGGTCTTGGGGGCTTGGATCTGGCCTTTCTTCTTGGTCCCCGTGCCCCTCCAAAACCTCCCTTGGACCCACATGAGGATCTGGGGATGTATCATATTGAACCATTATTGGTGGTTGTCCATCCTCTGATGGGGTCAGCTTGGCTTCTTGCATCTCAGGAGTATTCTGATTAGCCATATTGATGCTCTACATCAAAAAGCACTTGGTACCCAGGATCCCATCACTTCAAAAGTGGGGTCAGAGATGCCTTTGGTCACAGCAGTGATGCCCTATATATACTGTCCTCAAAATTCTAGAGTCTCGGTCGTGGGGCAACCAGCTGCTTAAGTCATGTGATGTCACAAAGGTGACTTATGGCTGCTCTGGAGTGTGGGCCTTGGCCAAGTGTAGGGAAGTGGACATCGGTAGGACCCCCATCTTCTCTCTTTTCTAATAGTATAGAGAAATAGTGTTCAGGTTAATAGAAAAGGTGCTAATCTGCTTCCAGGCACATTATTTCTTGTTTCTAGGCACTACATGTGTTGAGAGATCATGATCCTATCTCTACTCCCAAATCTACAGATGTGGGAGGCCTGTTGATGGCCTCTTTGTTGCTCAAGAGCAAGGCCCTGGTTAGTCCTCACTTGGGCTACCACCAAGACATCCTGGGTCAGATGGGCCCCTGGGGGACTGTAGCTCCCAGAAATTGGTGGTTGTCCCAGTCTCAGGAGGTAGCCTCAGTGTTCAATGCACCCCTCACAAGTTTCCTGCTTTGGTCTCTTCCAGCTGTACCTGCTGTTTTGTGGATCCTGCTCAGATGAGCCCAAAAGAGAGTCCTATTTTCTTACCCCTGGGTCAAGTTGTCCCTAGAATAGGGCTGTCCTCCAGCACATGAGGGATCATTCCTCTCATTCCTCAATCTCAGTTTTACCCAAAGCACCTCAGAGATAATGTTACCCACGGGGTTTCTGTGGGAATGGACAGCACACCCTCTGATGTCCTGGCGGTGGGGGGAAGGGGTCGTCTTCAGCTTTTTTCCCCGGCAAATCTCACCTCTATTAGGTCACAACAGGATTCGCTTTAGTTTCCATTTCTTCCCCGTAGGAACTCTTCTCAATACCAAAGATGGGCTCACTTTGGGACACCTGCATTTGGCCTCCCAAATCACCCTCCCCAGACCCTGAGACTCACACTCTATTAAGGCTTTTGCTTTCCCAGATTTCTGATCTCTTATTTCCAAGTTGGATCTCCTTTGGTACTTTCCATTTTAATTACTTATTTGGAGGTTGGGTACATATTCAGCTCTGTGGAAACAAAGCATTGCACTGACTCACTCTCATGCCAGCCTTATTCTCCTTACTAGAAGAACCCGCCCCCACCTGTGTGTTCCTCTCCTGTCATTACTTGAAGGTAGCTACATTGAATCATTTTGTTTGTTCTTGCCTTAGATACTTTTCAAAGAACCTAATTTACATAGAGTCAGTACCAAGGAGAATGACAATTTCATTAGGTAGCCATGGCTGAAGAAAGCCCATACAAAGATAATCATAAATATGTACTTGAACATAGAGGAGAGACTGGGTGTGGAATGAGAGAACAGCCAAATTCAAGTAATCTTCACCAAGGAGGAGAGGATACTACAGTGGTTTCTTTGGGATTCATGTTCTCTAACTGTTGTGGAGAACTTTGGTCCTAATACTCACTCTGAATAGGGAGATTGAAGGGTAACATGGGAAGGCACCACTGCACTAGTTCTAGGTCCTTCTCCCATCTCTTCCACTAAGTGGTGTCATTCCTCCTCTCTGACTGTCAATCCTTTGTTTCTGAAAGGGAACCTAAAGGCATTAGGGAAGAGTATTCCCCAAGGGCCAGGGCATTTTCTGTGTATATGCATGTGTATTGTTTTCTTCATTTACTTTTGTCTGCAGCTATTTTAGGGAATATACCTCATATCAGTAGCTGACCACTAAGCTATAATAACAAAGAATTCAGTGGTAAAACATGACAAGAATATAGTCTTTCCAAAAATAGTTTAGAAAAATCATGGAACAAACAAATTATAGCACAATGAACAGCAACAAATCATGGGGCGATGGAAATATGATTGCCTAAATTATGATACTCAAAATGGTCTGATTTCAGAAAAAATAAATAAATATGCATTCAAAGAAAGACAATATGGCTCATGCTTAGGAAAAAAATGAAATTAGCACAAACTACCCCTGAGAAATCACAGACATTGTTCTCAGTAGCCAAACTAGGAAATGTCAACTAGGATATGGCAGGGGTGAGATGCCAGTGTTGGCAGTCTGCATGCAGAGCCCTGGTTCTCTTCCATAGGCCAGAATGCCTGGGCCCTGGGCTGGTAATGCCTCAAGTTTGAGGTGATTCTACTTCATGGAAATCCTGGAAAATCATTGAGCTTTGTTCCCAGATCAAGCAGGGGGCGAACTGAGGGAAGGTGGGCTTGCATGTGGGGGAGGATGTGCAAGAAAGGATGCTCTGCAAATTCAATTCTTATTCGATCACAGGCACCACACTTAATAAAAGGATTGTGCAGCTCACACTTTGGGCACAAACCAGGATGGGTATCCCTGCTGGCATCAGTCAAGGAAAATAAGCCATGTGCCCAAGACAATGGCCTTGTGTCCTCTGGGCCAGGACAGAGGGCAGCATGCTAAGCGCACCCAAGAGTAATCTGAGCATGAGGCATTTCACGTGCTGGGCCATGACAGCCAAAACGTCTTAAAAACAAATCGTGCTCAGGGGACCAGAGGAGGCACATGGCTGATCCAGAGCACTTGATTTTACTTTTGTTCCCAGGAGGGCATAGGTGACAGGGTCTAGGAAAACAAAATGAAAGTCA
>NW_005357560.1:3437-4475 GCF_000412655.1 Myotis brandtii
TGATGCCCTCAACATCCACTGAGACATGTTAGCAAACCACCCTGAGGTCAGCCCAGGTGTGGGGCATTTTCCTGAGGTGTGCCACACTACCTTTGGTGGCTGTGTGTTCTTATACAAGAGAAAGTGAGGCCCCTGAGCACTTAGCACAACACCTACACAGACATGATTGATCATACATGAACTGTTCAACATCTTACATTCTAGAAAGGAGCTGGGTCGCAGCTGAGGGGGCACTCCTAAGCCTGCCTGCTCCATGTGGACAGTGAGCAGCAGAAACTCTGCACAGGGAGGTTTAAAGAGCACTTAAGGAGAGTTTACACTGACAGGTAACAATATGCTGCCTTTATACTGTATAGGGGAAAGGGGAAATTCAGCTGGGACTCATTGGCTCTCCCATGGGTATGGTGACAGCAAGAGACATTCACAAACATTGTTGCGGAAAGAGTGGGAGAGTTCGGCTGAGGTAGGTACAAGGAAGGCTACAACCACGACCAGCCAGGGGACCTCTGGGTCATCACTGGTGATGGGTGTTCACAATTGCCACTAATTTTGGTCACAGTACAATAGCTAGTAGAGGTTAGGGGTATCTTAAGCAACCTAATAATACAGTCCCAACATGAATGATGTGAAATGGACAGAACTGATGAAAAAAACAGACTGTCTTACAATAGAAGTTGGAGACTTCAATATCCTCCTCAATGCAATGAATTGTGCCCCACCCTGCCCTACCAAATCATTTGTTGCAGCCCCAACTCCTCATGTGACTGTATTTTGAGATAGCCCGTTAGAGAAGAAAAGAAGGTTAAAAGAAGGTTAAAAGAAAAACACCAATCAAAGGACATCATGAGTGTCCTTTGAAGAAGAGGAAGAGAAGTCAGAGATCTCTCCATTCATCAATTCATTTTTTTCTCTTCTTCCTCTTCTCCTTCTTCTTCCCCCATATCTCTCTCTCTCTCTCTCTCTCTCTCTCTCTCTCTCTCTCTACCTGTGCACAGAAAAGGTCATGTGAGGGACATAGCAATTAGCAGCCATCTCCAA
>NW_005357561.1:0-566 GCF_000412655.1 Myotis brandtii
AAAATTTTTTTAAAAATTAAAATTAAAAAGAGAAATAAATAAACTAAAATTGTAAAAATAGTAGGGTAAAATATCAAACCTTTCACAATTTCTAACAGTTATATTTGAGGCAAAGATTACAGACTGAATAAAGACCTAGGGACAGGAATATGCAAAAGAGAGTCCAGATAAGAAGATGAGTATTCCCAAGTAGTTCTAAACAGCATCACTGGAGTTGGTCCTTATACTGGTAAGTGGACTAAGAATGAACTAGCCAGATTCTACCAAGTGAGTTAATTATAGCCCAGATTTTAATTGACACATTGTAAGAGGAATCCCCCTCCCCATACCATCTATATATATAAAAATAGAGAAATATGCTAATTAACCAGGACGCCGTAAAACAGGTCAACACAGGAGTTTGCACACGCAGCATCAGGGGCGGGGCGGCGGGGGCCCTTGCGCGCCTGCGCTGGGGGAGGGCCTGATCAGCAGCCGCTGTGGCTGCTTCAAGGGTCAGAGAGGGAGTGGGCAGCTCTGCGCAATTTCGAATCACGCGCTGGGCTCCTAGTTTAAGATAATAGAAT
>NW_005357562.1:0-780 GCF_000412655.1 Myotis brandtii
GCGGCTAATTTGCATACTGAAGGCAGGCAGCAGCGGGGAAGGCTGTCCGCGGTCTGGGACCCGGATCCATGACTTGGCGGGCGGGGGCACCGCGGGAGGCTGTCCACGGTCCCAGGACCCAGCTCCGTGACCCTGCCGAGCAGGGGGCAGTGCTTGAGGCTGTCCGTGGTCTGGGACCCAGATCCGTGACCTGGTGGGCGGGGGGCAGCACTTGAGGCTGTCTTCGGTCCTAGGACCCGGATCTGTGACCCTGCTGGGTGGGGGGCAGTGCTTGAGGCTGTCCGCTGTCCCGGGACCCAGATCTGTGACCCTGCCAGGTGGGTGGCAGTGCTTGAGGCTGTCCAACGGGAACAAGACAGGGATCTGTGACCCTGCCTGGCGGGGGGCAGCGCTTGAGGCTGTCCGAGGTCCTGGGACCCAGATCCATGACCCTTCACGGTGGGGAGGCAGCTCGCACAGGGGCGGATCAGCCGGGGTTGGGCAGGGCAGGACGCCTGGCTTCTGCCCAGCCCCAGTCACTCTGGGCAGGTGAGCAGCACAGAGAGCCTCTGGACAGGGGAGGCAGGCAGGCGGAGGGCGGCCTGTACTCCCCACATGGCGGTGGTGACAGCTGTGAGCACACCAAGTGGAGCCTGCAGGCTGAGCTGAAGTAGAGCCTGCAGGCCATCAGCGCCCAGGAGTGGCTGCGCAAGATCCGCCTCCTGGCCCAGAAGGTGCAGGATCGCAGGGACAGCCTCATGGCAGGCCAGACTGACGTCCTCCTGGCTGCACCACAGGGGT
>NW_005357563.1:0-517 GCF_000412655.1 Myotis brandtii
TGATGAGAGGAAATTATTGATTGGTTGCCTCCTGCATTCCCCCTACTGGGGGGGTGGGGGGGGCGGGATCGAGCCCGCAATCTGAGCATGTGCCCTTGGCTGGAATCTAACCTGGGACCCTTTAGTCCTCAGGCTGACGCTCTATCCACTGAGCAAAACTGGCTAGGGCTGAATCTGTTTTTTCAGAAAGGCTTTTTTTTTGATCCCTTACACAGATTATAGCTTTACAAAATAATTTAGAGGAAGATATTTGAATAGAGATTTATAGTGATTTGTGCTACACCAGATAAGAACAGATAAACTGCATTTGAAAACTCCACAGCTTTGGCCACACCCTCTCCTTTTTCTTAACAGAAACATCTGACATCTAAGCATTTGAAGGCCTTTTCCCCAGGTGCAAAGTGTCCATAGAAAATTGAATAAGACTTTACTTGAAGTTGCGCTCTATATCTGCAAATAGCTCTGACCCATCCTCATGGATCAGTATAATTAGCATGTGAAACACCAAGCTCTTAAT
>NW_005357564.1:0-246 GCF_000412655.1 Myotis brandtii
CTACAAGAGACCCACCTCAGAACAAGGGACTCACAGAAACTGAAAGTGAAGAGATGAAAAAATATTTTTCAGGCAAGTGGAAATGAAAAAAAAACTGGGGTAGCAATACTTATATCTGACAACATAGACCACAAAGTGAAGGCCATAACAAGAGATAAGGAAGGCCACTTCATAATACTAAAAGGATAGATACAACAAGAAGATATAACCCTGATAAACATATATGCACCCAATGCAGGAGCACCC
>NW_005357564.1:376-806 GCF_000412655.1 Myotis brandtii
ATCCTAAATGACTCACTAGATCAGATGGACTTAATTAACATCTTCAGAACATTTCACCCCAAAGCCACGTAATATATGTTGTTCTCCATTGCACATGGGATATTTTAAAAAATAGACCACATATCGGGTCACAAACAAAGTCTCCCCAAATTCAAGAAGATTAAAATCATATCAAGCATCTTCTCAGACCAGAATGGCATAATATTAGAAATAAACTACAATAAAAAATCCAAAAAATTCAAACACTTGGAAGCTGAAAAGAATGCTATTAAACAATGATTGGGTTACCAAAGAGATCAAAGAAGATATTAAAAATATCCTGGAAACGAGGACAGAGAGGCGTTAACTGGCATAAAGGTCCAAACAACCCCCAATTGTGGGGAAACAGGTAACCTGCTGTGGACGAAAGGGGCCACATGCTGACCTGACA
>NW_005357565.1:0-525 GCF_000412655.1 Myotis brandtii
AAGGCTAATATGCAAATTGACCAAACAGCAAAATGACATGCACTGACCACCAGGGGGCAGATAGCCCCCCCCTCCTCCCCCCAGTGCAAGAATGTCATGCACTGGGCCTCTAGTATATTTATATCTGTGTATCTATAACTTTATGTGCATCTATATATTAGCCTATTGGTTTTAGGCACCTGAACATGATGTGGTTTAACAACATAAAATCTTATACTTTAGCGATCAAAAGAATGGAAGATATAATACAGGAACTCATTAATGTTGTGATGGAATTCATACGAAATCATAATTAGAGGGATTGAAATTGGAGAACGTGTTTGTGTTGCCATTGGTTAGTAGAGCTTGGATACTGAACCAAAAGAAATGTTATAATGAGTTAAGATGTTTTTATTTAAAAATACTGAGGAACATTTTTCTTAGATTGTTGTTCCCTTTTTACATTTGAAACGTCATGTGGTTGTGCAGGAAGCAAGACCCAGGAGACTTACGAAGAGCCAAAGTCTCTAAGGTCCTTAGTCATTT
>NW_005357566.1:0-309 GCF_000412655.1 Myotis brandtii
ACTCCGGTGTTTACCTATGCCGCCATCTTGGTTTCACTCCATTTCTGACTACTTTTAAAATTTTTTCCTATCTCCATTTTTGCCGGGGTTCATGTCCCAGCATCAAGAAGGGTTCAGGAATCTGGAAAAGGCTGTGCACAGATGACATAGAAATCCAGAGACTAATAAAGAGTCCAGAGATGAGTTATAATTTTGAAAGGCATTGGGGGTCAGAGGACCTTCAGTTAAAGGAACTGAAGAGTACCTCCTTGTCTAGGACCCTTGCTTTTATTAACACAATTTGTCCTAAGGCAAGGTGGAGATAATACA
>NW_005357566.1:549-799 GCF_000412655.1 Myotis brandtii
CCTTTTGATGAAACTCTTGAAATTATGACATGCTGGAACTGGTTCCCGGCACATTTTTATGTTTCCTATCCCTTTGTTGAAGTTCTCACTATGTTTCTCTATTTTTCTCCTAAGTTCGTTGAGCATCCCTATAACCAATGTCTTGAACTCTGTATCTGGTAGATTGTTGGTCTCCGTTTTGTTTAGTTCTTTTTCTGGACTTTTGTTCTGTTGTTTCATTTTGGACATGTTTTTTGGTCTTCTCATTTTG
>NW_005357567.1:0-1266 GCF_000412655.1 Myotis brandtii
ATAATATAAGTATCATTCATATCTTCAATAACACTGATTAACTGCTCTGCATCTGGCATTGTGGTGGATTCTGTCATTCATTCATTCATTCATTCATTCACCCACAAATATTTATTAAGTTCCCACCACAAAGCCACTGTAGTTCTAGAGATCAGGGGATCCTAAAGAGGATGAAATAAAGTTTTCAGATACCAAGTTGAATAGACAAGGTGCTTCTCTCAAGGAGCATATGTATGAGGTTGTCTAACAACTACAGTAAGAAGGACAGGTCATTAATCCTGACATAGGCAACGTAATCAAGAATGGGCTTTCTTTTCTCCTTAACACAAAATACTATGATCTGTTATTTTATTTTATTATCAGGAGGTTAATAGAAGAAACCCCACAGTGCCCTTTAGTCTTATCTCCAATTTCCCTTCATCCTGCGACTAGATCTACTTTTCACCATCTTCTTTGCTAGTCCTCTAATGCCAGGTTGTAATTTAGTTCTGACGCCCAAAACATAGCTGTATACTGTCCAGGTTTCTAGTTGCAGGTAACAGAATCCATCAGCACTACTTTATGCACAAAGACATTTATTAAGGGATTTTATAGAATTAGAAGGCTCTGAAGAAATAGACTCTAGGTCAGGCTTCCAGGAACAACCCTCCTGACCACATTACAGAACAGGGCTGCCAAAGAGTTGCTGTCTTGACCACGACCAGGAAGCTGCTGCACCCCTCTGGCTCCAGGACCCCACCTCTGCCATGGTCTGCACCAGCAGAATGGATGCCTTGAGCCCTACCCTCTTCCCAAGTAACTCAGAGCCTCAGTCTCTTCGTTTATAAATTGTGAGTGGCAGCTACCTCCAGGCCATATTTAATACATTTCACAACTGGTGTGGTATAGGCCTAGATCAAGGAGAACTGATATAGATAGTAACGTGCTCATTAAAACTTACTGGTGTTAACCAGCTGAATATAGACCCTCTTGGAAGCATTACAAGAATGAAATGGGCTTGGCATAGTGATGCGAAGTGGCCAGGAGTACCGTGATGGTCCTGACCATGAGTGGTTTCACTGAGATTACACAGGTGCCAGTGGTCAGACTGAGGAGAGAATTTTGTGAACTACTAAGACCTTAAAGGAGAGAGAATATTCTTGCAGATTTGGGGAATAAATCCAATACGGTGGGGGAAAGAAGTTGGCATCCTGGTCTTGGGCTCTGATGTTGTGGCGTCTGGACCATCTGCCTGAACACAACGTTGGAGACAAGGAAGGGGCTGGT
>NW_005357568.1:0-1186 GCF_000412655.1 Myotis brandtii
TGAAGCTGTCAGTTTTATCGTTCCATCTTTCAAAATAATATATCTCTTTTCTGTGGCTATTTTATGATTTTCTATGTCTTTTTAAAAATACACTTTTATTGATTTCAGAGAGGAAGGGAGAGGGAGAAAGTGAGGGTGAAACATCACTGGTGAGAAAGAATCATGGATCAACTGCCTCCTGCACGCCCCCTACTGGGATCAAGCCCAGAACCCTGGCATGTGGCCTGACCAGGAATCGAATTGTGACCTGGTTCATGGGCTGATGCTCAATCACTGAGCCATGCTGGCCGGGCCTGTTTGTCTTTTGATTAGCAGAAGCTTTATGTAAGGCATGACTGCTTGTGGTTTTCTATGTGTTAATCTTCCTCAATTTTCATTAAATCGTATCTTGATTTTTAAAAATTAGATTTAGAAGGTTCTTATTCCTTGTCTCTTCACAGATTGCTTCTTCCCTTTCTGAGTCTCTACTGACATATATTTTAGGGCTTTCATTCAAGTCCTATGTGTTTATTAGTCTTTCTTGCTGAGTTTTCTTTTTCGGCGTGCAGGAGGCAGCCGATCCATGATTCTCTCTCATCATTGATGTTTCTATCCCTCTCTCCCCCTCCCTTCCTCTCAGAAAAAGCCCCGTTTCCTGGCTGTCAGTGTGATGAAGACTAGCAGCACTCTGTAGAGTCGCTCGGGTTTGTGTGTAAGCACCGGCTGTATCCTTCACTGCTGTGTCATTGTTGCCTGCACTTAGCTTCTGTGCATTAAAATGTCGCTTGTTTCCAGGCACGGACGATGGGGAGGGTGACGTTGTGTAGCAGGGCAGCTGAGGGAGTGTTGGACGAAGGTGCTTCTCGTGCCTGGGCAGCTTTGGCTGAGGTGGGGGCTGCAGCAGCGCAAACACACGGTGCTGACCCCACGGTTCCGCCCGGAGCCTGCGCCACGGCAGCCACTTCTTATTTGTTTCTGGGAAGTGACCCCGGGGACCGGGTCCAGTTCTACTTTGGTTTGAAGAACCCGCCTTCTGCTGGGGAAGCCAGATCAAGTGGACATCGAGGCGGGCGGCGTGGAGGCGGGCGGCGTGCCCTGCCTGTTTTGGGGGGAGCAGCAGTTCTGGGGAGAGTGCGCCTTCGGATTCAGCACAAATGCTCAGCTGTGTGGTCCCCCCAGACTTGACGCCATCGAGTATTCATGGGAG